>NW_008337055.1:389002-461154 GCF_000622305.1 Nannospalax galili
AACTCTCTCCTCTCAGGAGGAACCCAATAGAGATGCTTTTGGAAGCTCTCATCAAGAAATTCCAAGGGACTCTGATATGAACATTTGAAATTTGCCCTGTTCTGACTTTTTTCTACTTCCCTGTCTAGAGCTGGTAATGCTAATTACTCTTGCCTTTACTTCTCCTTCACATCTCCTATTCATGATTCAAAGACTTTCCTTTCCTCCTCGAGATAAGAGTTATACAATTTGGGGTCTTTTAGATAGACCCACTGAAGGGGTACTCCAATTGCCTCACCCTGGGTCCCTGTTCAGCATGGAAGAAGCCAGAGTAGTCTCCGTCCCGATTCCTATGGGCAATTTGGGTAACCTCTTCAGAGGATGGTGTGATAAGAGTAGGAGGTAGGAATTGGCTAGGCAGTTAGGGAAAAAAGACCCCAAAGAAAAGTAGCCAGTTTCTTGGCTAAAAATCAAAATGTCTTTGGGCCTCTTAGCAACATACTCTGTTCCAAAGGCCAAAAATGTCAAAAGTGTTTAGAAGCTTTTATCTAATCCCCAAACAATTTTAGGGTTACCTCTTCAGAGAACGGACTGTTAGAGTAGCAAAAAGCCTCATTTACAAAAAAAAAAAGGAGTACATGAAGTTGTCAGAAAAAAAGTGATGGGGAGGTACAGGAAGAGTTGGAGGGGAGGGAGTAGGCGTGGATTTGATCAAAACACCTTATATGCATGTATGAAATTCTCAATAATTTTTTTTAAAGTTAAAAAACAAACAAACCCTACTGTTCTCCTAAAGTAAGACATGCCTGAATTTGACGAGAAGAGGCAAAAGTGTAACCATTAAAGATTCATGCTCACCAGTGAGGAAGTTGTTACTGTCTTTGCCTGGTGTGTGCTCCTGGCAGGCTAGCACTCGTTTTTCCTTCTGTTTTGTGTTGACCATTGACAAGACATTACTTTGCTTTTGTGAGAAGTCCCTCACTGTCCCTCATTGCTGACTCTCTACAAATAGCTCTTCCTGTTGTCTCCATGTGGACACTACAGCCCTGCAAGACATCCCGCAGCACCTGCAGGGCCCTAAGGTTGCTGACTTCATCATTTTGCAGTTTTTCTGTCATATTTGCTTCTTGAATCTGACGAACCAGAATATTTCTCCTACAATGTGTAGTGTCACCACTTGATCCTAGTTCACGTGTAGGACCACTACGCCTTTTGTCCCCAGTGCTGCACATATAGGTGTACTTTGTGTGCGGAGCGTATCTTCTTTCTGGCCTGTAATCCCCTTCATGTGAGAGATTAATGAAGGAATCTTTATATTCTGTATGAAAACAAAAATCAAACTTCTATACTAAAATCATTTGTCTAAAAATTTAAATTGTTTTCAAATAAAAATTAAAATCTAAGAAAAAAAATCCCAGGGAAGAAACATTTATAGAATTTATGATGTTCTGTATGGTGCTTAGTATCATAGCAGGATGTAGATTGAAAGTGTATATATCTCATTTATTCATTTTTATTTTTAATTACTTAATCAATCAATTAGACAGGCTCTAATATAGCCAAGGCTGCCCTTGAACTCCTGATTCTCCTGCTTCCAGCTCCCAAATGCTGAGATTACAGGTGTGGGTCACCATGTCTGGCTGAAAGCTCTATTTTGTGGATAGTTTCTTTGAGGTGTGTCAGTGGACTTCTGGGACCTGTATCTTGACCTGACCACTATGTCATGCATCATGTGTCAGCAGACTACACACCAAACACTTCCTTTATTTTTCTAAATCCCAGACACTGGAGGTGATGGCTTTTTGAGCTTATTTGTGACTTGATTTTTCTTGAGTATTGTTTTAGTTTCTTTCTTATTGCTGTGATAAAAACATTGATCAAAGCCAGCTTGGGGAGGAAGGGGTTTATTTGGCTTATAGTGTGCCATCATCAATGGACGCCAAGGCAGGAACTCAGGGCAGGAACCTGGAGCACCGATCATGGAGGAATGCTGCTTACTGGCTTGCTCCCTTGGCCTGTGCTCAGCCTGCTTTTTTATACAACACAGAAGCAGCTGCCCTGGGGTGACACTGCCCACAGTGGGTCCTCCCAGATCACTCAGCCATCAAGAAAATACCCCACAGACATGCACACAGGCCAGTCTAATAGAAGTTAATTACCCAGTTGAGATTCCCTCTTCCCAGTTGAGTCAAGTTGACAACTAAAACTATGCAGCACAATTACTAATGGTTCCTGGAGTGCAGAAATGGGGCCTTTTGTACAGACTTTCTTTCCTGTTATAGGGTAACATCTGGTGAACAGCTTAAATAGAAATGTGAATTCCTCACACACATATTTGTTTTTGAATTCTATAGTTGTCTTTCATGTGAGCTTATTTCACACAAAGACATCCTTCAATTCTGCAAAAGCCCTGACTATAGATGGAATGGCACCGTTTTTCCTCGAGCAGAGAGAGTGCTTGAAACAGTCCTCAGGTGTTCAGTCGGCACAAGCTGTCTACAGCTTAAGCGCCAAGGGCAACGGTGGTGTAAGTGGCAAGACTTCCAGATACCGTGTAAAACAGAAATCTTATACTTCTCCAAGATTTTTTTTTTCTGTTACAACAAAGTTTGTGCTGACTGGGATGGAGGAACATTTGGTAGGGTCAAGTGTACATGTGTGTTTGTGTGTGTGCATGTGTGCTTTGTGTTATAGAGTTGTTTGGCTGAGTTTGTGTACGAAATGTTTAAGTAGTGATAACCAATATGAAGTGGTCAGTCATACATGGCATACATCCATACATAGGCAGCCACCCCCCTCTGACTGAACCAATGTCATACGATGAGTACCTGTGTCTTGTGTTCCAACATTTTATATTATTTGGGGTGAAGCTCTGTGGGTGAATAGGAAGTGATCCAAATACAGCCACTTCTCTTCAAGAATCCTCTCCCTCACATGGGTCCCTCACTTCCACACTCTAGCACACTGAATTATTACAGTTAGAAACGCTGACCTAACACAGGTCAGTATTTTGGTTTCTTTTACTTAGAATGTTTTTATTGGGTATCTAACAAACACTCAAGTTTTGGGTCAAAACTTACCACTTTTCCTGAAGTCTGTAAATGCCAGGGCAAAGTCACGCAGCAAACCTGCTCTGCTAAGTTTTCACTGACTTCTTTGAAGAAGTGCTGTGGTGATGAACCTCGATCAAGGTCTGGAGTCAAATCCGGGAGTGTTCACACAGCTGTGGCTGATGCTGTTCTACAACCCTAAGGCAGGCAGCCAGACTGACACAGGCCTGCAGCATATTCAAAGTAGACATGACCCATGGACATGTGGTAGTCAGCGACCAGCCCACACTGTGACAACTTTGAAGTTCAAGCAGACATCACTTGATTGGGACGGCTGGCAGGCGTTCCAGCAGTGCTCGAGAAGCACGTCACTGGAGTGGAGGAGGAAGGCTTCTCAGCCTTCGATTTTGTGCCTATCTCCACTTGCACCGTGTCCTTTGGCGTACTAAATCTTAAACTGTGAGTGCGTGTTGTTAGGTGAACACTTTCCCCAAGCCCATGGGCTAGTAGGCGGTTGGTCTGCAATCATCAATCTGTCTTATTTAAAAATTTTACACTAAGCTGGGGGTTGGTTCTAGCGCACTCTCGGCGAATGTCTGTGAGTTCCGGTCCAGTCCGATCTCCACAGCGAATTCCAGGCCAGCTGGGTCTACAAGGAGACCCTGTCTCAAAATGGGCAACCAAAGCAAAGCAAAGCAAAACAAAACCAAGAATACACGCAGTGTAGTCTTCATTGTTAAAAATATATTCGGGGTCAGAAAACAAGGCTGCAAGCTCTCGGCAGTCCCCAATGCTGACCTGGGCGTCCAGTTCAGAGGAGAAAGCCTCTCCCTCCCTCGATGGGTTTCTAGTCGCTCACTGTAACCCCTTGGCAGGTAAGGCTGTGAGGATTATGGAGTAAGAAACAGGTTCCTGGTTCTTAATCCTTGGCACTCGGCTTGGTTCAGCAGTTTGCTGGCTTTATAAATCCAGGTAACCAAGTAATTTATTACTGAGAGGGCACATCAGTTAGTTCTTGAGTGCCCGTGAAAAATGTTTTTCCTGCAGAAGTATAAATTTTTAAAAATATGAATCAAACCTAAAGTACTTTAGAAAAAAAACATGAAGACATAGCAGAGGATGGTTTCGATCCATCGACCTCTGGGTTATGGGCCCAGCACGCTTCCGCTGCGCCACTCTGCTCTCCGGGTTAGGAGGTCTCCAAATAACACTCTTAAATTTACTGGAAATAGGAATGCAACAACTTTTCAAAAAAGCCTGAGGACTCACGTTTCAGTACCGAGCCCCTGGGTGAGGAATCTCGCCGCTACCAGCCCCGAGCACGCGGACGTGCACACCCTGGCAAGTTCCTCCGTGCACACGAGAAGACGAGTCACACCCTGGACCAGGGAAAAGAAAAGCAGCCCCGAACCAGCTGGGGCTCTGTACCGCGGGTGACAGCGCAGCTCGGCTCAGCAGGAGCAGACCCGCGCACACCCGGGAACACAAACTTCGGACCAGACGTTCCCTGAGGTCAAGGTCACGAGGGGGTGGTGTGTGGGGGTGCCCGGTTGCCCGCCAGGATTTGGCCCTTTCCAGGCGCATCGGAAGCTGGAACCTGCTGGGCCGGGTCTGCAGTGTCCAGCTTCTCTGTGGTCGCCCCGACGCGTGCCAGGGGCCAATGAACCTAACCGAGGACGCTACGACCTAGTACTCCCCTCCGGTACGAAGGACTCGGGGAAGGAACTTCAGGGGAGACCGAGTTCCCGGAGTCCGAACCCTGGGCGTTGGAGTCATTGTCAAGTCAACAGGGGCGGGGCCACAGGCGGGGTTAGGGGGTGGGGCGAGCGCGCGGTTTTAGTCTTCAATTAGGTCCGCCAGGCCTGCATATAAGGAAGCGCCTTGACCACCCCCGACACCACCTCCTCATAGTTGAACCGGTTTTACTCTAGTAACTACAATATGTCAGGTCGGGGCAAGGGCGGGAAGGGCCTGGGCAAGGGCGGCGCCAAGCGCCATCGCAAAGTCCTGCGCGACAACATCCAGGGCATCACCAAGCCCGCCATCCGGCGCCTGGCCCGGCGCGGCGGCGTCAAGCGCATCTCCGGCCTCATCTACGAGGAGACCCGCGGAGTGCTGAAGGTCTTCCTGGAGAACGTGATCCGCGACGCCGTCACCTACACGGAGCACGCCAAGCGCAAGACGGTCACGGCCATGGACGTGGTCTACGCGCTCAAGCGACAGGGCCGCACGCTCTACGGCTTCGGCGGCTGATGCGTTCGCACCGCTGTCCTCCCACAAAGGCCCTTTTCAGGGCCACCCATGTTCTCTCTAGTAAAAGATCTGGCACTCGTGATTGAATATCTGAGCGTTGGAGTCTAGAGGCTGTCTGTAGAGTGAGTGGCAGAAAATGTTTTCCTGGTTTTAAGTCTTTACAAGGCTAAGTCGGGAAGGATTTTAGAACAGGAAGGAGCAAGCTTTTGCATAAAGATGGAGCGAAGCGCATGGACAAAGGCCGCGCGCTCCTGATGACGCCGCTGGGACAAAGGCTGTGGGGGGCTGTTTCTGGGTTGGAGGGTTCGCGGTGGCGCAATTAGCCGGGTACAGTCATCTGTCTTACGCCCCTGTACATAGTGTACCTCTAGGGTGGGCACCAACTGCATTTTAGGGTATGGAGCCCTCGGGCACAGCGCGGCCTGTGGGCTTTGGGGACAGTGGCCTGTGGGAAGGGAACACCTGCGGGCTCCGGGCGCAGCGCGCGCTCCAGGCTCTCCGGGTGCGGGCACCGAGCTGCGGCGCCGGGCACATGCGCCAGGCTTGGAGTGAGGCCGCCTGGAGCTGCTCCATTTCCGCGGTGGTTCTCGAGGAGGATTAGATACCAATTCTGACAATATAAAAATATTAAAACAAAACAAAAAACCCAGTTTAATGCGCAATGTTATGTAAACATTCAAACCATTAATTTTAAGGAACACGACATCAAAAATAAAAATAAGGCGTCAAGACTTTTAACCCCAGAATGCTCAGTATTTCCGCACTCTCAAATTTTACCAATCCTACTGGAAACCTGTTTCCCTAATAAAGACTCAGGCCACATCGGAAATATCCCAGATGTGTTTAAAAATTTTTCAGAGATTCTGTTCAGGTGTCGATCGGGGCTCCAGCAGAGCCCTTGGTCTTTGTTGACATTGGATTTCCCGGAGATCCCTGCGCTGTGGATTCCTCTGCCTTGATTCGTTTCCTGAGAGGATGATTTAATTTCTTTGACTCTGTATCATGCAGTATAGACATGTTGATTTCAGGTGTTTATGGGTGACAGGTAATTTTTGTGGGTAAGCGAAAAGAATCAAACGCTATTGGAGATTAAGGCCCTGATTTGAGGGTGAAAATTAGTGAGACTATTAATTAAAAAAAAATTGAAGGTGCAGTAGGTGCCAGACACCGTTCCACAGTGGGGGTTTTAGATGAGAATTACTATGAACACATTTAAAAAAATTAATTCCTGGATTTGATACTCATTGGATGAGGGTGTACAAACAAAACGGTGCTAAGTTGTGTGTTCATTAGAAGTGGGAAGAGGCCTGATGTGTACGGGGAGGAAGTTATTTACAAATGATCTGGTTATACAAGCTTTATTCATAACATGGTCAGAAGAAAATCGACCTTGAGACGTGAAGGAGGTTCCAACTCTAAGACTACTCAGGAATCCCTGGGGAGCACAGCAAGTTCTTAGGGGGCCTTGGGGGGGGTCAATGGAGCTGCTTTATGGTTTTTCCTCTCTCTGTGGTAGGGGCTGAGAATGACAAGATCTGATTTATCATTTGAAACAATGCATACAGGTGCTGGATGGTAAGCACTGCAGTGGGATGGCCCAGGAGTAAGGAGACCAGTTGGAGCCCAGCTTCCACAACTCACCTGGAAAACTGACAGTAGCCTGGATCCATGGTGGAGGCTGTGGGAAGAGCTTAGATTCTGTAGTTTGAAATTCTTAAGACTTTTTATCCCGTTCCTAAATACTTATATTTCTAGTATTTATTTTAGCAGAAATAAGTGGAAATATGGACACTGCAAATATATAGGTTTGGTTCTGGAGCAATGGCTCTTACAGAGGTCCTGAGCTAGTGTCCTAGCACCCATGTAGGGCAGCTCACAGCAAAATACCTTAACACACAGGCCCATACACATAATTAAAGGTCAAATACAGCTTTAAAATTTATTGAAACCAGGCATGGTGGTGTTGTGCTCAGAGAACAGATCCCCAAGAATTACCACGGAGTCCAGAGAGCATACAAGAACAGAGTCTTTATTCGGGCTTAAGCTCAGACTCTCAGACCAAACTAACGTGGTAGGTTCCTCTGAGAGCGCCGATTGTAGGGGGAGGGAGCTTTTCATAGGTTTCGGACAAAGGGAGGAGGGGAATTACAGAGTTATATTTTGATTGGTCCAAAGAGCCCGTGAGCGCCAACATACTTTTGAATTGATTGGTGGTTACAGTCTTGGACGCCTCTCATTGGTGGGTGCTGCCCTCAGAGCTGTGGAATGTGCTGACTGTTAACGTCAGGGCTAGAGGACCCTGTTTATTCCTTATAAGGCCTCAAACCTACGCAGGCCCCCTGGACATGTCCGGGCTTGCCTAGTCTATGACCATGAGACATCACAAAAATGGAGGAATCAGCAGTGAAAATGGAGACGGTGTAGTTTGTCCCTCTGGTTCCCTCAAGCCAAGTGATTTACAGAAGTGAAAAGAGCAGTTAGTCCTAAATAGGGGCAGGGGTCTAGGGAGTCCCGGGGAGAGGGCCAAGGAGGAGGGTTCCACAGTGGCATAGTCCCAACACTCAGGAGGCAGAGGCAGGTGGATCCCTGTGAGATCTACATAGTGAGTTCCAGGCCAGCTGGGACTACAGAGAGATTCTTTCCAGGAAAAAGAAAAAGAGAAAACACAAACAAAAAGATTGAAGGTAAATAGAACATTACTCTAGTGCTGTTCAACATGTGCTTCTGCCTCCCTAATCCCATCACACTGGTATGAACCACCAGGCACAGCAAACATCGTCCTCGTTTGTTTGAAGTCTTTTCCTAATTAATTGTTATTGGCTCTTGAGAGACCTTAGAGAGTCCTGGGAAAGGCCTCACATTACTTGCAGTGAAGAATGAAGAGACCATTTAATAGGTAAAGGATATAGAATGTCTCCATAATACCTATAGAGGGACTTGGGCTGTTAGAGCAGTACCATTTACACCATCATTGGAAGACCTCTGACTCTGAGAAGCGGCCAAGCCCCCAGGCCATTGCCTGATTAAGGCCTGTCAGCAGGCTTCTCTGCTCTGGACCAATTCTGCCTTTCTAGCATTTGGAATTAGTCTTGAGCCACAGCATTCTGGGAATTTTCCTATCACAGTCACGTGTTTATTAGTCTGCAGAAATGTCATGCAGCAGTTTCTATTTTCCATTTTGGTTGAAAATGCTCAGAGGGATGAATGTCAAGAACTCAGGATTCAAAGTGGACAGAACTGTATCTTATCCCAAAAGAGCTTTTAAATCATGGCTGGACATTCCTTTTCCTGAATAAATTGTTTAAGAAGATTCGTACAATTAGTGTAGGATATCAAAAGTAAAAACCTAAACAATGATACTTGGGGTAATTTCTTTTCACAATTCTCATTGCCCAGTGGGGGGGGGGTCACTTAATACTCCCACTAATTTGCTTTGTGTGCAAATCACAAAGGTAATTAAAAACACTAGGCTATTGATCACGGAGTCTGAGCCTTATTACCATTACACACTCAAGCTTTTATAAACATGATAGTGTGAGGAGGGTTATATTTCCTAATAGGTTTTATATTAAAAAACTTTCCTACTTGAGGATTGCACGGTATGTTCCTGCTTTAGCAAGTTTCAAATCTACAATGCAGTTACAAACAGCGTTTATTTCCGCAATTTTGTGTTGGTAAAGGGTTAACTTCAAAAAGGGAGTTGGAATTGACAGTTTCATCTGTCAAAAATTCATCTGCAAACAATTTCTTAAACCAACTTTGAGTAGAATCACCGCTTATAACCCGCTAACAAATGGCAACCTTATTTATTAGCCCGGGCCGGCTGACGAAACAAATCTGTAGCTACAGTCCTTTGAATGACGAGTGGGTGGCTCTGAAAAGAGCCTTTGGGTTCAGGGCGCTGCGCGCGCTCACTTGGAGCTGGTGTACTTGGTGACGGCCTTGGTGCCCTCGGACACGGCGTGCTTGGCCAGCTCCCCAGGCAGCAGCAGGCGCACGGCCGTCTGGATCTCCCGGGACGTGATGGTCGAGCGCTTGTTGTAGTGCGCCAGGCGCGACGCCTCGCCCGCGATGCGCTCGAAGATGTCGTTGACGAACGAGTTCATGATGCCCATGGCCTTGGACGAGATGCCCGTGTCGGGGTGCACCTGCTTCAGCACCTTGTACACGTACACCGAGTAGCTCTCCTTGCGGCTGCGCTTGCGCTTCTTGCCGTCCTTCTTCTGCGCCTTGGTCACCGCCTTCTTGGAGCCCTTCTTCGGGGCGGGCGCTGACTTCGCGGGCTCGGGCATGACGGAGGACAATAGAAAATTCCTAGGCTAGCGAGTGGTGGTTGTATAATGGGCTACGTTACTTCTGCTTTTTATGCAACGCTGTGCCTATGCTGAAACGAACCTGGAAACGTCATCTACACGCTGTCCAATCAGAGTAGGCGTCTTCCAAAAGCCCGATGCTATTGGCTTAGGTGACTATTTTAATTCTGGCCAATGAAAACACTCCTTTTTCGCGTCCTGCGTTGACTATAAATGGATCTGCTGTGTCTTTTTAGCTTCAGGCTGGATAAACTCTGACAGCTTTTTTTTCTCACCATGTCTGGACGCGGTAAGCAGGGCGGTAAGGCGCGCGCCAAGGCTAAGACCCGCTCGTCCCGGGCCGGCCTGCAGTTCCCCGTGGGCCGCGTGCACCGACTGCTGCGCAAGGGCAACTACTCGGAGCGGGTGGGCGCCGGCGCCCCGGTCTACCTGGCGGCCGTGCTGGAGTACCTGACGGCCGAGATCCTGGAGCTGGCGGGCAACGCGGCCCGCGACAACAAGAAGACGCGCATCATCCCGCGCCACCTGCAGCTGGCCATCCGCAACGACGAGGAGCTCAACAAGCTGCTGGGCCGCGTCACCATCGCGCAGGGCGGCGTCCTGCCCAACATCCAGGCCGTGCTGCTGCCCAAGAAGACCGAGAGCCACCACAAGGCCAAGGGCAAGTAAAGCAGCGAGCGTACTATCATCGAACCCAAAGGCTCTTTTCAGAGCCATCTACTTCTTCGTATGAGAGCTGGCAGCAAACAATTCCAGTTTGCATCTAACTTGTTCATCCACAGGGTTAACCTTTGAAACACCACCTTAATCCCCTAAGCCACTAAATACAAAGTTTAACTGGCTTCCACCTGAAGAACAATGTATTTACAAGTACATGCTATTGGTCTCAGGCCCTAGAAAAGCACGCAGCGCTTTGACAGTCGAGTCCAACATTTAGTATCTTACAGTGTTTCAGAAAGTGGTTCTGTGAACGATTAACCTAAAAGCCGTCAGTACTTTGGGAATGGTTGGAAGCAAAGTTAAGGCCTCAAGTCCTTAGCCGAAAGTAAAACTGCGCACTGAGAAGTAAATTATCCTTTGTTGCAGTTGCTTTCCTGCCAGGCGCTTTCCTGGAAATGCTCCAGATACTCTAGGGATCCTGTGCATAAAGTATAACAGTTGATCTAGAAACCTGCAGTCCAAGCAGAAGCGGGGCGGGCGGGGGAGATGAACACTCCCAAATCAACACAGCCTGAGGGAGGAAAACATGCTTTTGAAGTGGTTTTTTAGATCTCGAGCCTCATTACCACATTTCTAACCCAGGATTGCATATCCCCAGGTCTCAAAGTGGTTCCTTTAAAATTGTGAATTGTGGAATCAGAAATTTGAAAAACACGCGGCGTCCTAGACTACAGCAAAGAGATCGAAAAGGCAGTCAGGCATCCAATCAGTGTACGACAATTTGCTAATCACCTCATTAAGCCTTTGTCCAATAGTTTCACTGCGCGGGCCTTTTGAAAAGTATCAAAGCCAATCAGGACGTCTGTGAAGGTATATATATTTATGCCTTTGAAGGAAAGTGCGTGAAGTCTCTGCGTTCCTTCTAGTTTTTACTGTTATGGCTCGGACCAAGCAGACGGCTCGCAAGTCCACCGGCGGCAAGGCCCCGCGCAAGCAGCTGGCCACCAAGGCCGCCCGCAAGAGCGCGCCGGCCACCGGCGGCGTGAAGAAGCCGCACCGCTAC
This sequence comes from Nannospalax galili, assembly GCF_000622305.1. Classification (NCBI taxonomy): domain Eukaryota; kingdom Metazoa; phylum Chordata; class Mammalia; order Rodentia; family Spalacidae; genus Nannospalax; species Nannospalax galili. Next base: position 400,321 of record NW_008337055.1, read on the forward strand.
CGGCCGGGCACCGTGGCGCTGCGCGAGATCCGGCGCTACCAGAAGTCCACCGAGCTGCTGATCCGCAAGCTGCCGTTCCAGCGCCTGGTGCGCGAGATCGCGCAGGACTTCAAGACCGACCTGCGCTTCCAGAGCTCGGCCGTGATGGCGCTGCAGGAGGCCAGCGAGGCCTACCTGGTGGGGCTGTTCGAGGACACCAACCTGTGCGCCATCCACGCCAAGCGCGTCACCATCATGCCCAAGGACATCCAGCTGGCTCGCCGCATCCGAGGGGAGAGGGCGTAAGGCTTTCTTGTCACCCATTCAACTCACCTAAAAGGCTCTTCTCAGAGCCACCCACTTTCCAGAAAATGGCTGTAATGTACCTTGCCATCCAAGGGCGTTTCTAACCGTTTAATTCAAAAGCGAACGATCATGGCATTATCTGTCGCCACGCTGGATTAGTGTCTTGGTAGTTAAGATTTGTTACCAAGGTGAGTTATAGGGAAATTTTCACCTCAGGGGAGTCAAGTTCTTGAGGCTAGTGCTGGGCTAGAAAGCCTGCCACAATCCCTGGTTGTGTTAGGGAATTCTTGGAAATACTTCAGCTAAATTGATGGTTGCATCTGATCTTGCATATGGCTGCTCCTTCCCCATGTCTCATTCCGTCTATATTCCCTCATGTGCCTGCGCCACATCTGCCTGCATCTATTATTTCAAAATGCAACATGATACTGTCATTAATACTATGCTAAGTAACATTTAACTTCAGTGCACTCAAAATTTGTTTCATCCAAGTGCATTGAGACTGGAACGGTGTCTGGTCATTGGAACTGCATCTGGGGAGCCAAGGAGATATAATTCTCTTGTGGAATTTATATTGACTGTAGGATAGACCAAAAAATCAGTCCAGTTTTGTAAATGCCACATCCAGTGTAATGACAAGTAGAACAGAAAGTAGGAATTCAGGATGGGATTGGGAGCTGAAATCATGAAGATTGCACTACAGGTGTTTCACTAGGGCCTTGGCTGGAGAGAGGGCTCAGGGGTTAAGAGCACTATTTCCCCACACCCACAGGACAGCTTGGGGATCTGAAGCTCTCTTTCCATCTCCTCAGGCATTACATGCACGTGGTTCATATATGTACACGTAGACAAAACATATATATGCATAAATAAAATTTTCGAAAAGTTTCATTGAAGGGGCTGGAGAGATGGCTCAGGGGTTAAGAGCAGGCAAAACACTCATGCACATAAAATTTCACTGAAGAGCTGAAAGAGTTAATGAGGTAAATTGCAGTAAGCTGCGGCTCAGTCTTCAGGGAGAAGGGGAGGGGCAGTGTCGGGGTGGCAGGCTGTGTGCAATCAGCAGTGGAGGATAGGAGAGGAAGGCACTTTGTCCAGCACTCTGAGGCTTCTGCCCACTAGAGTAACAGCTGTCAGTAGTTAAGACAAGGTCTCACTATGAAGCCCACACTGGCTTTAAAATCACCATGTACCCCAGACTGGTCTGAGACTCAAGGTGTTCTTCTGCCTCAGCCTCCTGAATGCTGGGATTACAGGTGTGTTCCTCCATGCTGTTGGAATTAACCTCTTCTCTCTCTACACTGGGAGGTGCATATTTAGTTATTATTATCATTATAATTAATTAATTTTTTTTTTTTTTGAGACATGGTCTTCCTGTGTCTTCAGTTGGCCTAGAACTGGCTATGTAGACCAGGCTGGCCTTGAACTCACAGAGACCTGCCTGCCTCTGCCTCCCGTGTGCTGGGATTAAAGGTGTGCAGCAGCACACCTTGGCTTGCATATAGGCAATGAACTTAAACATTTTTAAAGTTCTAGTTAACTGAGAGAGAGGGAGAGACAGACAGAGACAGAGACAGAGAGAGAATGTGTGTGGGTGTGCAAGTTGGAGGACAACTTGTGGGAATGTGTTCTCTCCTCCCACCTTGTGAATCACAGTAAAGCCATCAGCTTGTTGACAAATGCCTTTAGCAGCAGAATCATGTCTCCAGCCCCTCAAAGAGGTTTTTGTGTGTGTCTGGCCTTTACCTTTACTTTAACAATCTGTCTGTTGGGCTAGCACATCCTCCTTTCCACACAGGCCACTGTGTGTACTTGGCTTCAGTTCTAGGAGAGCTGTGAGGTCCTGGGAGGACTTGCTCACAGGAGTCTGCATGTCTCCCTCATTTAAGCAGTTTATGCATTATTTTTTAGTCTCAATTGTGCCCTAGTATAAAAATTAGGAGCTAGTTTACTGTTTTGTGCTATTCAGACCTTCACAGCAGAGGACTTGGAATTGGGAGCCTAGTGCACACTCTGAAATGTGCCCCGTGGCTCTAGGTTTATTGCTGAGAGCACATTTAAGAAGATGATATGGAGCTAGAGAGATAGCAGATGGCTTGGTGATTAAGAACACCAGCTGCTCTGGCAGAAGATCTGGGTTTGAATCCCAGCATCCACATGGTGGCTAACAACAATTCTGACTCCGGTTCCAGGGGATCTGACCCACTCTTCTGACCTCTGAAGGCATTGTGTGACACAGGTGTACTTAAATACAAGCAGGCAATACACTCATACACATTAAAAAAAAAAGAAAAATAAATAGGTAAATATAAAAGAGATGATATGGGAGGTCTCTTTGCTTCCTCTTTTCACAAAGACTAGACACAGATAAACAAAGACAGCATGGTCTTGGCCTCTCCTTTCTGCAGGAGAGCACAGGTTAAGCACTTTCACCTGACCAGACAGGGCATGGGGGGTGCCAGTGTCCCAAGAGACACAAAGTCCTTTCCCTTGACACTTCTCTGCAAATATACTGGTTTTTGTTGGTGAATTCTTTAAGCCTGAATTCAAAGCCACTTGTTTGAGAAGTATTCATTTTCTGATTGTCTTTGCCTGATATATGATGTATAAACTCACTCTGCCTCCTTGTTATGGATTATTTTAATCCACACTGTGTCCCTATAGGTCAGAGGTCATGGGCAAAGACAGACTTAGTGGGTAAAGTGAATGGATATTGTATACTACCTCCATATTTAAATTTTATTTCATTAATTTAACTATTCAATGAAGATTGTTTATAGTGCCAAGGACTGAACCAGGGCCTCACACACTCTAAAGAATTCATTTTACACTGAGCTACATCTCTAGCCAACAGAATGCCTGAATGTTTACTATGTGCCTGGTACTCTTCTAGGTGTGAAGACTGAGCTGTGAGTACTAGGCAAAGTGCTTATTGTATGGAGACAGAAAAAAGAAAAAAACTACAAAACATATGGGTATAGTCCATAGACTATATGGGTATAGTCCTAGAATATATAGGTATAGTCGTAGAATATATGGGAATAGTTAACAGAATATACAGGTATAGTCCATAGAATATATGAGTATAGTCCTAGAATATATGGGTATAGTCCTAGAATATATGGGTATAGTCATAGAACAAAGAAGAGGAACACAGAACAGACCAGGAAAAGAAGAACTTCCAGAGGGCTCGAGGAAGCAGAAAACAGCTGTGATTTTAAAACCAATAGGTGGAAAAGCCCTTACAACCGTGTTGAGAGGGAGAAAGGCCTGAATTCAGAAGTGATCAAGGTCAGCCCTGGTCCGTCACAGCTGGAAATTGAATCTAGGACCCTCACACAGTTAGGCTCCATCATTTTAAATCTTCGCTTTCTGTTTTGAGACAGTGTACTGAATGTATTAGGAATTTATTAGGAATTTAGAAATCAGAAATTAAAGATGAATATTAACTCTGTAAACTCTGAAACCAAACTGAACATTGCTGTGACACTGTGTGAAATAGATAAGTAGATAAGAAGCTAAGTTGTAACCCAGCAACCAAACAGAACCTATGTGAGTTGAGTGTCTGTGTGTTGGTGATAAGTGACCACAGGGTGTGAGCCATATCTCAAGAAAACACTGAAGTTACTGACGTAAGTCAGAAGGACTTCAGCCAGAAAAGAAATATATAAAATCTGGTAGCTAAAAAGATTCTTTTGATGCTTGGCCACACGAGACTCTGAATCCGTGGGCCTCATCCCGGCACATTGCCCAAAACCTGAGACCGCTACCTCTTGTACTGAATGTATTAGGAAAGTAGAAATAAAGAGTGACTTTAAAATGAAACTAGAAACTTGATGTGACACTGTGTGAAGTAGATAGGTGGATGAGAAACTAAGTTGTAACCTAGGAATTTATTAGGAATTTAGAAATTAGAAATTAAAGATGAATATTAACTCTGTAAACTCTGAAACCAAATTGAACATTGCTGTGACACTGTGTGAAGTAGAAGCTAAGTTGTAACCTAGCAACCAAGTAGAACCTACACTGAGTTGAGTGCCTGTGTGTTAGTGATAAGTGACCACATGGTGTGACCCATATCTTAAAGAACAGCTGAAGCTAATGACGTAAATGGAATGAGCTATAGCCAAAAGAGAAACATGTAAAAACCAGCAGCTCCAGGACTTCATTGATGCTTGGCTACACAAGACTCTGAATCCGTGGGCCTCATCCCAGCGCATTGCCCAAGACCTGAGACCAGCCTGAACTCTGCCTGAAGCTCTGCCCAAGACCAGACCAGACCAGAGCCTCACATGAGACCTGATCGAGGACCCGAGCCTGAGAGCCAGAGACTGATGGAGTCTGCCATGACCGGACGTGATCAGAACCTGCGAGAGACAGCTCCACAGCCGGGAGAGTGCACCGATCACGGTGGACGAGAGAACTTCTCCACACAGAGTGCCTGAAGGCTTAACCTCTGGAAGGTACTCCCTGAGACTTTGGGACTCTTAACTACTAGAGAACTGGGTTTCCCCGTGAGTGTTTGTATTGATGTGTGTTTGTTATGCTTTGACCTAGTAAACACATATTGCAATCAAACAGTCATGTGTGAGAATCTCTTCTGTCCGTTGCGCCTGTCCTAAGCTCTCCCGAGAAGCAGTGACACATTTTGGATGTCACACTCAAGCCAGTGGCTTGAGACACATTCAGGACAAGTGACTGCTCCCATTCAGGACAGACAGGTTCTCCTTAAGTTGACTAGGCGGGGTTGAACTCACTTGTGGCCCTGGCTGCCCTTGACCTTGTGAGCCTCCTGAGTGGTGGGACAACCGGCCTGCATCACTGCACCCTGCTTGGGATCAAGGTCTTTTTTAGGAATGTCATTCCCTAGAGAACAGGCATCTCACACTGATTGCTGGTGCAGAGGATTCTTGGGATTGCGGGTCACAGGTTCTATAACCTATTACATGAAGCCATGATCTTTATTTTTTCAGGATGGAGTTTTTGGGTAACACAATGATGATTTATACATTTAAAAGTATTTATTTATTTTTATTTTATGTGTATGAGTGTTGCCCACATGTAAGTGCACCTGTACATGTAGTGCCCACAGGGGCCAGTGCCCTTAAATGCCCTCTCCAGCCCCTAATTTATACCTTTTAATGTCTTTTGAGTATTCCTCCAGGTCCCCGAGGAAACATGGTTAAAATAGTGAAGCAGGAGCAGAGGCAGCAGAGAGGAATGATGTCTGTGGAGTTTAAGAATCACACGAGTTAAAGAGGTAACGTTAATTATGTAATATTTAATTTTCAATAAAAATCTGAGTTCAGAGGACCAGCCAAATCAATGTTGCTTTGCTTTTCAGGAGGAGAATCAAATATAATATTCCTAAAGTGGCTTTTATACATGCAGATGTTTAAAAAGAATTCATTAAAATTGATTCTCTTTGAATGAATTTTCTAGCAGTAGAAATAAAGTTGCCTATCTTATTGCTATAGAAACATACAGTAAAAGCCCCACTATAGTTACAGTGACCAAAGTCAGAATTGTTAAAGTACATTTAAATAATTTAAAATGAAATTATTTGTGATTAAGGTGATTCGCTTTCCTCAAATGCCAATTCTGAACCTTGGCAGCGATCACTTCTTCATGTTTGTTGAGACCAGTCCCACATGAGATGCAGGGATTTCTATGAAGGTGTGAGAGCTGTCATCATTTCCCTTCTAAATAATGGTATTGGAAGGAGCGGAGAGATGGCAAGATGTTTCTCAGCTCCCAGATGGCAGCTCCCAGATGGCTGCTCCGGTTCCCGGGGCTCTGACACGTTCTTCTGGTCTCTGAAGCCACTGCACGTGTGTGGTGCGCCGATGTACATGTAGGCAAACTGCTTATCATGTTAGATTTAAAGAAGTGATGTTGGTAAGAATAGTTGTCTGAACTGTTGTCCCAGTAACTTTGAATCTTTTGGGTCAGAACATCTGTTCCAAGAATCTCTGCTTCTTCACTGACCTTTTCTAATTGAGGGCCCAGGAGGCAACAGAGTCACTTGACGTCGTTATGATCACAAACTGACTTTGAGAGCTGCTTGAATGGAGACGGGGTTCGTTTGCTGGGAAAGGCAACAACAGCTTCCTTTTCTTTGGTTAACTCGAAAACTTACGAGGAGAGTCTCGAATACATTTTGTTTTGCTTTAAAAAAAAGTTATTTATTTTGTGTGTATGAGTGCGCTGCTTGTATGTAAGTGTACTCCTGTTATACAAGGTTGGAAGGTGTCCAGTCCTGTTAGCCACCATGTGGGTGTTGGGAATCGAACCTAGATCCTCTGCCAAGAGTAGCCAATGCTCTTAACCGCTGAACCATCTCTCCAGCCCCTTGCTTTGTTTTTGTGATAGTAAATTTTAGTTGCTAATTAGGCAAGAGAACAGCCCCAAGAGTGAGGTCTTGTGCAATACTTCCAAAATTAGCATATTGAAAAATAAGGAGTTGGCAAAGGCTAAGATTGAAGTCACCCAGCAGGTCGAGGTGCTCACACCTGTGACCTCAGGTGACCTGTCTCTGTATAACCCTAAAATCTTTGCACAGCCCTGGGGGAGTTTTAAGATGCTAATGGGTCGTTATATTTCATGTAGAGCTACATGTAACAGAGAGAGCATGCATGAAAAAACATCTATTCAAATTAGGTGAGCCTTTCCTGCTCTGGTGTATAAAAGCCTGACTGCCTGTCGGCCATGGAGCCGTTAAACTCCCCCTGCTGCAGCTGGCTTCCTCCCTTGGAAGTGTATCTTCCAAGAGACTGCCCCAGCAACAGCTGCAACTGTCCAGTTTTATGTTCCGGGACACAAGAGTTTGGAACCCTACTGAAGGGGCTCTGTGAATCCAACTTCAGGTGATAATCATTACTTTGAACGAATTAACAGATGCCCAGGCAACTGGGAAAGCAACAGCTTTTGGGTATGTGTGTGATGGTGTTTCTGGAGATTTGTGTAAGTCTGAATGGACTCACTGGGGAAGATGTGCCCTCTTGGTATGTGTAGGCACCACCCAGTTCTCTTGGAGCCCAAGTGGTACTCAGTCTCTTTTCTTCTGTAGCTTTACCTCCAGGACTCACAGCAGGGGCCCCGGAAGTTCTCAGGGTTTTGAACTTGATCTGAGTCATGCTGCCAGCATCCTGGGATCTCCCGCTTGCAAATGGTCTGTTATAGGACCATTGCTTTACATAATCACAGGGGCCAATTCCCTGACAGGTTCCTCATGTGCTTTTATCTATGCTGTTGGTTCTGCTTCCCTGGACAAGTCTGACTCACACGTGAGATACGGGGGAGAAACAGGGTCCCTTACAGGGCTCTCAGTCTCACTCATAAAATAATTTAAGAATGAACCCAAAAGGAAGTTTTAGGACAATTTTATTAGAATTTAAAGAAGAATCTTCCAGGCAGGTGAGCTGGTAGTCTCGGCAGCTGCCTTGAGGAGAATGGAGGTGGGGAGCACTGGAAAAGCCTGCCAACCAGTGTGGTGGCACACACCTTCGATCCCAGCACGCTGGAGGCAGAGGCAAGCAGAGCTCTGTGAGATCGAGGGCAGCCTGGTCTACATAATGAGTTCCAGGCCAGCTGTGGTTAAAGGAGACCCTGTATTAAGATAAGGAAAAAGTCTGCTGGTAAACAGGAGGCTGGAAATTCTGGTCACACTCCCCACTATCCCCTTAAAGCACTGCTTGGTGCTCCCTTCCCCCCTCCATCCTCCTCCTCAAGCATTTCATCTACAGGAACTTTGGGACAATGAATTCTCTATAGACTATGGGGACATAGCTGGTAGACCTGTTTTTGGTCTTTTTGAGGCAAGGTCTCCCTGTAGCCCCTGCTAGCCTTGAACTCACTGGACATCTGCCTGCCTCTGCCTCCTGAGTGCTGGGATTAAAGTCATGTGCCACCACACCCACCTAGTATACCTTTATGGCTTGGTTGGATAAGCACATTTGAGTGGGGTGGGTGGGCACCTTTGATGGGGAAGGCCTTGAGCAACATGGCAGAATATCCTTATTATTATTTTCATTTATGTATGTGTGTCTGAGTGAGTACCACATATGTGTGTACCCTTGGGGGCCAGAAGAGAATATTGGATCTTGGAACTGGAGTTATAGGTGGTTGTGAACCACTGGATGTGGGTCCTAGGGACTGAACTTGGGTCCTTTGAACAGTATTGAGTACTCTTTACTGCGGAGCCATTTTCTCCAGCCCCAAGGCAGAATACCTTAGATAAGAAAGCTAAGCTGTTTATAGGCAAAGACAAAGCTCAATCTTAGGTGAATGCTCTTTATACAAAGGGTAATGGTGACTGTCTTCTTCTCAGTGAGTTGAGAAAATCCAGCAAGATGGTAGATGGGACTGGTACAGATAGCGTGCAGACCAGATTACTGAATCTGGAGTGGGGACCTGAAGGAGTGGGGTCCCCCTGGCCTTATGCTCACCCTAGCCTTATGACTGCAGCCCTGAGTCTCACCAGGCAGCTCCTTCTTCATTTCAAAGTGCTTCCATGATCTCCCAAGACATATATTGACCCCAGTAAACACCGTTCACTTTAAAAATGAGAATTTGATCATAGACTGTCCTGTTTTATTTTCCCAAATGAAGCAACTCTTGTTAACATTAATAAGGCATTTCTTTTAAAATTGGAAAGCTCTTTGATCCTCTATTAAAAATATTTTACTTTTTAAAAAGGTTGTATGTATATGATTGCATTGCCTGCACGTATATAAGTGTACCACTGTTGTACAGTGTCCACAGAGGTTAGAAGAGGGCTTTGGATTCCCTGGAACTGGAGCTGTTAGCTGTGATGTAGGTGCTGAGAGTCAAACCTGGGTCCTCTGCAATGGTATCCAGTGGTCTTAACCACTGAGATATCTTTCCAGCCCCCTCTTGGATCTTCTTAAGACACAGAGTCAACAGTAGGCTCTAAGAGCTCTTCTTATTTACACTGACTTTGAGTGTGAGAGGTCATAGGGATTACTATGTACTTGTCTGTGAAATTGGTTTCTCCTATTCTTCCCAGAATTTCTTTTCATCTGGCATATGCTTGGTCCTCCAGAATAGAAATCAACATCAGAATGACACAAATACAGTGCATGTGGTGTTAGATGTATTCCCTAAGGACATCAGAGTTCCCATTCCAGGCTTGAGGTATAGGCTCTTTTATCTGTGGGGGAAATAAGACTTTTTTTTAAAAAACAAAACAACTTTATTTAACAAAAAACAAAGCTATTTACAGTAGGTTTGTTTTTTTCCTCAAGTAATGTTCAATGGGATGATTGTTCCTCACTAGAATTATCTTATAAGCAACCTAAGCAGAAGATGCACCACCCCCAGGCACCCCGTTTTACACCAGGAGGGGAGTGCCCAAGGAAGTCAGCAGCACAACTCCCTCCCTCCTCCCTCTCCTCAGTGCACTGTGGGCAGGAAAAAAAATCCCTTTCAGTCCAATACACTCCAAATCCCCTACTGCAGCCATCATGGAACCTGGGCTCACAGATCCAGCCAGGGTAGAGGTGGTGGGCAAACAGCAGCCTCAACCAACCCTGAAGCTGCCACGTTTCTCCTTCCCCAGCAGGGCCTCAGGGTGGTGAGGATCACTGACCACCAGAGAGGCAGGAGACAGAGCACCTTGGAAAGCACTCCATACAGAGAGCAAACTCCCATTCCTACTCTCACAGCAAGGGATGGGCTACACCACTCAGGGGAGGTGGGGGAGTCTCCGAGAGGGTGCCAGGCAGCTCCCCAGAAAGTCTAGGGTGGTGTTCTATCTTTCTCTGGGACAGGTACCCCAAGTCAGTCCCCATCAGAAACAAAACAGGAAGGAAAAGGTGAGGAGAGATTAAGACGACTGTGAGCTGTTGCCCTGGGAAACTGTGGCAGGCCTTTGCAACTCCAACTTGAAGGAGATGAAACAGGCACAGCCCCAGAGTCAGCTCATTTCTAACCTGGCTGCCTCCTCTGTAGGCTCTAGTCTAGTCCTCGCTTCCTCCAGGAAGTTTCCTGCCACCTTCCAAGGGCCTCCTTGGCTAACTTCTCCCTATGAAGGAGATACTGGCTTCACTTCTCATGTAGGGGATACTGGGAGGTTTTGATATTCTGACCAAGTTCCTATAGGAATCCCATACTCAGATCACAGGGCAACACCTTCAGGAACAAACGGAAAACCATTAAAAAGAGAAAGATAAAAACAAAAACAAAAACTGCTTCCATCTAGCTCACCACCCTCACAATACAATAAACACAAAAATGAAAATAAACACCTGCTTTTATCATCCCCTGCTCTGTGGCTAGTCGGTTCACATATTTTTTTTTTCTGCCTTTCTTAGTGGGGTAAACCAAACCATTTCCACCTGGAATTTTACACTACTGTACAGCTTCCACTGGCTCCTTATACAGTGGGAGATAGCCCTCAGCTTATCAAACTCCACATCTCACAATGCACTCTCCCCATACCCGAGCTACCTACTGTCATCAATGCCAACCACAGCAAAAAGGGGCTTAACAAACAGTTTAACAAAATCTGAACATTCAGCGGGAGCTGGTTCTGTGACATCTGCTGGGTTCTCCTGGCTTGTCCAAAAGAGGCACAGCTTGGGGCAGCTTGGACCCAGCTTGAGTCTGAACTTGGCAGATTCCCTAGGTCTGTCTAAGCCCAGGGGTCCCGGGGATCTCTGGAGCCACAGCACCAACACACCGTATCTGTCTGGCTCTTGGTCTACTCAGAGCCCTGAAGGAACAACAACCATCAGCAGAGGACTGGCCCCCTTCACAGGGTAGCGACAGCAGCTGCTGTCTTTCTGAAGACCTCTGGACAGAGCGGATCTCAAATGCCTGGTGGTGATCCGTAGAAGCCCTCTGTGTGAAAGAGAAGTGAACCAGGACCAGGACCGCTGCCCCGAGCCTTGAGCTACCCAGTAGCAGGTGCTTCATTGGGATTTTCTGAGACAGGGTGCTGGTGGTCCTGCTGCCTCTGTTAGCCCCAACTCAGCGGCCCACTGCAGCCACCTCCACCAGGGACTGGAAGCTTCTGAAGACCTCCTCGTCCTGCTCTGGATGTGGGCGTGGTGAGGTGAAGAGTCTACGGTGGGGTTTGCAGCCTCAGCCCTGGTCAGCAGGGTCAGTGTGCTGCCAGGGGTCATCGGGACCGTGGGGGCGCCAGCTCTCCTTGTGCACCTGAGTGGAGCACGACAAAGGGGAGGTCGTTGGTGAGGGAGACCTGGTACAGACACTGCCAGCACCGAGGGGCTGCTGCCCCTGGGGACAGCCCCGTCCGAGGCCTTACCTCCACGGCAGGAAATGGTGAGCTGATTAGGGTCATACCGTCTTTCAGGGGCATGTCTGCGAGAAGACAACACAGGGCGTGGTGAATTAGCTACATATCTGCAGCACTTAGAGGAGTTGTTCATTGTGGCTGCACGGGGACAGCCAGTCCCGAAGGATCTTTGCAGACTCCTTGAGCAGGTGCCTTCTGTGCTTCCTCTGGCAGGTCCGTGACCTTTATCCTCACCTAGATCACTGTCCAATTCCCACCAAGAGCCTGGAGGTTAGGCTGGACCTCCGTGGAGCGTGTCCTTCCCTGGGCATGAAAAAGTTTGGTTCCCACCCCTTTCTGTAGTACTCAGTGCAGGGTGACTCTTGGGGTGGGGACACAAAGAGACTTTTATTTTTATTAATTACTGGTCATTTTAAACCATTCGTTTCAGGACTATCAGATGCTAGCTCAGTTATACATGAAAATCCCAATTCATTAAAAAAAAAAATCCCAAGATGAATATAAATAAGATTATATCACTTTCTATATTTCATTTTATTTATTTATTTATTTATTTATTTATTTATTTCTTGGTCTTTTTGAGACAGGGTCTTCCTATAGCCCCAGCTGTCCAGGAACTCACTATGTGGACCAGCCTGGCCTTGAACGCACAGAGATCCCTCTGCTTCTGTCTCTGCCCCTGCCCCTGCCCCTGCCCTTACCTCCTGATCAGGGCTGGGATTAAAGGCCTGCACCACAGCCAGGCCACTTTCTATATTTTAATAAGGTACTCAAGTAGGAGTGTGAAATTCTTGCTGTCTAGGATGAGACAGGCAGATGACTGTATAAATGTGCAGTCCTGGTTCTTAAATCTAGTCCACTGTACAAACTTGACTTTTGCCAGGGTTTACTCATTCTCTCCATCTCTCTCCTGAAAAGGTAAGAATCAGCCCAGAGTGGTGGTACAAGCTTGCAGTCTCAGCACTTGGGAGGTGGAGGCAGGAGGTGGAGGCAGGAGGTGGAGGCAGGAGGTGGAGGCAGGAGGTGGAGGCAGGAAGATTGCCAAGTGAAGGCCAGCACTGGCTACATACACAGTTCCAGGCCTGCCTGAGGTGCATGAGGAGGTACTGGGGGTGGGGAGGGAGGGATCACCTCACACTCCAATTCTGTCTTCCTGTTTCCTTTCCTAGCTCTTTTCTGTCTCTCTAATCTTGCTTCCAGGGAACTTGAAATCTTTTAAGATTGTTCTTTAGAGCAACTTTATATACCATCTAAAGATGCCTTTTTTTTTTTTTCCTTGCTCTTTTTTGAGACAGGGTCTTTCTGGAGCCCCAGCTGGTTTAGAACTATGTAGACCAGGCTGGCCTTGAACTCGCAGAGATGCACCTGCCTCTGCTGGGATTAAAGGCATGAGTTACTACACCTGGTTTTAAGCTGGCTCTTAAGTTCAGACCGATACTTTTTTTTTTTTTTCGGTTCATAAACTTATTCTTGTCCACTTCAGACTGTGATCTGCACGAAGACTGAGGTAGAAACTGAAACTTGCTCCATGGGCTTCAAAAATCTGCTAGGCATTTACCAAGAAAGGCTGACAATGGCAAATACCCATAATGCTTATCTGTGAAGCATCACTGAAGGGTGAATGATTGGTAGGAACGACATAATGAGGATAGAGTAAGACCTGGTCTCTAAACTCCTCAGGAGGACATAATGGTAACAGACAGTTACTGTCACACCTAGCCTGGTCTCCATCCATTAACCCACACTTTGTACTGTTTACATCTCTCCCGTAAGGTGCTTGTATGTAGATGACTTAACGAATTATTTCTTTTGGAAGTCATCCAGTTGGGCACTGGCTTTCTTTTAACCAACAGGTTATTATGGTCACAGGTGTCCATGTTGTAGGGATTTTAAGACTGGATTCTGAGAAATCGCCACTCTTGGGCCTATACCAGTACCTGATGGATGACAGTTTGAGGTCTGGAGGCTGAAAATTCCATGCTAATATCACTATTTTCTGAACCTGTGTCCCATGGAAAGTCAGGAAGGTGGATTAAGTAGGTGACTTCACCTAGAATCACCTTTCCCCACCCTCGGAGCACTCTGAATTTTCCCCACGTTTCCACTACTCTTGGGAAAGACATATTGGGAGTCCCCCACCTCCAAGCATAGGTGGCCTGGGAAAAACTGGCTAAAGTTTCAATGACTGGCTTCCTTGCTACAGGCTACATAGACAGTTTCCTTTTTACTATATATTTCTAATAAGCACATCTGTAAACTTAACACTCATTAAATAAACAAATGGAATCCTGGAGCAAGTCCACTTGCTTAGTGCCAGCACTTCATTGAGTGGGAAATTTTAGTACATCTGATACCCTCCCCTCACTTCAACGGAGCCATAAGTGGTTGTGATGTACTTGATAGATCTGAAAAGTTGAGGATGGTGATTTTAAGTGTTGTGGCTGATATTATAAAGGCAGTTTGCCATTTTCATTAATTCTGGTATATTAAAAAAGTCTGCAGTATGGCCAGGGTCAGGTTCTCACCAGAGTCCTGGCTGGTCTGGAACTATGTAGACCACGCTGATGTCAGATGCAGACGTGCCAGCCCCTGCTGGGATTAGAGGCTTGAGCCACTATGGTCAGCTTCAGTACATTTTGAGTGCTTGTTCACTAATCTGTTCCAGACAATACTGTCCTTCTGATTGGCTTTTAGCTAACCTTACACAAACGCACAGGTACTCAGGGCACTTGCTGACTCTTCACAGGGTTTCAAAAGCATCAGATAGACACACTCAATTAAAGGCTATAGGTTACTGACACTTCCTTAGTCTTCATGGGATTGTATATGACAAAGTACTAGGAAACTGAGGGTCCCACGTGGGGATTTCCTTTCAGTCATGAACTTCACAAGCACTGGACTACAAAAATGACGCCCTTTAGATTGATTCTGAAACCTGGGTGGAACCGTTTGGCAGGATATGCAGAGAGCTCTGGTGGTGACTGACAGTACGTGCACATCCCAGACATTTGATTACATCACAAAAGCCCTAAGTAGGTTTAGCTTAAATTTCTGCTCAAAGCACTTAAGTGAGGACGCCCAATAGCAATGCAGAAAGGAGGGGATTTACTCCTTTAGGTTGACATTTTTCCCCAGCGCAGCATTAAAGCTCATTTTTCTGAGGTTCTGAGTGGCTCTGAAAAGAGCCTTTGGGTTCAGGGCGCTGCGCGCGCTCACTTGGAGCTGGTGTACTTGGTGACGGCCTTGGTGCCCTCGGACACGGCGTGCTTGGCCAGCTCCCCAGGCAGCAGCAGGCGCACGGCCGTCTGGATCTCCCGGGACGTGATGGTCGAGCGCTTGTTGTAGTGCGCCAGGCGCGACGCCTCGCCCGCGATGCGCTCGAAGATGTCGTTGACGAACGAGTTCATGATGCCCATGGCCTTGGACGAGATGCCCGTGTCGGGGTGCACCTGCTTCAGCACCTTGTACACGTACACCGAGTAGCTCTCCTTGCGGCTGCGCTTGCGCTTCTTGCCGTCCTTCTTCTGCGCCTTGGTCACCGCCTTCTTGGAGCCCTTCTTCGGGGCGGGCGCTGACTTCGCGGGATCCGGCATTGTAAGAACTTAGAGAAAACTGAAATGGAAACAAGTAGGCGAAAGCTGACCTACTTTTACAGAATTTCTATGCAAATGGAGTTAATCCTCTTTCAGTTCTGATTGGTTGAGATAAGCCAATAGAAGGAAGATATGCAAATAAGATGGCTTTAAAAAAAAAAAAATTTCAGACGTCCAGGTTAAAGGAAAACTTTTTTTTCCAAATCGCTATTTTTCAAAAGTTAATGCTTGCCAATAGTATCTATCGAGAGCTAAACAGAGATATGTAGAACTAAACCGACCCAAAATACAGATATTAACTTATAACCAGTTTCGTTCAAAGTGTTAATGGTTTTAAGGTGGTCTGTGGAAAATGTCTCCTTGGGCGAGAGAACAGAAATTACTCACCTAGATGCTTTTTTTTTTTTCCTTGACAAGGTCTCCCTGTTGCACTAGCTGGCCTGGAACTCACAGAGATACATCCGCCTGCCTCTGCCTCCCAAGTGCTGTTGTTAAAGGCGTGTGCCACCATGCCCGGCCTTCACCTAAATGATTCTTAAGTCATAAATGTAGATTCTGGTTAAAGGGGGGCAGCCCCTTTTTTTTCTAGCTGACGCTTTTGAAAGAATGAAAGAAACTCGCATTTTTCAACAACGGGTGCGGTTTTAATAATTCCTGGGCATAAATATCTAAGAATGATGCTCGTGCTTCTTGCCAGATCTTGCTGCCCAAGCTAAGGCATTTCACTACAAAGCCAGGCGCTGTGGGGCACCCCAGGAGTCCCCGCAGGAGGAGCTCCGAAAACTGACAACCAAGCTGGTCTATAAAGTGACAGGGCCAGTCAGGGCTCCGTGGCAAATCCCCGCCTCCAGTTGGCAGCGTCTATTTTATAAAAGAAAAGGTAGAACTCAGGTGAGCAATCAAGGTAAATGTGACATTCTTGAAATCGTTCAAGAATTGTCAGTCTACATTGTATCTCTTAACTCTACTTCGAGACGGAAAGCACAGCGGAAGTGGGGAGATACCATGTAACAAGAGAGCCAGCTACCAGGCAGTATACCACATTTCAATTGGTTACAAATTTAAATTGAAATCTGCTAGCCAATCACAACAAATTTCCGGCGACTTCAGTCTTGGCGCGGAATTTGAAGATTCTGACCAATCAGGAAGCCGTCGGCTTTATAAATAAGAAGAAGACCGAGTGTCTGTGCAGTTAGCGCTACGGTTTCACCATGGCTCGGACCAAGCAGACGGCCCGCAAGTCCACCGGCGGTAAGGCCCCGCGCAAGCAGCTGGCCACCAAGGCCGCCCGCAAGAGCGCGCCGGCCACCGGCGGCGTGAAGAAGCCGCACCGCTACCGGCCCGGCACCGTGGCGCTGCGCGAGATCCGGCGCTACCAGAAGTCCACCGAGCTGCTGATCCGCAAGCTGCCGTTCCAGCGCCTGGTGCGCGAGATCGCGCAGGACTTCAAGACCGACCTGCGCTTCCAGAGCTCGGCCGTGATGGCGCTGCAGGAGGCCAGCGAGGCCTACCTGGTGGGGCTGTTCGAGGACACCAACCTGTGCGCCATCCACGCCAAGCGCGTCACCATCATGCCCAAGGACATCCAGCTGGCGCGCCGCATCCGCGGCGAAAGGGCGTAAACCGAGACTGACGAGAGTGATCGCTGAACCCAAAGGCTCTTTTCAGAGCCACCTACACCTTTGAAAGCGTTGTACACTTAATTCTTCCATAGTGACTATTATGCTGTGGGTCACAAAACCTAGGGAACAGCTGGATGCCCTTCATCCCAATTAACCCTTGTTATCTCAGTTCAGGGTTCGAAGTCTTCACTCCACACCGCCAGCCTAGGCAAAGTCCTGAACTCAGTTGCGCTGTTACCCTGTTGCCAGTCCGCAGTATAAATTCTTGGATCCCGTCACCCTTATCAATTCTCTTGGTTCCAGTGATAAACTTGCTCTGGGGATTTTCAAGTTCTTGAAACCGATTAAAGCGATGATACGGTACAGCTCTCAGGCGGGATGGGCTCGCAGCTGCCGGAAATTTCATTTTCTCTGCTGCCTGGGTGCAAGCTCAAACCTGCTTTTCCCTCAGGTTACGGTGTTGCTTACAGTCCAGGTCTGAAGATGATTCAATCATGTACCGAGTGAATAATTCTTTACGAAGGTATGCGGGAGGGGCTAGATTTGAATATATCGTTTCTCATTTGGGTACCGAAACAAAGTGCATGCCTGTGTCATAGTTCTTCAAGGGACCGGAAGAAGGCGGGGATTCTTGTTCCCGCCCTTTCCTGTCTGCTTTCAATAAGGTCCGCAGCGATTATATATAAGGGCCAAAACTTTCTCTAAACTTTGCATTTTTTGTGTGTGCTTCAATATGTCTGGTCGAGGCAAGGGCGGTAAGGGCCTGGGGAAGGGCGGCGCCAAGCGCCATCGCAAAGTCCTGCGCGACAACATCCAGGGCATCACCAAGCCCGCCATCCGGCGCCTGGCCCGGCGCGGCGGCGTCAAGCGCATCTCCGGCCTCATCTATGAGGAGACCCGTGGGGTGCTGAAAGTCTTCCTGGAGAACGTGATCCGCGACGCCGTCACCTACACGGAGCACGCCAAGCGCAAGACCGTCACGGCCATGGATGTGGTCTATGCGCTCAAGCGCCAGGGCCGCACGCTCTACGGCTTCGGCGGCTAAATTTGCAGTCTTTTAGTCACGCACAAAGGCCCTTCTCAGGGCCACCTAAATGGTCAAAAAGAGCTTAATGCTTTTATGCAAAGTAAAATTGACGCATGCGAGGCTAACACCTGCAGTTTTGTGGATCACTAAAATGCGGAGAAACCAGAGGGCGGTGGAAACCGTCTTTTAACTCAAGTGATGCTTTTCGTTGCTTAAATGTAAGTCAGCATGCTTTGGAGATTGTGCTATGTCCAGGTTACCAGCCCACAGGCTGCCTCAGTGCTCGTTAACCTTATGTTACTAGTGGAAGATCAAGTGGAAGGGTTCTCTTGTAGTGCAGTCCTAGGACTAAACATTGGGACACGTTTGTTTTCTACTTACAGTTGTCAGCTGTAGGACGTAATTGTAAAAGGCTGCTGTATGTCCTGAGCATCCCGTCCTTTAATCTTTTAAGTACATCCTTAGGTCTCCTTACTAGGCTGATGATCAGTCTCTACTTGTCCTGTACGTGAGGATGTAAGTAGGTCACTTAGTCCAAGGTCTAAATACCCCAGGTTACCTCTTGACAGACACATGAGGACAACTTAGAAGTCCCTTATGAAGAGTAACTTAGACCTGTCATCCTAGAATAACAGGTTTTCCCTCCATGTAGAAGTTGTACTTCTAGTTAAAACTCCTGTCCTCTAACCTCTAAGGGTGTAACTACAGGAGTTACCTAAGAACCACTCCAGTCGTTGATCTGTTGGGTCCCAAAAAACATTAACAATGTGGCCACTGCCACTTCTGATCTGGTCACTCTTCCTAACTTAGCACGGTCAAGATCAGATTCTCACAAATCTTTCCCCTTGCTTTTGTAGATCCTACTTCAATGATTTTAAAGATGAGTTATCTCTTGCTTTGTTCATTCACAGTTCTGTGATTTGTCTCTCCACAGCATGCTGCTGGTGAGACATTCAGGCCCTGGCCTGGGAGAAAGTGTTGTCAGCCTTCCAACCCTATTAATCACTGCAATAAAGCAACCACATGTTTCAGGGCACCTCTGTCCTAAGCTCCACAAAATTACAATCAGTCTTCTCTATTGCAGTTTTGAGCAGCTCAAAAATGTTGATCACCTCTGTGCAAAAATAAAATAAGTCTTAACGGGTTCTCCTAGTATTTACAGAATAAAACCCCAAATTCCTCTTTTTTTTTGTCTGCAGCCTTCTTCCATAGCCTAACTGTATTCTGGACTTGACTGGAATGAGTAAGTCATATTTTTCAACTGAAATTGCCATCTGTATGTGTCGATCTGTCTGCATTCATGAGAACATAAACTTTGTGAGCCTAACCCTTTCTACCTGTACATTGGTTAAGGCCAGTCCCAAGCACAGAACCTAGTGCATGGTGGGTATTCAGGTCATCAGTGTGTACCAAATCAAAATAAAGGATGCAACTCTAGATAAGCCCAAACTGGTTTCCCTCTACATCTCTGCAATATAACAGTTAAATTGTGATCAAGTATTTGACCGAGTTTCCACATAGCATGGTAATTAAGAGCAAAACTTTGCTTTGAAAAAAAAACACTTTGCTTTTAAGAAAAAAAAAAAAAAAAAACTTAAAAAAATCCTATTAGTCCGATGGTCATGTCACACCTGCTACTACAAAGTTAATTCTGAGTTTCTGTTTACAAACTGCCCTCCTGGCTAACCCTCCTCAGTCTTGCCTTCTTCTGTTTTCGACCTGCAGAACATTAAACTACTTGCCATCCTTTGTATCCTAATCTGCAGCCTTGCTTACCTTTGTCTGAACACTGCCTGAAATGCCCTTGCATTTCAGCCCACTTTAGATTCAGGACCCAGAGCCAGATCACACATGCATTATCCTATGGAGCCAGGACCATGTTGCTCCTAGCTCCTTCCTCCAGACAGGCCTTCATATTCACCTGTTCAGAGGACCTCTTGGAATTCCTAACACAATTTTGTCAGCTGTTTTATTTTCCCAAAAATGTTTTTAAAAAACACAGTGAAATCAGGTGAGAAGTGATTTAATCATGTTCCATGTGGATTCAACTATACTGAGATGGAATCTTGATACAATTATACAATAGTGTGTGTGTTATCTTGAAGCATTTGAAAATATTTTCAGAGGACATCAAAAAGCTTCACCTCTGAATACTTGCAAATGCAACTCTCAAGAATAAGAGAATTTTACCATATATTTAAAAAGGTTGAAAACAAAAGGTCACCAAAGTGATCTGCCGTCCAGTCCATGTTTTCTGTTGCCTTCACATACTCTAGAGTCAGAATACATCTGGATATGTTTAGTTTCTCTTTCCTTCTTTCTTTTTCTTTCTTACCTTTTAATCTTTTTGAGACAGGGTCTCCCTGTAGCCCCAGATGGCCTGGAACTCAAGATGTAGACCAGGCTGGCTTTCAGTCTGCCTCTGCCTCCTGAGTGAGTGCTAGGAAGCCACACCTGGTTTGTCTCTTTAGTCTCTTAAGGTTGAACTTCATTTTTTTTGGACTGGGTCTCATGCAGCCTATGTTGTCCATGAAGTATTTAATTGAAATTGACCTTGAATTCCTGATCTTGCTCCCAAGTACGGGATTTTAAAAAGCTCCAAGTCCCAAATGAACCCTGTGGGGATTATGTTAATCAGTGAGCTAGAAGCCTACCCCTACATTGGATGTCAAGTGCATTCCACGTTCTGATCTTTGTTCATGTACAACGGTTCCTCTATTCCTCGAATTCTTTGTCAGCACCGATTCCAGTGAGTCCAGTTGAGAAAGGTGAGGGCATTTAATCATCAAATTTAGCGGGTTTTAGTGGTGCCAAAGTATGCCATTCTGGGACAATGAGAAAAACCGCATTTGGGGAACTGCCGTTTATACTGGGTACTTGCTACCACGTACACTGCTTACTAACTTAAGACTTGAAAATTCTTATACTTAGTATATTAACACAGCGCTGGGGAAACATTCCCAGACTTAACTACTGTCTGTGGTTGTACGGGATACATATCCGCAGCACCCAGATGCAACACTCCCGTTGAGCACAAGTAACCATAGCAACAAGCCCTTAGTGTAAGCTCCTCTCAAGAAAAAATAGGTGGCCCTGAGAAGGGCCTTTATGTGCCGCTACACGTCTGTCTTAACCTCCAAAGCCGTAGAGCGTGCGGCCCTGGCGCTTGAGCGCGTAGACCACATCCATGGCCGTGACGGTCTTGCGCTTGGCGTGCTCCGTGTAGGTGACGGCGTCGCGGATCACGTTCTCCAGGAAGACTTTCAGCACCCCGCGGGTCTCCTCGTAGATGAGGCCGGAGATGCGCTTGACGCCGCCGCGCCGGGCCAGACGCCGAATGGCGGGCTTGGTGATGCCCTGGATGTTGTCGCGCAGGACTTTGCGGTGGCGCTTGGCGCCGCCCTTGCCCAGGCCCTTCCCGCCCTTGCCGCGTCCAGACATAACGAAGAGAACTCACTCAGTAGTTCAAACACCCTTTACGGCCACTATTTATATGAGCAATGCGGACCTTTTAGGAAACTGAAAAGGCGCGCGCGGGAAGGCGCTGACCCCGCCTCTCCACCTTGCCTGGGGAAAGGCAGAGGGAGGGGACTTCTGGTCTTCTGGTCTTGTTTTCCTGCATGGTTCTGACAGCCCGTATTCTGCAATTCCCCTAATCACTCTTAAAATTTGTAAAAAAATGGGTGGGTGTAGTCCTCCCCTTCTGTACAAACCAAGATAGCTACACCACAATACAATGAAGATTTAGTTTTAAGGACGAGGCCCTTCTCGATTTTTACAACCATTAAATCTGACCTGTCATGAGGTTCTTCATCTCTGTTAAGGGAGCCAGTGTTGGTTGAACGCTGTTTCCCAAATTATGAGATGCTGGTTATATTGGAAAGATGACTCGCCCATACTTGAGTTCAGATACTCTTAGTAAGAGGTATTGCTGTGGCCAATGCCTGGTCTCATGATCTGGCTGCCCACCAGTGTGTCAGTGCCAGGGGGACAGTAGCATAGCTAATTCGCTAATTCATTAGATAGACAAAAAGCAACACGTTCTGTGTCCTATTCTCCTAATAAGGTCCTGACGGAGTTTTACTCCCGGACGTTGGCTTCGTGTCTTTGGTAGATGATTCTCAATGTCTGCACATATGCTTGACACATCTCTGCACACTACCAAGGACATTTTCCTCACCATTTACTGTTTCTTCCCTTCCTCCCACTTTCCCTTCCCCTTCTTTTCCTTTCCTTCCCTTCCCCTCCTCTCCCTCCCCCTCCCCTCCCCCCTTTTCTTTTTTCTTTGCAACCTGGTCTTACATTGGAGCCCAGTTTGTCCTGACCATATGCTTTTTACTCCAGGATGGAGAACTGGAGGTAATCATCCTTCCTTAACCTCCCTAATGTTGCCATCAGCGTTCTATGCCACCATCATCATCCTTGATTAAAGAGGTAATTTTGAAAAATCTGCTTTTGGTAGTGGTTGCCAGAGCTATTACTACAGTGATGGAAAAGAAAAATATTCTTTCCCTGCACTGACCTGGGAATTAGCTCATCAGCTAACACTGAGAAGTTCATGCCCCTCCTGTCCACGAAGGACAGTTAAGCATCACCGTTTCCTGCCATTCAAGAAAAATGTCAGGGCCTACTGTGTGCCCAAATGACACAAATGCTGTGCAATGCCACATTTATAAGCATACTCGCATCCCTTTTCTCTTTTCCTAAAGACCTCAAAGTCTACTTAAAGGAAAACTCAAGTCCTTGTGAGGCTCTGTCTCCTCCTCAGCATGTTCCAAGCTCCTGCTTGTGCCTGCGTGAAGCAGCTGCACCCTGAGAAAGGGCCTTCACGGCATCGAGGATTTAGAATATTTCTCAATTATAATAGAAGCTCTTCAGCCCCCACATGTAACAGATATTTCAGATGACGGACACATGAAAAAGGGAAATTGGATATTTGGGAGCCCAGTGCCCATGTTAGGAAATCAAATCAGTGCACCCTAGCTGTGCTTGATGGGAGTTTATGTGGTGTCCTCATGCTGTTTCACCCAGGAGAGAAGAAAACAGGTGGACTTGCTTTTGCATAGGCTTGAACACTACTAATTTTACAAAGCTGCCTTCTCTCTAGTCTGGGCTTTGTTATCATTGTTAGGACTATTATTATTATTTTATTTTTGATACTTAGTCTATGTAACCAGTTTTCCTGTAGCTTTTGAAAGTTTATAGGTTTTAGAATCACTAAGAACATGTTCTGTGGTATAATTTATAATGCCTTTATCACTCAGATGTTTACTATGGTAATAGTGTGGTGTCTAACACAAAACTGAAACCATAAGTTACATGGCTATCTTACTTTTTATTGATTTTAACATATAGAAAATAAATAGTTCAACCCTTAGTGTAGTGGAAATTTTGCTGTTTCAGGATATGTGAAAATTTCTGATTCAATAGTAAAAAATCTGTTTATTTGAGACACGGTCTCCTTTCCCAGTTGGTCTGGGACTCGCTAGGTAGACCTGGCTGGTCTTGATTTCACAGAGATCCTTCTGCTTCTGTCTCCCAGTGCTGGGAATAAAGATGTGTGCCACCACACCTGGCTCTAAAAACACATTTTTGATGGTCACTGTACCAAGCAAGTAAGCGGAGCTTTTCATGAAGTTCAGGTTTAGTCCCATGGCTGATCCAAGTTTTAGAAGCCTTGTCCTCAGTTCAGTCGCACAGATGATCCCAAGCAGTAGGACCGTAGCTATATGCAGCCGGTACCCTTTTCCTGCGAACACACGAACAAGTATTTTCCTGATGAAATCGAGTCTTACTTATTGTCCTCCATGCAAAAAGGCAGAAATTGCCAAAAAAATTAGGAAATGGCACTCGAGAGTTCCAATGCCCTTTCATTTATTGGGAGCTTCAATAGCTGTAGTACCAGTCAGACTATAAGAATGAAGTGGTGACATCTGATAACTGAATAACTGTAAGTTGGCCAATACCAGCTAGTACTTAGCAACTGCTACTGTGATTACAGAGATGACCAAAGTTCTAAAGGTTTTTTTTTTAGGGGGGGGTCTTTTTGAGACAGGGTCTCCCTGTAGCTTCAGGTGGCCTGGAGCTTGCTGTAGAGACCAGGCTGGCCTTGAACTCACAGATCCACCTGTCTCTGCACTCGGAGTGAGGGGATTAAAGGCGTGCACCACCATACCCCACTCAAGGTTCTAAAGTTTTTAAAATCAGAATTTTAATTTTATCTATAGCTTTGAAAAAATAAAAAGTGATGTATGCTACTGGAAAAGGGCACCTGAGTTGCCTGTGATCACTGCTGTAGAGAGAGGTCTTACATGATGACAAGCGCTCCTCTCTCTGCACACTGATGAAACGCTCTTCAGGGAAGCATGACTGCCTGGCATTAAATCCAGTTAAATGAACAACTTTGGGCCTAGTGTTTCTATTTTAGTAGCTTGCATTATAACATGCTATTGTATCCAAGAGACTTGGTTCTGGTTAGTACCACCCAATAAATGATCATTTTAAAGCATGCCAAGTTATTTGTATGGAATTAACTCAGTATGGCTAGAAGATGTCTTAGTCATCCAAGTGTAGGCCAGCATGAGTAGATTGAGTGACTATAAGGACTAGAAAAAGAAATATAACCCTCAAATCTTTTGTTTATTTATTTAACAAGATTGGGCCTTCGGTGTAGTGCCTGATTATTTGATGGGGAATATTTTTTTATGCTTCATTATTCAACAATAATTATATCAGCTTCACTGCAATGAAAACCCAGAAATGGAGTCTTTAAAGTCACATATATTGCCTCTGAAATAGTTAAAGTCCTCGGGTAGACACATCCAGCTAACGATCTGAGCTTTGGACAGACTGTATTGTATGTGTTAAAAGATCAGTGTCAACTATAAAAATTCAGAAACTATTTTTTTTCTTTCCAATACTGCTTATCTTTGAGATACTGAAGTTGAAAATATTTTAAAATATAAGAAATCTGTGTAAAATGTTTTAAGAACTGGAGGGAAGTTTCATAACCATGTCATCATGTATGTATGTGTGCTATGACAAAGGAGTGTTTGAGTCCAGCTCAGACCCCACTGTTCTTCAGCTAAAAGATGGTAAAATTCTTAGACGTGCCAATGAATTTCTTTGTGACTCAGTTTTCTTTTTTTAGTAATTGGTGCAGTTGGGTCTTCAGTGTTCATACTGTCTGAGAACGTGTGCTTACAGCTTTGATCGCGAAGAGGGATGTTGCAGCCCCCTCCCACCTCCAGAAAATGGTTAAAACACTAAAACATGGCAACCAACGCACCTTACACACTGATCCCTCAAATACCTGAAAAAGCAATTGATCTTTTCTGAAATAATCATCCCTCCGGCACATAGAACTTTGTCTTCTAGTGCCAATTCCTAGAACTTGATGCAGACTGCTCGAGAGAGAAGCCTGTGCTAATGCTCCCGGGAAAAACTCGAATTTCCCTATACATTTCAGTCAAAATAAGTTCACTTATGTAATCTTGAAACCGTAAGAATGTGCACAGCCATGCCCTCGAAAGAGGATTTGCAATTGATGCCCACAGAAGGAGTATTTTTAACGAAAACCCGAAAGTTATCTCCATTTGAGAGAAGTTTCAAAGGGAGTTGGGGGAATCAGGCGAGTTTCAGGGTGCCGATTTTGCATGGAGTTGTAGGAAACAAGGCAAGAACGAAGCCCAAGGGTTCTCGGATCCATTTCCCCCAAGTCCCTGATTATTTCGTGCTCAAGTTTCTTATATTTTTATTCTTTTTTAAGGGGCAACAAACACAGTCACAGGGCAGAGCGGAGGAACCCTTTCCCAGCAGCGCGGCGCACTGCGCAGGGAACCAATCACCACGCAGCGTCTCTCTATATAAACCCAGAGCCCTCAGTGCTGGGGACAAGCAGCTCTGACAGTTTTAGCTTAC
The DNA here is from genome assembly GCF_000622305.1 of Nannospalax galili. Taxonomy (NCBI): domain Eukaryota; kingdom Metazoa; phylum Chordata; class Mammalia; order Rodentia; family Spalacidae; genus Nannospalax; species Nannospalax galili. The sequence goes on from NW_008337055.1 coordinate 426,049, forward strand.
TTTTGGCTTCTTTAGCTAAAGCGAAAACATGTCTGAGACCGCACCAGTGGCTCCTGCTGCGCCCGCCCCGGCGGAGAAAACACCTGTGAAGAAGAAGGCGAAGAAGGCGGGTGCTGCGGGAAAACGCAAGACGTCCGGGCCCCCGGTGTCCGAGCTCATCACCAAGGCCGTGGCCGCCTCCAAGGAGCGCAGCGGCGTGTCCCTGGCCGCGCTCAAGAAGGCGCTGGCGGCCGCGGGCTACGACGTGGAGAAGAACAACAGCCGCATCAAGCTGGGGCTCAAGAGCCTGGTGAGCAAGGGCACCCTGGTGCAGACCAAGGGCACCGGCGCCTCCGGCTCCTTCAAGCTCAACAAGAAGGCGGCGTCCGGCGAGGCCAAGCCCAAGGCCAAGAAGGCGGGCGCGGCCAAGGCCAAGAAGCCCGCCGGCGCGGCCAAGAAGCCCAAGAAGGCGACCGGGGCCGCCACGCCCAAGAAGGCCGCCAAGAAGACCCCGAAGAAGGCCAAGAAGCCCGCGGCCGCCGCAGGAGCCAAGAAAGCCAAGAGCCCCAAGAAGGCGAAGGTTGCCAAACCCAAGAAGGCCGCCAAGAGCCCCGCCAAGGCCAAGGCCCCCAAGGCTAAGGCCGCCAGGCCCAAGGCTGCTAAGCCTAAGGTGACCAAGGCGAAGAAGGCCGCTCCGCGCAAGAAGTAAATGGCGCGTCCTGCTTGGAAAATCTCAAACGGCTCTTTTCAGAGCCACCCACACTTCCCTCAAAAGAGCTGACTCTTTCCTAGTGTTTAGAACTAGTTGAGTGGCTGCTGGGTATTTCCTGCGTTTAAGCAGCATGGCCCGGGATCGCCTGCTCCAAGCATGGCTGGTCCCTTTAAGGTCTGACACTCCAGTTATGGGTCCTGCATCCCCACATTTTATGGATCCCGGTCCAATGTGCCTTGGGCAGCTGCTGTTTCCTAGCCATTGAGCGCCCTCCAGTTCCTAAGCTGGCAGTTTCTAGCGCTAACCAGTTTTTGTTTTTCGCGCCCAGGCGTGGCCACGCGGGCCCTTCCGTGAGCAAGCCAATCGAAGAACAAGGCCCCAAGCCACGGTTTGAGCCCGTACATTTCGCTTTCCCATTGGTCTACAGGCCTGTCGTTTGAGACTTTCCCAATCGAAGTATTCCTTCATTAATGGTAGTCGTACGCCAATCAGGGGTTGAGATACTAAAATGTACGTCATGTATATAACATCACGTAGATGGCGTTTCTGCGACTTCTCCCTGGGTCGGTGGAGTTCAGTTTAGCCGCTGTTTCCCGAGGCTGAGGAGGTCAACTTTGTAAGTATACCGGAAATCGGGTATCGAGGCTGTATGTTCCCGGCTCCTCCCACCATCTGCGTGTGTTTTCTAGACCAGCCACATTGTTCTTAAATTTTCATAGCATTAAGACCCTGTTACTAAGATACAGTAAATAGGTCCAGAGTTGTAGCATCATTGGCAGTTCATCACAGACCCTCTTTCCCACATTGCTCCTCGGCTTGTTCTGAGGACCCGGGAGGCCGGATTATCTGTTCTCCCATAAGCAGTGCTTAGGGCAGTAGAGACCAGGAAACAAGGAAAATCCATTTTCGAAAGCCTCCTGGGTTGCAAGTTTGCTTCTCAGAGTTAGAAAATCTGGGTGTTGCTATTTCCATTTCATCCATTTTGTGTGTGTGTGTGTGTGTGTGTGTGTGTGTGTGTGTGCGTGTGTAGGTCATAGAACAATTTTTGCAAGTTGGATCTTTCTATCTACCACGTAGTTAATGGATATTGAACCCAATAACGTAAGTATTCTACAGATAATTCTGGAGCTGCTGGGAGGAAGTCACATTTAAAATCCCTTTCCATTTCGCTTATTTTGTGTCTGTACTGGCAAGCGTGTGCAGAGATCCAGGACGCCTTCCATTAGTGGTGTGTTTTTCCTTCCAGGGATAGACCACTTGCTGTCAGGCTTGGTGCTTTGCTCCTTTACCCACATGGATTCTTACAAACCTAACTTGCTATCAAAGGACTTTCCTTAAGAGAATAAAATTTTCTAGAGAAAACCAAAATCCCTTTCTGAGAGAGCAATTTGGTTGAATTGATTTGGATACACGGAGAATTATATATAAAAAAGTCTTTTTTAAATTGAAAGATTGAAGTACGGCGATAGGAGCAATAAAGGTCTCGGTCTCGGTCTCGAGGTGTCAGAATATCTGGGATCAGAACTTCTTAAGGAATAGAGGTCACATTTAGAGGAGTCACAATAATTGTGACAGAAAGTACTTAATAGAGCTGCTTCCTCTGGGTGTCTCCATATAATACTGTCATCAGGCATGGTTAAAATATTTTAGAATCATGAATGTTGTGGGCATGAACTGGTTGCCCGGGAGATGACCACGCTCTGCTAAAATTCTCCATGGCTGACTGATTAAAATTCTTTTCCACGGCTTGGAATGGTACAAGTTTCCCTGGGCAACTTTTAATCCCTTTGCCAACTGCTCCTTTACCTACCTGTGGGCCTGACCTAACTTCCTCGTGACTATCATTGGGTTTTTCAAGTTAAACATTCCAAAATTTGTATTTACAAAGTCAAGAGCTAAGAACGTCATCAGATAGCATTTGTAACAGGCTTGTTTCCTGGGTTTGCTCTAATCTGCCTACCTAGTGTTTGTACCAAGGCAGCTAAAAAACTATCTACAGAGACAGTCTCTCTGTAGGCCCAGCTGGCTTGAACTTGCTTTGTAGGCCAGGCTGGCCTGGCCTTGAACTCATAGAGATCTGCTTGCCTCTGTCTGCTGAGTGCTGGGACTAAAGGTGCGTGCCACTGTGTCCGGCTAAAAGTGCTTTGTTTTATGATTGCCCTCTGTTCTCTATAAAATATTCGTGAAATCATTACAGGTTTGGAACATGGTACTTGGGGTAACCTGAGGTCGGGCTCCCAGGCCATGGTCACTCAGATTGGATCCAGAATAAACTTTCTCTTTTAGGTGACAGCTATGTTTTTCTGCTCTCAACATGGCGCAGAGAGATGCCCTGACTGAAAAGGACAAGCAGTGTTCTTGGTCCTTTCTGTCGCCCTCCCAATTTGAATTCCCATCTGTTTTGGAAGGTAAGTAGAGTGCTAGGCTTGAGGAAAAAGATGCAGAATTTGTTCTGTCTTAGGCACTCTGTGTGCTGTTCAGTTTGTAAGACTTTGGAGTTTAGCACAGGGCATTAACGTCAGGATTCAGTTTGGAGAGTTTTGCCCTGGTTCTCGTCATCTTCTGTTCATGTTCCTATTTCTTGGACAAGTGGTCCATTCAAGAGTCTGTGAACTTGTTTAAATCTTCCATTTCTGTAAATATTTGTTGCATTCAGATTCTTACTTTGGGTGAGTAAAGACTAATGAAGATCATGCTCTGATCACCTAAGTGGAAGACCTTTTGGCATATGGTGTAGGTCAGTCTGTGACAAAAGTAATCCAAAAATTTAAAAAAATTTATGTGTATGAGTGTTTTGTTTGCATGTATGTAAGTACACCATGTGTGCTGTGCCTGTGGAGGTCAGAAGGGGGCACCAGATCCCCTGAAAATAGAGTTCTGGATGGTTGTTATCCGCCATTGTGGGTGCTAGGAACCAAACCCAGGCCCTCTGCAAGATTAGCCAGTGCCCTTAACTGCTAAGCCATCTCTCCAGCCCCCCCAAAACTAATTTTCAAGACCTTTGAATTATAAGAGGCTAGCCAAGGTAATCTTACTCAGGAAGCCTGTTATAACTGTCACTCAAAAATGAGGTTGTAGCATAGCACACTGATAACTCACCTATAATTCAGGCCGTAGGGAGGCTGAAGTAGGGTGATCATTAATTTGAGGTCAGCCTGGGCTACACAGACTATTCGATGATTTTATCACTTCCTTTTCAGTTTCCAAACTCTTAGCTTTTCTCCCCTCCCATTTCCACATTTTGTTCATTCTACAAAACCAAAATGTACTTGATGAAAATGTTTACTATCTCCCCATTTTACTTGAGGGAAAGCTCTGCAGGCATTTTTTATGAGCATCTATCTGCTGTTTGTAGTACTCAGTACTAGATGCCAGTAACAAGTGGCATTCATCTTTTACAAAGTTCTCCTCCTGATTTCGTTCATTTGCAGTTCCTTCTCCCTGGAAAAAATCTTTCCAGTGCTTCCTCTCCATCTCAAGCTCCATCTTGCTGCACAATTCCTCCAAGCTAAATATCTAGTTATTTCTAATAATGGTCCTTGGTGAAGTCGAATAGTCAGAAATGTTAGCCACAGAAAATGAAGCAACTGTGTTTCCTCTTGTTATCTCAGGTGCAGAAAGCTTGTCTTTATCTTCTTTTCTTCTATTTTTGTATGTTTTTTATTGAATTTCTAAAACCCCATCACTGAGTTACACTAGTGTCAGAGAATAATGAGACATAGGGATTTTTTTCCCCCTAAATAAAAGACGCCCACGGCAGTGCTTTTCTGACTCTCCTCTACAGGAGATTGACTTGACCATCTCCCTTACCTCCTGAACCACGCCATTCTGCTTGTGGGTGACTATCACATACAGAAAGAAAATATTGATTCATTTCGTATTAAAAATGTCCATATGTGAAATATCAGTATTTACTATGTGCAGATGGGGCAGAGAGGATGCAGAAAAATGATGAAATGAGATATCTGGATTTTCTTGAATTTTAGCTCTCATTTCTATAAGATACAGTGACTGGCCATTCATGGAAGTCAGCTTTCCATCATTAAAGGTCATTGTCACAGACAGAACTCCAATAACAAAAGATAAGCTAACCAATGAGTTTGACCATAGTTTTATATGGCATAGGTGCCTTTGGATCCTGAAACTCCAGATAATTTATCCATTTTGTGCTTCTGTAATAATACATTGATAGGGACTCGATGAAGGCAGGGATACCGCATAGTCTGTGTTATAAAAGCACATCCATACTTCTTTTTTTTTTTTGGTCATTTTGAGACAGGGTCTCCCTGTAGCCCCAGCTCTCCTGGCAGTCACTATGTAGACCCGGCTGGCCTTGAACTCACAGAGATCTGCCTGCCTCTGCCTCCTGAGTGCTGGGATTAAAAGGGTGCACCACCTCGCCTGGCTTGTACTGTGTTCTTTAAGAAGGAGTCTACATGCACATGATAATGGTTTGTTTGCTGTTAGTTGACCTGCAATCTACATATCATCCACACTGACTCACGAGGAATGCCTTGGTGTTTTCCAACCCCCACCCCTCTGCTCTAGACAGAAGACAATTAAGAAAAAAATGAACCAAATCCATACATCTCAGAGAACAGACTCAACATTCGACCAGAGGGGCTAGAATAAACTTTGGAGTGACTGACTGCCTCCCTGTACAATCAGCTGATGAAAGATGAGATAGAAGACAGATCTTTAGGATTCTAACTCAACGGTCTTCTCAGATTGCTCCTCTCTGAACCAAACATAGCTTGAAGATTCAATTTCTAGAAAAAGAAAAATGAAAAAACAACAGAGAGTGCAGGATTCACCTTCTGTCTATGCATGTGCTACGCAGAGTCACCTGCAAGATGACCAGCCTTACAGAAATATGACTAGGGGAAATGACTGTAACTTAAGGATACTCTGCTCTGTGCAGCAGCCAGCAAGGTGCATCTTCACTTTCTTTGACCTCACTGTGGTATCCTTTCCTTCTGGGTATGTGCAGGACTCCTTAAATGACCATGTTGTATCCCACTTTGGACAAAGCAGGTCCTAGAATTTCTCTGTGGCTAGCTGTGAGACAAAATGGCGGAGAAAGATTAATCTTTTAAATGGGTTACTGCTTACTTTGGGGAAAAACTGGCTCTGGTTTTCTTGTACTGGGAAGAGAAATGCTAGTTTCTAGACCTTGTATGGGGAAAAGATAGAGCAAAAGACAGCTGAGTTTGAAAGCCAAAAAATAATGTTCGTTTGCTTTTTTTCCTCCCTAGAAAAAGATTTGTTTGGGCTGGAGAGATGGCTCAGCGGTTAAGAACACTGGCTGTTCCTGAAGAAGACCTGGGTTTGAATCCCAGCACCCACATGGTGCTAACAATCATCCGTAACTCTAGTTCCAGGGGATCCAACAGTTCTTCTCTCCTCCCTGGGCATTGAACGACATGAGTGTACCTACCTACATGCAGGCAGTACATAATACACATAAAATAAAAATAATGAATGAAAAATAAAAAATATTTTTATTATTTTTATTTTATGTGTATGAGGGTAATGCCTGCATGTAGGTAGGTGTACCTATGTGATGCAATGCCCATGGAGATTAGAAACGGGTGTCGGATCCTCTGGAACTGGAGTTAAGGACAGTTAACCGCCATGTTTGTGCTGGCCTGGAACGTTTTATGTAGACCAAATGTGACTTGAACTCAGAGAGACCGGCCTGCCTCTACCTCCCAAGTGCTAGGATTTCCAGCTGTTTCTGAATCTGCTTCTGGGATTAACTCATCATCATCATTATTACTGAGTTTTTGACCCAGGTCTCATCCATCCCATGAAGGTGTCAAACTGGATATGTAGCCAAGGATAACCCTCAACTTCTGATCTCCTGAGCCATCTCTCAGTCCCAGGATTACAGGCATGAGCTACCTCACTGAGTTCTAGGACTTTAACTTTGGGGTATGTTTTTTGTACAGGCAGACATGTAAGCCTGAAATGACTATGTAGAATAATGTGCCAATGGGCACATAGAAAATATGTGAATCACATGTGTGATCTTAACTGAATTCTGTCACACAACCCCGCATGGTTAGTCTTGCACTTACCATATCAAAAGGGCGAAGTGTCATGGGTTTTATTGTCTCATTGGGTGAAGGCTACTTTCTCCTACTCAGAGGAATAGAATCTGTTCTACCTCTGGCCCTGGGCACAAACATATTTTGATCTGCACCTTAAAACAGAACAACTGATAATTGCCTCCCTTACTTAAGAGTTATTCTAACTAGGCCTGTGGATCACCTGAACAGAATACCCCAGGCCAGAAAGGGTGATAAATCTGAATACATGTGAAAGACCTGGGAGGAGAGATTATCCTCTTGAGCAGATGGTGTGCTCATATGGTCCAGGAGTCCCTTTTTTAGGGGGTGGGGTGTCTTTTTTTGACACAGGGTCTCCCTGTAGCCCCAGCGGGCCTGGAACTCACTGTGTAGACTAGGCTGGCCTTGAACTCACAGAAATCCGCCTGCCTCTGCTTCCCCATTGCTGGCACTAAAGATCTGAGCCATCACGTTGGCCCCAGGTAGATTCTTACAGATACTCACTGCTAAGCCTGCCAGCTTTTCAAACCACAAACTCAAAAAGCATAAATTTTCCTGTTTCTTTCTCCTTAGTCGTAAGCATGTTTGCTCTGATGCTCTGGGGTTTCTTGCTGATTTTTTCTGGAGTTCCCTGCACACCCTTTCTAGCTGCTTGCTAACCCTCAGAGAACTTGGCCATTTTTCTTCCTCTTACCCAACTCCTTCCTCTTAGCAGCTGTCAAGATTTACATCTTACCTATCTTACCTGCCCTGCTTTTTCTATCAAGCCTTAAGAAATGCTTGGTCCTTCCTTATGAGTCCATTTGTAAATTTTTTTTTGGGGGGGGTTGTTTCTTTGGTTTTGTTTTGTTGGCACTGGGGATTCAACCTTGTGGGGTGGTTGATTCTCCTATACCTTTTCTTCTCTTGCCCTCCCTCCGAGAATGGCTCAGGCAGACAAGGAAAGGAAAACAAGGGGAACTTTATCTGCAGGAGTAACAATTCAAACAGGAAAGTAGGAATGCAGAGACCTTTGGTGGCAGTAAGGTGCCAACTGAGCGGGGTTGCAAGTGTTGCAGCTCTGTGCTCTTGCAGGCTTCTGAGTGCCAGCCTATAGAGTTTTGGCAAGTGGCACAACACTAAGCTCTTGGAGGGTCTCAGGACTGCCAACTGAATGCAGTTCTTTACAGAACAAGTCTGCAGAAAGTAGGTAGCTGACCAGAGTAGTAAGTCTCCTGCCTCTGGCAGGACTCAAAGGCTGAGGGAAGAACGGTGGATCAGTGGATCTTGAAGCGGAGCAGTGACTGAGGCAGAAACAGATTCCCTGAATGCGAAGTAGGAATAGAGTCTCTCAGAGCGTGAACGGTGGGAACTCCAGCAAGTTCCCTCATCAGAGGCATGTCTGCAAGTCTGTCTCTGGCATCCTAGTCTCCTACATCCCCAGCCGTTTTTGTTTGTTTTGTGTTTGAGTCATGTCTCTCTGTAGCACCAGCTGGTCTGGAAGTCACTATGTAGCAATTATTTTGCTTTTTTACACAAGGTCTCACTATATAGACCGGACAGGCCTCAAACTCAGAGCTGTCTGCTTCTGCCTTCCATGTACTGGGGTTAAAGCTGTGTGCCAATCACGTTTGCCTAAATTCTTTTATTCCTGAGATCAAGAACCTATCAAAGGGAACTCAGATCCCATAGTAATGCTATCCTTATGTAAATCTTTAAAAATAGTAGAAATAAGCTGGATGTGCGGACACTGATGGACCAGGATTTCTGGGTCATGCTCACCTAAATAGTTCATAAAATGAGCTGTAGTTTAAAGAAACAAATAGCTTTAAAAAACCAAATTTTTAGTACTTGCATATCCCCAAATGTAACATTATTTGGATGTTTGGAAAGGTGAAACGTTGTCAGTGTCCCTGCATTTATTGCACATCCTGTACCTAGTACTACAGAAAATAAAAAAAATCCTATTAACCCTATTTAGTCAACTATCAATACAAACTTGTCAAACCGTTGACACCTCTTTAGGTCCTAAGGCACTGGAGGACTGAATAATTTAAAATACATGATTTAGGTAATTTCCAACAACGTAATAGTATGTACAGCGATTTTGATTAGAATTACAATCTAAATAAAGGAGCTCCGGTACCCTTGTTAGACTGCACTACCAAGGCTTTTATTTGGTTTTGCTTTTTAGATGTGGGCTTCCTAATTCGGCCTCAAGCTCCCCAACGGGCAATATTCACGTCTCCACTACCATACTAAAACCTCAACGTATGCCAACGCGTGGGAAGGTTCCCAGGAACATTTAGTTGTGGTCCACGTGATGACACATGCAGTTAACCACAGGACTGGAAGGCCAGCCTGGTCCAGCGTCCAGAGTGCCAGGCTTGCTGGGCATACGGAGAGAACCAAAGCAGGCCAATTCCGATATAGCAAAGAGGCTTACTCGCTAACCGGTTAGAGTGATACGGCTCCTTCCGGACAATGGAGTTGGCTCTTAAAAGAGCCGTTTGTTTTACAGTTTGTGTGCATACCCAGACATTCAAGCCCTCTCCCCGCGGATGCGGCGCGCCAGCTGGATGTCCTTGGGCATGATTGTGACGCGCTTGGCGTGGATGGCGCACAGGTTGGTGTCCTCGAACAGCCCCACCAGGTAGGCCTCGCTGGCCTCCTGCAGCGCCATCACGGCCGAGCTCTGGAAGCGCAGGTCGGTCTTGAAGTCCTGCGCGATCTCGCGCACCAGGCGCTGGAACGGCAGCTTGCGGATCAGCAGCTCGGTGGACTTCTGGTAGCGCCGGATCTCGCGCAGCGCCACGGTGCCGGGCCGGTAGCGGTGCGGCTTCTTCACGCCGCCGGTGGCCGGCGCGCTCTTGCGGGCGGCCTTGGTGGCCAGCTGCTTGCGCGGGGCCTTGCCGCCGGTGGACTTGCGGGCCGTCTGCTTCGTGCGCGCCATGGCGAGGGGACCAGGGGCAGGCCAGGTGGCGCGGAGGCCCGGGTATTTATGCAGGAACCGAGCCACTCTGATTGGGTCCCGGCAATCGCTTCCAGGCTCCCGGCCCTAATTTGCGGAAGTGCTTGTAGCGGCTCAGGATTGGTCAATTCTTTCTGCGCGGATTCCGATTGTTCAGCATTGGCTGTTAGCCCGCCCCCTGGGAGGAAAAAAACCTGAGTTATAAAATCCTTTTTTTTTTTGCCTCTAACTTACACGTGAGACGGTTCACAATTAGTTCTGTGATCTATGTGAGTACTTTTGCCCTGCTGAAACGGGACAGAACAGGCTACAAGGACAAGGTGTCAGTGTTCACCCCCCTTCCGCCTTTTTTCTGCCCGAAAATTTCACTAGCTGGTTCTGACTAGTTTGGAAGCTGCACTGACTGTTACCTGAACGCGGTAGCCTGGCTGACTGATGCTCTCGTTCTCTCATCCGAGGCTCGAAACCATGCTGAGCTACACAAAAACTTTCCACTTTTAAGTATGGTTCATGCACCTCTGTTTCATCGCAGTTTAGTGGTTTTTTTTTTTGTGTGTGTGTGTGTAACTGTCTCAGTAGAATTCCATGTACACGCAAGGAAACTGATGGTGGCGTCGTTCTTTATCCTGAGGTTTGCTTAGCGCGCACTTTTGCTTTTTTCTGAATTTAATATCCATGCTGGACTACTAAGTCCCCACGCGTTTGAAATGTGAAACCTCGGTAAAAACTGGCGGCGAGGCATGTCCTGGAGGTTTCTTTGTGACTGCACTCAGTCGCCCCCATACCCAGGGCAGAGACCCAAGGCCTTCAGGGCAGAGCTGCTTTTGTCCACGTTACAGAATTCCTTTATTTTCAGGTCTAAACGGGACTGTTACAACTTACTTTCAAATTACAAAAAGGATGTGTGACAATAATAAAATCAGTCCACAGGAAACAAAATTCAGTGGATTCTCCACAGAGCTCATTTCTTTCCCGCGCTCAGAAAGTTGTAATATATTTTACAGGCTTTAAAATCTACTGGATTCTTTGGTCCACTCACAGTTACGGCTAGTCGATCCCCATCTGCACATTCCAGCTGCGCCTGGACCACCTTAGCGCTCTCCTCCTGTCCTGATTCTCCAGCTCCAAACTGAAATTCTATACTTCACCTCCCAAGTCTGTTATCACAGTCAGTTCGGTGTACTTTGTAAATGTTTTCCCATGTTTGTGATAAAACTTGCTCTAAATATGTCAGAAGCTGGCTGTGGTTTGCTTCAGGGAAACACTGGTGCGTTTGTATGCTGTCATGGGCAATAAGTGCTCTGTGGAACAGTAGCGCTGATTGCAACTATTTTTGTTTGGAGACTCCAGTTTAAATTCTTGTAACTGGCTTCTTTGTAGAGTGTGTCTCCCAAGACAATGATATGCATCTTAAAAACTGAAAGCCATTGGTGGGAGCGTTGGTGCCTGCCTGCCTGTAATCCTAGCACTTGGGATGTGGAGGTTGGAGGACTTGGAGTTAAAGATGGTCTTGGTTATTTAGTTCAAGGCCAGCCCTCACTGCACAAGACCAACCCCCTGCCCCTCCAAGGAATGCAAAGCTACATTTCATAAAGGTGACAAAATGTTGCCTGTGTAGGAGACGGCAGAATACATTTTGGGGAATGCCTTTTTTTGGACCTGAAAATTTCATGTTTTTATTAGTTTTGTGTTCTTCATTGCTAATTGTAGATTTTTAAAGAGAAAAAATCAAAACCTCCCTTTTTGTTCCTGCTTTTTTGTTTGTCCTTGAGGCTTCTGTTAACGCAGCCCTCCTCTCACGTTTCAGCGAATGCTCTGGACACCCTAATTTTGGCCTTGTTCACTTGTATAATTTAGTTTTGTATTTCTTGATTTCAGTGTTTGGGTACATTCAGATGTGTGAGGAGGAAAAGAAAGGTTCTTTTGTTCTGGGGTGCATGTCTGTCTTTAAAGTGTGCTGTTCGTGCTCACAAAGGAAATGACCTTGATGAACTGTTCTTGAGCAAACACAAGGTTTCAAAACTTGCTATTAAAATAGCTAAAAATGGGGCTGGAGAGATGGCTCAGCAATCAAGATCACTGGTTACTCTTGCAGAGGACCAAGGTTGGATTACCAGCAACCAACAGGCAGATGACAACTCCAGTTCCAGGTAGTCTGACGACCTCTTCTGACCTCCACAGGCACTGCATGACACGGGTGGATCTACCTACATGCAGGCAATACACACATATGCATAAACACATAAATAATAAACAAATAAATAAATATTAAAAAAAATAGCCACCAAGTATGATTCATGTTTGTGAGGCACAGTCTCTCTGCATACATGCAGTGTGGCAGACAGTGTCAAACAATGTTTCCACAACAGGGTCTCTGTTTCCTCTCCTAATTAGATGCAGGTTATCGAGGGTGTTGACTGGAGCTGAGGTCTTCTGGGTACTTGACTAGAGATCAGATTTCAGATTCTAAATTTAGTTAAAGCAGTTGTGGTTGTGTGTGTGTGTGTGTGTGTGTGTGTGTGTGTATCTGAGGGTTTCGTTTTCTTGCAAGGTAATAAAATGGTTCGTTTATTGTTTTATTGTGCCATGTTTGTTTTCTTGCAAGGTAATAAAATGGTTCGTTTATTGTTTTATTGTGCCATGAGTCCCCAGAGTTTACACATTTCCCTAAATCAAATTGATTACTACAGAAATACCATAACTATATATCTTCATTTTATCTCCTTGACTGAATCCTACAAGTAACAGTTACAGTCATGTTCACTTTAAAGTTCTGGATTACATAAGACTGAGGACAGTGTTTGCCACTCAGAATTCAATTAACCTGAAAATAGGAATGCATTTCAGACAGTGGAGGGGCACCAGATATTACCAGCTGCTTTTAAATGAATGGATCTCTGTCAAACAAGTATGTGAAAGATATAGGAGACCAAAAAAAAAAAAAAAAAAAAAAAAATCCATTTCCCTCTAACTCCCCATGTTTTCACCTGTTTTGGTGAATAATAATCAAGAGAAAATACAGTATGACTGACGATCCCTCAGCTATCAAGACCCAAAGACCTAACAGAATGCTTGATTTTCCAGAGCACTCATGTGTGAAAAAGTGGGATGGGATTGTTCTAAGGCAAGTCACCACGGAAAGGGAGGGGGAGATGTCAGTTTACAACTGAAGTTCCCATCTCGGGTGCTAACGTTCATCCTCCATGTGGTGGTTCAGTTCCTTCCTTGGAGGAAGAGAAAGGGGAAATCAAGGTGACTTTCTTTTTAATAACATTTTAATTTTATGTGTATGAGTCTATTGCCTAAATGTGTGGAAGCACACCCCTGCAATGCCTATGGAGGTCAGAAGAGGGCACCGGGAATCCTTTGGTATTGGAGCCCTGGTGCTGGGATTAGAACCTAGTTCCTCTGCCAGAACAGCCAATGCTCTTACCCACTGAGCCATCTCTTCAGTCCAAAGTGATTTTCTTAAAGCTTGTTTTTTTTTTTGAAACAAGGTCTCCCCCAGTAGCCTGAACTTTCTGTGTAGACCAGGCCAGGTTTAATCTCGCAGACATGTGCTTGCCTCTGCCTCCCAAGTAAGGGGATTAAGGCGTGTGAAACCACACCTGGAGTTTTACAGCACCGTTATTCAAGCGAGTGACTACACATAGTAAATAATTTTTATATTTAAGTCGACTGGGTGCTACAGTGTTTAAAAACAGCTGTGTCTCCACAGGGCGTTTGGTAACCAAACATGTTGACAGACACTACAACAAGGACTTTCCTACCTTGTAGTGCTAAAAAGCGTTGGGTCTCAGAAATCGTTACCGAATGACCAAATCAATTGATGCAGGACATCAAGTAGGTTTCTAGCTCCTCCAATTGAATAGATGGGTGGCCCTGAAAAGGGCCTTTGTGGGGACAGCGGTCCAAGCACATCAGCCGCCGAAGCCGTAGAGCGTGCGGCCCTGGCGCTTGAGCGCGTAGACCACGTCCATGGCCGTGACCGTCTTGCGCTTGGCGTGCTCCGTGTAGGTGACGGCGTCGCGGATCACGTTCTCCAGGAAGACCTTCAGCACTCCGCGGGTCTCCTCGTAGATGAGGCCGGAGATGCGCTTGACGCCGCCGCGCCGGGCCAGGCGCCGGATGGCGGGCTTGGTGATGCCCTGGATGTTGTCGCGCAGGACTTTGCGGTGGCGCTTGGCGCCGCCCTTGCCCAGGCCCTTCCCGCCCTTGCCGCGACCGGACATTCTGAGGAGACTACACACTAAAAACCTAAAGAAAGTAGCAATCTGAGAAAGAGCGTAGATTGTGCAGGTTGACGTTCGCCTTTATAGCGACTTGGCGGACCTCATTGAAAACCCCAAATGTGGGCGGTTACATGGAGGAGGAGGGCTGCCGCAGAACGGAAACAGTTCCGCCCAGGAATCCCAGAGCAAAACTTTGATGGCCGGTGGGGGAGGAGAACACAGCCTTTTTTGTCCTAGGATTTTCGTCATCTGTTTTAGGGCCTGCGAAAATTTGCGTTGACATGCATTTGAAAAGCAAACCTAAACTCCATGGATCCTGGCAAATTTTGGAAATCCCATTTCGACACATCCAGTCAAAGTGACTTTTTTTCCAAGTGAGTGGAGAGCTGAAAACATTTGGGTCCTATAGACTGATTTCTCCAAGATGTCAGTAGATGGTCATTATTTGAAATTCTGTGTTCATCCCCCTCTGCACAATACTTTCTTCAGGGAGCATTCTAAAACTGAGCTAATAGTTCATTAACCCAGACGGGGTCATTTTGTAACCCAGCTGGTTTCTCACTGAGCATCTCACTATGTAACTTGGGCTGTTCCTACCTCCCGAGTTCCAGGATTTGTAACAGGCCCAGGCTATCATGTCTGTCTGAAACTGATTCTTAAGCAATTAGTGTCCCCATGTTTTTCAGCCTCTGTAAGCAATATTGTTTCGGTAATTAAAAACTGAAGAAATCAATTGGGGAGACTAAACTTATTTCATGTAGAGCAAAATCCACAAAACCACTGACTCTTCCTGGGAAGTTTGACAAAGTGTAAGACAATCGTGGGTATTGTTGAGGCAGTACATACCTTTGATCACAGCACTTGGCTGGCAGATGTGAGCAGGTCTCTTGAGTGTGAGGCCATCCTGGTCTATATAGTGAGTGAGGTCCAGTCTATCCAGGGATTACCTAATGAGAATGTGTCTCAAAGAAAAACTAAACAACTCTTAAGAAGACCAGGAACAGTTAGCTGGGGGTTCGGGGGGGGGGGGGGGGGGGGGGGGGGGGGGGGGGGGTGGTGGTGGTGGTGGTGGTGGTGTCTAGCTAGAAAGTTGCAGAGTAGGGACACTAAATGGTCTCAGACATTGAAGTTGCTGATGCTTCTTGTGTTTTTATGTTTGTCTAGTTTGCTTCCACAGTGTCAAAAAAAATAGACTTGAAAACAAGGAAGAAGGGAAGGCTATGTGTTCCAGTATAAAGTGTTTCAATGCTGAATGGAGATTGCCGAAAGCTACTTCCCTTCCTCAGTATTTACTATTGGTTCATTGACTCAAGCTTACTAACCTCTTTTTTCAGTTGTAGAATATTAATTTTTAAGCAATAAAAATAGCTTGGTTTTATTAAAGTAGATGGGATTCCAAAGATTGGGACCTGTGAGATGGCTCATTGAGTGGGGCCGACTGGCTCTAACCCTGAGGGCCCGAGTTTTATCCCAGGGACTCATAGACTGGGAGGGAACCCACTCTGGAAACAAACACCTTTTTCTGTGAGCTTCATACCTTGGCATGAGCTCAATCATGCTGTACAACACACACAAAATAAATACACAATGTAGCAATGAGTACAAAAAAAGTTGCCTACACTTTTAATCCTGGCTCTTAGGAGGCAGAGGCAGGGGGATGCCTTTGAGATCAAGGTCAGCCATGGCTACAGGGAGACCGTGTCTCAAAAAACTGAAGCCGAAACTAAAAACTCCACAGATTCCTTGCACATGGACAGTTACTGTTTTTCATGCCAATTCAGCAATATTATCTTTATTTTTCACAGTTCTTTAACATTTTTGGTTTCTGAAATCTATGAGAATCACAGCTTTTTTCCTCAGGAAGCTAAACAAACTTTTTGATGATTATATTTTAAAATTAAACTATTATAAGATTATGAATTACTGTACAGGCTAGAAATGAGAAATTGGTGTGGCCAAGGTAGAAACATGAATAAAAATAACAATTTTTTTTTGCTTCATTATATGTAGGCCAACAGAGAGGTTAAGATACATGTTTTCACGCTGAGCCTGGATCACTAATATCTTGATGTTTGTGATACTTTTAGGAAGGGTACTTTCCTTAGCTTGTGGGTTGGGCAATCTCTGATTAGTCATGAAGGTGAGAGCCTCTTTCCCTTCCCCTTTTCTGGGGCTCATTAACCTTCTCCTTTCTTCTTATTCTGCTTCAGTTTACCACTTTAAAATAATGAGATAAAGAAAAATGCCCTTTGACTTGGTTGAACGCAGAGTGGGCTAGGATTGCTCTGGCCCCTTCGCATTGCTTAGGTCTGGGACATTGACCCCAGCCCCCCTGTGATAATTTGCACATGGGAAACCTGAACGTGCAGACAGAACAGCTAAAGATTCATGAGATCTGGGCTTTGTGAGGACGGCAAAAGGGTTCTGGTCAACAGAGCAGCTTTAAACTTTGTTGAGTAATATTCCAGTTTTGGAATTAAAGCAAAGGCTGGAATGGATTTCCTCTGTTATCCCGTGAAAGCCGGCCTGAAAGACTTGCTGATAGTTCTGATGGACATTCTAGGAGGGTGGGCTTTTACTTTATTTATTAAAGCTCCATATCTGTGCATTTAGATATTTAATTTGTAAGATATAGGTTAATACAATTTAGTTTGTTCATTTCAGAGTCCATTACTTCTGTCCCATTGAAAAAAATAACCCAAAGTTTGTAATATAATGGTCAAAGAATAATTGTCTCTGATAAAAATTTGCTTGTTTGACCATATTTCAACTTTTCATTACACAAAACCCTTATATATTTGATATTTTTAAAAAATTTATTATTTTTATATTTTATGTGTATGAGTGTATTGCCTACATGTATGTGAGTGCACCCGTGTTGTGCGATGCCTTGGAGGTCAGAAGAGGGTGTCGAATCCTGTGGGACTGGAGCTACAGATGATTGTTAACCACCATGTGGGTGCTGGGAATTGAACCCAGGTCCTCTGCAAGAGCAGTCAGTGCTCTTAACTGCTGAGCTAGCTCACCAGCCCCGATATTTATTCTTTTGATAATGTTCTTTTGATGCTGGTGTTTCAAGAGTTGTGAGCCACCCACCCAACACTGGTGATGGGATCTGGACTTGGGTCCTGTTGAAGTACAGCTAGTGCTTAACCTCTGAGCCAACCATCCAGACCCAGTGCAAGAATGCTCTTCATGTATTTCATGTATCCATCCATCCATCCATCCATCCATCCATCCATCCATCCATACATTGACAGGGCCGCCATAACCTTGACTTCCTGGAACTTAACCCAGATTAGCATCGAACTCACAGCAATCCTATCTCGTTGGCCTCCTTTGTGCTAGAATTACAGGCCCTAATCACTGCCAGGGATGGGAATGTAATCGAAATGGTTTCTAGGTACTGATTATGGAAGGGTTCTATTGACAAGATGGATCTCTACACTTATATTTATAAAGTTTATTGTAGTTACCAGTACAATCACTGGGGGAAGGGGGTTAAATTTGTAAGGCCTCACTTACCTACAAGCAAACACCCTGCCTTATTTCATATGGAAAAAAATGTCTTTTTAGGCATTACTTTATCAAAGATTAAAATGCAGAGAATCAAGTTCTGCCTGTTCTTCAGCTGCTTGGATTATTTTACACTTTCCTGTGAACGTGTTACATATACAGCGAGTGCAAACACTGCTGTAAATACCTTAGAACTTACTAGACTATCTATTCTCACCCTCACAAGACAGTACTGCACCCTGAAGTGGCCATTCTACAAAAAACCGTGACTGTATAACATAATCTGGAGGTTGCACAGAGGCAATTTACATTTAAAGTGGGACTTCAATTTCATTTGTAAAAGTCCTAAAAAATTTCAGAATGCCAGCACTTTACTGAGAAGGTGAGTGGCTCTGAAAAGAGCCTTTGTTCTAAAACGGTTCCGGCTTATTTGCCCTTGGCCTTGTGGTGGCTCTCGGTCTTCTTGGGCAGCAGCACGGCCTGGATGTTGGGCAGGACGCCGCCCTGCGCGATGGTGACGCGGCCCAGCAGCTTGTTGAGCTCCTCGTCGTTGCGGATGGCCAGCTGCAGGTGGCGCGGGATGATGCGCGTCTTCTTGTTGTCGCGGGCCGCGTTGCCCGCCAGCTCCAGGATCTCGGCCGTCAGGTACTCCAGCACGGCCGCCAGGTAGACCGGGGCGCCGGCGCCCACCCGCTCCGAGTAGTTGCCCTTGCGCAGCAGCCGGTGCACGCGGCCCACGGGGAACTGCAGGCCGGCCCGGGACGAGCGGGTCTTGGCCTTGGCGCGCGCCTTGCCGCCCTGTTTGCCGCGTCCAGACATCGTAGAAATAAAGCTATAAGAGTCGTTCCAGCCTACACCCAAATACTCGCTGCAGATGAATTTATAGTCAACGCAGGGCGCGAAAAGTGAGCGATTTCATTGGCCAGGATTTAAATATTCACTTAAGCCAATGGCATCGTATGTTTGGAAGATGCCTATTTTGATTGGGTAGCGTGTAGATGACGTTTCCAGATGCGCCACATAGCTTAGGCACAACGTTGCATAAACTACAGCTGGAGCAGAGACTATCTTATCACCACTTTGGCTTGGCAGTTTCCTCTCCTTTTCTACCATGCCCGAGCCCGCGAAGTCAGCGCCCGCCCCGAAGAAGGGCTCCAAGAAGGCGGTGACCAAGGCGCAGAAGAAGGACGGCAAGAAGCGCAAGCGCAGCCGCAAGGAGAGCTACTCGGTGTACGTGTACAAGGTGCTGAAGCAGGTGCACCCCGACACGGGCATCTCGTCCAAGGCCATGGGCATCATGAACTCGTTCGTCAACGACATCTTCGAGCGCATCGCGGGCGAGGCGTCGCGCCTGGCGCACTACAACAAGCGCTCGACCATCACGTCCCGGGAGATCCAGACGGCCGTGCGCCTGCTGCTGCCTGGGGAGCTGGCCAAGCACGCCGTGTCCGAGGGCACCAAGGCCGTCACCAAGTACACCAGCTCCAAGTGAGCGCGCGCAGCGCCCTGAACCCAAAGGCTCTTTTCAGAGCCACTCATGTCTTCACTTATAGAGTAGTAGCACTTTCATATCGTCTTTCAGAAATTCAGCAGAACAGCATGTAAAAACGTCTTGTGTATGTGGAGTGTTTACTTCTATGGCTTGCCCTAACTTTTAGCAAGCTTTAGCGATTTAATGTTTCCCTTTATTATGATTTCAAGCCGTACAGCAAATAGCCCACTACTTTTGAGGACCTGCTACATATAATGGATTCAGTCATGCAGTTTTCTCAGCTTTCAAGTACTTAAGTTTCGGAGGGTAATGTGGTTGCTGTGGATGTGGAAGACGGTGTTGACCTTCCTCAATCCTGACTTATGTTAACGTACACAATATGGTTTTCAGCAATTGTGTGGCATCCCGTGCCTAATTTTGTGCATAATGAGGTTTACAGCCTTTTGGTCTCTTGATTCCAGGTTGTTCCTTCCGTTTATCTGCAAATAAGTCCAATGTCAGTCCCTCTCAGTGTAGTCCGCCCTGCAGTGAATGGAGAAGCTGGACGCCGTTATTTTGTTCCTCCGTCCCACGTCGTTTTTGTTTTTATTAAAAAGTCAAAATCGACTAAGGATTGTCAAAAAAGCTAGACTGCGGAGAAACTGGAGTCATGGGACATGTGAGAGGTTGCCAGGAAGGATGGAGGTATAGGCATGCATCTTCGAAAAGACCCGCCCCTTATGGAGATTCTGGTATGAAGGCTGGAATCAGGTGCCATGAAAGTGCTCAGTGGAGAGGACAATTGCTTTTTAACTTGTCCAGCTTCGGGGTGAAAATACCCAGCCCATATGGTTATATTCTCTATTGCAAAAATAAATAAATAAATAAAACCATGTCCAGCCTTGGAAGGCAAAAGAAAAATGAGGAGGAACCCAACAGAGGAATGCTTTTGGAAGCTCTTGTCAAGAAATTCCAATGGACTCTCATATGAACATTTAAAAATTGCCATTCTTTTTTCTTCTTCCCTGTCTAGAACTTGTAATGCTAATTACTCTTGCCTTTACTTCTTCACATCCCCTATTCACAATTCAAGGACTTTCTTTTCCCCCAGAGATAAGAGTTATGCAATTTGGGAGTCTTTTAGATAGACCCACTGAAGGGGTACTCCAATTGCCTTACCCTGCATCCCTGTTCAGCATGGAAGAAACCAGAGCAGTCT
Source organism: Nannospalax galili (assembly GCF_000622305.1). Lineage (NCBI taxonomy): Eukaryota > Metazoa > Chordata > Mammalia > Rodentia > Spalacidae > Nannospalax > Nannospalax galili. Next base: position 446,199 of record NW_008337055.1, read on the forward strand.
GCATGCCGATTCCCTACTGGCAATTTGGGTAACCTCTTCAGAGGATGGTGTGATAAGAATAGGAGGTAGGAATTGGCTAGGTAGTTAGTGTAAAAAGACCCCAAAGAAAAGTAATTAGTTTCTTGGCTAAAACTCACAGTGTGAGTTTGGGCCTCTTAGCAACATAGTCCGTTCTAAAGGCCAAAAACATCGAAAATATTTAGGAGCTTTTATCTAATCCTTAAAAGTATTTTAGGGTTGCCTCTTCAGCAGGGAGGGGGGGAGGAATTATAGAGTAGCCAAAAGCCCCATTAAAAAAAAATCAATCAATCAAAGAAGAAAGTACAGAAGTTATCAGAAAGAAGTGATAGAGAGATAAGGGAGGAGTTGGAGGGGAGGGAGTGGGCATGGATTTGCGTAAAATATCTTATATGCATGCATGAAATTCTAAATAAGTTATTTATTTTAAAAAATGAATCCATGTATTTATTTTTGGGATTGTATGGGTGTCTGTTTTGCAAGGTTGACCTCTTAGGCTACAAAAGTAGCAAGCTGCAAATGAGGAATCAGACATGTCGGTCAATTACCAATTTGTTTCACTTCCAGAATGTTCCTTAGGCACCTGGAATTGCCTTCCTTGCACCCACTGAAAAATCTGATGCTGGGCCCCTGAAACCCAAGGCTCTAAGTCTTGTGTCCCCTGCCTGCTGTGTGGCTCCTGTGCTGTCTGCTGTCTCAGGCACCATCTTTGCCTTTCAGGGTTCTAACACTAGTACAACATTTTGAGGGTTTTTTTGGAAGGTCCCTGACTTTATTGATCTAAAAAAGACTTTATAAAGACAGTGACTTTTCTGCTTTTTTTTTTTTTTTTTTTTTTTTTTTTTTTTTTTTTAATGAAGCCAAAAGATGAGGGAAGGAGGAAATTGAAGGACCAGGAATTCACTCAGGAAATTGGTAACTGTTGCCATGGAACTAACTACAGGGGAGGAGGGGAGGAAGGTCAATGCATACAAGGACAAGAATTCCAAAGAGGTTGAAATGTTGAGGGAAGAGAGCTCCCAGGACAAGGTGAAGTGCAGAACAGGTGTGTGTGAGGACAGCAGTCTTTGCCTTTGTGGAAGACAGGAAGGAACCCTTCATTGCAAACACCAGAGACTGGATGCTGGGTTGTGGGGGAGGGGAACTCAAAGGTCACAAGAAGGCATCACACCATTCTCAAAAGCACCCAAAGCAGTACCAGGACTGGTTGCCATTGGCACTACACGTGTCCTCCAGCCATTCCCGGAGAGTCTAACACCAGAACCTGCCAGGGTTCCCATCAGTCTTTCCAAACCCCTGTCTTCCAGCTCCTGAGGGGCCTAGGTCTTCACCAGTCTGCACCAGGCTCCACACTGGCTTCCTCTGGGTTCTGCCTCCTTGTCATCTTGATCAGGCTTCACTGGCAGCTCCTGCCCTGGTAATGGCTCTAACATAATGTCCTAGTTTGTTTCTTCATTCCTATGACAAAACACTCTGACCAAAACCAACTTGGGGAGGAAAGGGTTTATTCAGCTTACATCTTCAAGGTCACAGTTCATCGGGGAGCCCAAGGTAGGAACTCGGTGAAGGAACCTGGATGCAGGACCTGGAGCACAGGCTGTGGAGGATCACTGCTTACAAACTAGCTCCCCTGGCCCCTGCTCAGCCTGCTTTCTTATGCAACACAGGCCCACCACCCACAGTGGGCTGGGCCCTCCCACATAATTCAACAATCAAGAAGATGCCCCATAGACATGGCCACAGGCCAGTCCTATGGAGGAAATTCCCCAATTGAGGCTCCCTCAACCCAGGTGTGTCAAGTTGACACTAAAGTTATCCAGCACATATAACTTTTAGTAGAGATAATTATCTCTATAAAAAAATACCTAAAGAGTTTCTGGTTTCCTACTGGGTTATTTACTGGCCGATTAATTGGCCTCCCTAGGTACAAAAGTCTGTTTCTGTTTATAATAATGTGTTTGCTTGTTTGATTTCCTGTTTTCATCTGTGATCTAGTTGGTCACTGTCAGTGTTGATGCAGAAAGCATTTATCCCAAAAGCCAGGAAAGTTGGTATGAACTTTAGTGCATCATATAAGCCTCGCTTAGACTAATTAAAGCTTTCGTTTTAGCTGACTGAGAACCCTTAGCATTATTAAGGGGTCTGGGAATTTACATCAGTGGTACAACAAGTAGCTAAACATGAAGGAAAACAAGAGCCCAGGGGTTCTACCCAGAGACAGAGGGAGATGGGGGAGAGGGAGCAGGGCTAGGGAGGCAGAAGGACTTGTGGAATCCACAAAGAAAAGAGATGTAGTCTAGTTTAGTCCTTAATATATGCAGAAATAAGTCCTAAAAGCTGAAGATTTTTGTTGCTGTTTTAGTGGAAGTAGACTACATCTTTAAAAGGTATGGCACAGAAAATAACAGATGGTACTTGAATTCTGCCACATAAATGGATATTGTTTCTCATACTTTATTGTTTTCTTACAAGGAGAGAAAATTATTTTACTTGATTAACTTTAATTTTTATTTTACATGTATGAGTGTTTTACAGGTATTGCACAATGCCTGCAGAGGCCAGAAGAGGGCATCAGATCCACTGGAACTGGGGTTATAGACAGTATTTAGCTGCCATGTGGATGCTGGGAACCAAACCCAAGTCCTCTGCAAGAACAGCCAGTGTTGTTCTAAACCTCACTGAGGCATCTTTCTAGCCTCTATTAATGTTTTTAAATATAATAGTTACCGTGAAAATGAACAGTTTAGAGTGGTTTATTATAGTGTGATTATTCATGGACCTTTTTGAGTAAATTATTCCATCAAAATTCTTTTCTAATAAAATGATGCAGAATTTTTAATACATTGTATATATTAGTCACAAGTCATATCACAAACAAATATAGGAACTGCTGGTCCTAGAAACCAGCCATTCTGCTGTATGCAAAGTCAGACACCATAGCAGCCCTAGAAGTTAGCTAAAAGAAAGGAATTGCTAATGCTGATGAAAATGTAAGTGTGAAATTATATGAGCCTATGGTTTCTTTAATTAAATACAACTATAACTTTAATGTGTTCACACTTAAATTTAAATATATAATAGCTATAATTATCCTAAATAACATTACTGAATGAATTAATCAGTAATTTTCTATTGTTTAGTTGCCCAGAAAAATGCAAATTTATATTTAATTTTGTAAATAGGGAATTTTTTTTATATGTCTCACTGAACTAAAGTCAAAGTACTAGGGAGCTTGAGAGATGGTTCAGTGGTTAAAAGCACCGACTGCTCTTGCAGAGGACCCAGGTTCAGTTTCCAGCCGCCACATGGCAGCTAACAACTGTCTGTAACTCCAGTTCCAATGCCCTCTATTTAAGTGTACTGCATAACACGTGTACACTTAAATGCATGCAGGAAAACAGACACATAAAGTAAAATTCACAAAAAGAAAAAAAAATTAAAATAAGAGTGCTGGCTTGATTTTTTAACTAAACGGTTGAAGAACTAAAATTGATATCAAGCAAGGCCTGGTGGCACATGAATTTAATCCCAGCACTCGGGAGGCAGAGGCAGGTGGATCTTTGTGAGTTTGAGGCCAGCCTGGTCTACATAGCGAGTTCCAGACCAGCTGGGGCTATAAGGAGACCCTGTCTCAAAAAGACAAAAAAAGAAAAATGAGGAGGGGGCTGGGCAGATGGCTCAGTGGTTAAGAATACTTGCTGTTCTTCGGGAGGTTGGGTTCAATTCCCAACACCCATATGGCAACCGACAACCATCCATAGCTCCAATTCTGGGGGATACCCTCTTCTGGCCTCTGCGGGCATTGCATGCATGTGTACCTACATGCATGATGCAGGACATTCATACACATAAAATAATACAAATGATAAAGAAAATTGGTTTCAGTTCTTAACAACCCTTTCTGGGCAGAGGATCTCTTCTCTTCAGTTTCAAAGTGAGTGATTCTCTATTTTTTTAAAATATGTGTGAATATAATGTCTCCATGTAAACTTGTGATACAGTATACCTGTGGCAGTCAGAATAGGGCATTAGATTCCCCTGGAACTGGAGTTATGGACAATTGTTAGCCACCATGTGGGTACGGGGAATCGAACCCAGGCCCTCTGCAAGAACAGTGAGTGCTCCTAACTGCTGAGCCATTTCTCGAGCCCTGTAAATCTCTATTCTAATTCTCTCTCCCACAGACAACCTGCCAATGAATCCAGGAGTTGTAAAGTGGGCAGGATCCTAATGGAGTGGCTGTACCTGCCTGGGAGCTGATTCCTACTCAGGAAAGGTGGAATGAAGTAGGGCATAGGTTCAGATAAAATTCACGAAGTTCCTGTGCTTCCCTAAACCTTATATAGACTTCAGATGTTTAATTCTAAAAATACAGAAAACAAAATTTGAGCCTCGAATAGTGGTACCTGTAGTCCCAGGGATTGGGAGGTAGAGGAAAGAGGTTCTGGAGTTCAAGGTCAATTTTGGCTACTCTAGGCCCTGTATTTAGGGGGCTGGGGGGGCAGAGAGATGGAGTAGGGAAAACATAAAAGTCACATAGAGCTACTACTTTTCACTCCAGATTGTATTTCTTGTGTGTTATGTGGATGACTCTCTGCTGCATTTTAGTTGTATATTGGAAATGGAAATTTTTCATATTTCTGATAGAGGCCATACTATACAGCTATTTGACTGGATTGAAATTGAAAAACATTTATGCTGTTCACAACAGTTTATAACCTTAACCTAAAGTTTTTAATCACAGCAGTTATAAATTTTCATTATGATTTTGTATCTACATAGAACATAAAATTAGTGTTTGTATCTTAAGTAACATATTGTCTCATACACCAACTTCTTTTTCTCTGTGTAGGCTGCTGTATACTTTTTTACACCGCTGCAGATACACTTGCACCCACACCCAAATAAACTGCTCCTGCACCTTCACGTGCGAGCCGAAGACTAAGAGATGCGTGCCACCCTGCGCTCCCGTCACTTTACATGAATCCCAACTCCCGGTACTCTGCACGCCAAGGTATACAATGTGCCATGCCCAAGGCACAACCCTGAAATTTCCCTGGCGCCAATAGCAGCCATATTTCTTCCCTGCTCAGCCAGAATGCTCAAAAGTGATTAAGAGGTGGTAAGTATTGTAGTAAAGGATGGCCTGGGGCTAGATGGGCAAGAGACTAGAGAAACACAGCAAATATTTGAGAGCAAAGATTTTTCCATCCAGGCGTGGTGATGGTCACTAAATCCCAACACACCAGAAATAGGAGATTGAGCTCAAGATACCCTAGTCTATACTTCCAAGCCAGCTGGGGTTACAGGGAAAGTCTCAAGTAACAGAATCATTACAACACTTTTTAAATGAAATCTTAAGTGGCTCTGAAAAGAGCCTTTGGGTTCAGAGCGCTGCGCGCACTCACTTGGAACTGGTGTACTTGGTGACGGCCTTGGTGCCCTCGGACACGGCGTGCTTGGCCAGCTCCCCGGGCAGCAGCAGGCGCACGGCCGTCTGGATCTCCCGGGACGTGATGGTCGAGCGCTTGTTGTAGTGTGCCAGGCGCGACGCCTCGCCCGCGATGCGCTCGAAGATGTCGTTGACGAACGAGTTCATGATGCCCATGGCCTTGGACGAGATGCCCGTGTCGGGGTGCACCTGCTTCAACACCTTGTACACGTACACCGAGTAGCTCTCCTTGCGGCTGCGCTTGCGCTTCTTGCCGTCCTTCTTCTGCGCCTTGGTCACGGCCTTCTTGGAGCCCTTCTTCGGGGCGGGCGCTGACTTCGCGGGATCCGGCATGGTACCAAACGACAGAAAACGATGCTTACCTAAGAGTAGAATAGGAAGGCTCCCTACTGGCTGGGCTTTTATAGAGGGTCTATGCAAATAAGGGTGTCAAGAACAGCCTACATTGATTTGAAAAAACATTAGTGACGACATTATGCAAATATGATTGCACCATGTCTCTTCTATTGGCTAGAGAGCAAAACATAATTTTAGCCAATCAAAGCTCACTATTTCCACTTCCACTTAACACTATAAGTAGCTTGTTCTTGCACGCCAGAACCAGAACTTCCTAGTTCTTCTGTTTTCATTTGTTCCTTTCTAGTAATGTCCGGACGCGGCAAGCAGGGCGGTAAGGCGCGCGCCAAGGCTAAGACCCGCTCGTCCCGGGCTGGCCTGCAGTTCCCCGTGGGCCGCGTGCACCGGCTGCTGCGCAAGGGCAACTACTCGGAGCGGGTGGGCGCCGGCGCCCCGGTCTACCTGGCGGCCGTGCTGGAGTACCTGACGGCCGAGATCCTGGAGCTGGCGGGCAACGCGGCCCGCGACAACAAGAAGACGCGCATCATCCCGCGCCACCTGCAGCTGGCCATCCGCAACGACGAGGAGCTCAACAAGCTGCTGGGCCGCGTCACCATCGCGCAGGGCGGCGTCCTGCCCAACATCCAGGCCGTGCTGCTGCCCAAGAAGACCGAGAGCCACCACAAGGCCAAGGGCAAATAAGCCGGAACCGTTTTAGAACAAAGGCTCTTTTCAGAGCCACCCACTTAGTCCTTAAAAGAGCCCGCTTTTTGCATCTTTTGTCACCTTTAATCTGACACTGGATCCTTAAAAGCGTATGTAAAAAGTTTAAGACTACCATTTCGTAGCTATGCAGGACTGAAAATTGCAATAGTTTTCAAATATGTGATGCCACCGTCTGGTCTGACTGGAGTTATTTGGCTCTTTAGGTCCCCATCCAGTTTTCTCCATGGACACCCCTGTCCCGTTGATAGTTTTCAAGTTTTGCTCAATTTTTATTCTACTTTTAAGTATATTCTCAGAAGTGGACTTCTGCGACTGAGCGACTTGATTGATCTGTGCTCAGATTACCTCAGATCAAGGTTGAACGAAAGTCTGGGTTTTTGTTTCCTGCCAGTTTTAGTTATTCCACAAGGAAAAGTACACATTTACCAACGTTAAAAGAGGGCCCGAAACCGGCAGTAGTGGCGCACGCCTTTAATCCCAGCACTTGAGGGGCAGATTAAGGCGGATCTCTGATCGAGGCCAGCCTGGTCTACAGAGTTCCAGGCCAGCTGAGGCTGCGGGGTCAATGTAAATGGTCACAATAAATTTAAAACAACACTGATTTAGAAACAAAGCTCCCCCATACACACATTTAAATTTTGATGTGAAGTTGGCTTTTCTGGTGATCCAGGAAGACAAACATCGCTTGACCAATCATGTGTAGCCCGCGCCTTTCAAAAAGTTGATGGGAGTTTCTGGCGCAAAAATTTGAAAATGTTAGTAAGCAAACATTCTAACAAGTGGCAAACCGTGTGCGAGACCCGGACTGCTTTTCTCTGGCGTAGGCATTACTCATCGTACCGGAGAAAGGCTGACGAGGTCCTAGGAAACTGCTTGGCCTAAAACTGCAAGGGCGGTGGGGGGGGGCAGCTTGCGGTGATGGGGAAGTGAAATCCACCACCAATGAGGTCGCTGCGCTAATGAGCAAGTGCTCCAATCAGAACGAGACTCGTTTTATATATATACGCAGGTAAGAGGGTGTTAGATTTCAGTATACAGAAGCTCCTGCTTTCCGTGGTTCGCTATGGCTCGAACCAAGCAGACGGCCCGCAAGTCCACCGGCGGCAAGGCCCCGCGCAAGCAGCTGGCCACCAAGGCCGCCCGCAAGAGCGCGCCGGCCACCGGCGGCGTGAAGAAGCCGCACCGCTACCGGCCCGGCACCGTGGCGCTGCGCGAGATCCGGCGCTACCAGAAGTCCACCGAGCTGCTGATCCGCAAGCTGCCGTTCCAGCGCCTGGTGCGCGAGATCGCGCAGGACTTCAAGACCGACCTGCGCTTCCAGAGCTCGGCCGTGATGGCGCTGCAGGAGGCCAGCGAGGCCTACCTGGTGGGGCTGTTCGAGGACACCAACTTGTGCGCCATCCACGCCAAGCGCGTCACCATCATGCCCAAGGACATCCAGCTGGCGCGCCGCATCCGCGGGGAGAGGGCGTAAACAGATACGACTAGTGACCGCTGAACCCAAAGGCTCTTTTCAGAGCCAACATCTTTTCTACAAAGGAGCTGTGTGTTCCTCTTAGCCTCAGTAGAAACCGCGCAGCGCTAACTGGTCCTGTAAAAGGCTTCTTATGGCATGGCATGGCATACCTGTTTTAGTATTGTCTAGGGTTGATTAGGTTCTTGGCCACTTTTCTTTAGGGTCAGGTTATTTCCTAGAGGTTGGATTTGGTGGTCTTTGCTTTGGGGTTTTACAGTGGCCCACTAGTTTCTTTGAACTTGCCTGTTCCTTCGAATTTCAGTATCCCAAAGCTGGCTTTAATTTGACTTTAGATTCTCCTGCCTCGTGTGTGCAGAGATGATACAACAGGCTAACTAGTGTGAGGTGAAGAGTGAGCTGAGAATCCCAAAGCAGACGTCATGCTGTTGTGCCTTGCACCCTGACAATTGAACTGTCACACTTGGTCTGTTAGATCAACCAGCTAGCACCCAAACAGGGCCCACCAGGCCCCTCTTACAGGCTTATCAACAAATGGGGTGTTCGAGTAGCAAAATGAGCTGTATGTATCACACTTGTCCTTGATCCCAGCAGAACTAACATATAATTTTCTTTGTGTAATAGTCAAGCTGGGTATAATAACGGAACAGCAATAAAAATATAAAAACAAATAGCCGTTGGGTAAGACACCAGCTCAATGTAAGTCATCTTTTGGACTGCCATGGTAAGTGTGCTTGTGCTGTACCCTCACGGTGTCCATAGGCAGCAGGTGAACTGTTGAGACATGACAGTGAGGGACATCTCAGGAACTGGGGGCTCCAGAGTTCACCTTCCCTGTGTCCTTCACATCAGAAAAGCCACCCAGCTGCACCACTACCCTGCTATCCTCAGATGGAGAAGTGATTATCCTGCCCAGACTCATTCCATTTGCACATAGTGTAGCCCTGAAGCGCTCCCTTCGTGAAATATTCTCCCAGAAAAGCCTAGACTATCATGATGACTTTAAAAATGATTAGCATTGCAGGCTGAGGACAGTCTTGGTAAGGTGATGGTCCTCATATAGATGACAGTTGTTGAAAACGTGAGAACTAACGGAAAAAAGGAGAAAAGGAGAGCAGGGAAGAAATGATCTCATGGCATTCCTGGGACAAGCAAGAATTTGTATGGGAAGATCAAGTCTGGGCAAAACTCCTCAAAGTAAAAAGAAATGGCCAGTTGATGCGTTGGCAAACAGAAACTCTTGCTGAATTTGATCCTAGGATCCCAGAGTAGAAGGAGGGAACTGACTCCAGAAAGTTGCCCTTCGACCTCTACAGGTACACTGTGACACATATGCCTATACACACACATACACACACACACACACACACACACACACACACACACACACACAAATTTAAAAATAAAATAGCCTAGACCTGCCTTGATTAATGCATGTCTCAACCTCAGCAGAGAAGCTTCCTTATACAGCAGATGGTGATTAACAGAGAACCACAACAGGCCAACGTGCAGAGAACAAGAGGCTGCAGGGTGCTCATCCCTGAACAGGACGCCTGGACCACACTTCTGTCTCCCAAGACTCATTGCAGAAGAGGAGGCAGAAAGATCGTCAAGAGCCAGAGGAGGTGGATGACCCCAAGGAAACAGAGTTTTCCAGACAGCTGATCAGTTACTCATATGAACTCTTAGCAATGGTGACACAGCATGTACTAGTGCCATGTGAGCTCAAGCTAGACAAAATTCCAGCATAGATGTGGGGAAGTAGGTAAGAAACCCCAACTCTACCTGAGGAGCTATTGACAATCAATGGCTCCTGAGAAGGGGAGAATCAGTCTCATTCAAGAGTGAGACCAGGGTGACCAGATTCCTGTGGATAAACCACACTGAAGGGTATTTGGGGGTCACAAATGTGGCTCTATAGGTTGTGTGTGTGTGTGTAGAGAAATTTGGTGGGAGGTTAGTAAGGGGGTTGCAGATATGGGAGGTGATCTGAATATGATCAAAATATAATTGTACGAAATTCAAAAAAATTGATAGAAAAGGAAAAGAAGACATATGCAAAAACAGCGGAAACAAATACAGCGGTGCTGTAGACGACTACCCTCAGGTAGACAGAGACCATCTTCCCAAGCTTGGTGGGGTCTGCTCGCGTAAGGTCATCAGACCTGAGGTTGTTCACTGTTGGGCCGGAGAGATAGCTCAGTGATTAAGAACACTGAGTGCTCTTTCAGAGGACCTGGGTTCCAGTCCCAGCATCCACAGGGCAGCTAACAACCATCTGTAACTGCAGTTCCAGGGGATCCAAAGCCTTCTTCTGACCTCTGCAGGCATTGTAGGTATGTAGGTGCACTTATATACATGCAGGCAATATACTCATACACACAAAATAAAAATAATGAAAATACAATTTTAAATAGCTGAGCTTGTTCACTGTTTACCACCCAGCAAAGAAGGGAGGAGCAGGAAGAGTCATGAGACCCTCACCTGGAAGTCCAGCCACACCTCCCAACCAACCAGTCCACTCTAGTTGTAAGTAGCCTGGGGCGGGGCTAAGACTGTATGAGCTGGGGAAACTGAGGCCAGGCTCTCCAGTCATTTTGTGTGGTTACGGGGAAGCCATCATCCAAGCTTGGATGAGGACTTTCTGGTGTAGCCTTAATGTGTGTATGTGTGTGGGGGGGTCAACTCCCAAACTCCTTTAATAACCCTTCACCTTTTACTTTGTAAGTAAGTCCATTAAACTCACTGGTGTCCCAGGCTGCAGTCTGGTGAAATCATAATTTGGTTTGTCATTGAGACAAAGGGAGGTAGGTGTTTACATGGCCCCTGTCACCCCTACATAAGGAATTTTAGGAATAGGTGAGCAAGTGGGAAACACCATAGTCTGACACGTCTGAGATCCAGTTTTTGGAGGAAGCTGGAAACCACACAAAACGTAATGAGTCTGAGTTCTAGGAAATGCATGACTTGGAGGGGGGCCGTCAGGTGCTGGGGACGATCCCGATGATCTCACTATCTCCGCAGAGGCTTGGCTACTCCACTGTCTGTGGCTGTGCTGAGAGAGTGTGCATCTATTGGTCTAAGGAAAATAAAAATATATTCAGGAGAATATTCTTGTAGCTTTGATGATTAAACTTAATGTTAACTGCTTATAAATTCCAAATAGAGAGTAAAATCTTTGAGTGTGCATTCGCTGTTTATTGAGCACATGCTTTCCTCATGGCTTTAAATGGTTTTATAGTTGTTTTCCTGCAGCAAGAAGAGGTAGAGTTGGCTCAGCTCTGCTAATCATGGGTGTTCTCCACGGTCAGCCACAGTTGCTTTCCAGCATCATGAGTAAGTTTTGTGAAGATAAACCCTGTATCGCCTTTCTTTAGACCTGGTCTCTTGCCTCCATTTCAAACTCATAGGTAGGGCCCAATTGCTGGGCATCTCCTTCATCTTCCTGTGGAAGAATCTCAAGATACCCACCTTAATCAATGTTACACTACTGCAATTACCATCCATAAATATTCTACTGACAACACTGTCCTATTGATACTTCTGTTAGTGTTGTCACAAAATGCAGTCCATCACTATATTTGGTGAATTCTCCCTAAATCTATCATCATTTGTTTTCTATCATGATTGTAATTCTGGGGGGTAGGAGAATAGGGTAGTGTATTAGTTACTTTTCTGTTGCTGGGATAGAAACACCATGACTAAGGGAACTTATAAAATGAAGTGTTGATTTAGCTTACGGTTCAAAAGGGGCAAGACTATCATGGTGAGGAGGCATGGTGGCAGATGTGGCTGGAGTAGGAGCAGAGGCTAAGCGCTCACATCTTTAAGCAGGCATGGGAAGCAGAGAGTGACTGGAGATTGAGGAAAGCTTAAGAACTCTCTAAGCCTGGCCCCAGTGAGGTGCTTCCTCCAGCATGGCCACACCTCTAAGACCTCCCAAACAGCACACCAACTGGGGACAAAATGTCCAAATACTGGGAGGCTGTGAGGGACACTCTCCTTCAAACCAGCACAGGTGGAGAGTGAGGTCAGGCAGGCCTTCCTGAAAGCTGAAAGTTAGCATATGAAAAGAACAATCTGGCAAAGAAGAAAGCTGAGAGCTGCCCCCCCCCACCTGTCACTCTTGTAACATCTGATGGTGACCTATGGGTCATTATTACAGTAAGAAGCACCTCCTGTGGAGATTTAAGATACTTACTAGACACGCCCTGGATGATGGTGTGTGTAAAACTGCATTTAGCAGGAGGGTAAGAAAGCCCACAGTACAAAAATGACCCAAGTGTCATGTCATTTTATATAAAATCCCCATCTCTTTGTCCAGCAGGCCTTTTGAGTTTCTGAACTTTTTCCTTGCTTTGACCTGCTTCCTTGATTAGGTATGTACTCTTTTTTAAAATATACTTTTTACTTATTATTTCTATGTTTTATTTGTGTATTGCCTACTTGTGTGTGAGTACACCTATGTTGTGCAATGCCCTCAGAAGACAGAAGGTGTTGGACTGCCTGGAACTGGAGTTACAGATGGTTGTTAGCCAACCATGTGGGTGTTGGGAATCCAGTCTGGTCCTCTGAAAGAGTAGCCAGTGCTCTTAACTGCTGAGCCATCTCTCCAGGCCCTATACTCTCTCTTAATAAACTGTTCCTGCTTCTGCTGCAACTGTGTGTGTGTGTCTGTTCAATTCTTTGCTCATTAACACAAGAACCTGAAACTTCCAGCAAATGCCCTCTGAACCCTGGCATCTACCAATACCACTGCCTCTTCTGTTTCTTATTCACACTGGCCATTTTTCACAGCCTTCTCGTGGTCTTGGACTTCTTACTTGTCTGACCTCCAATACCTTTTCTTCATTGTCCTGAGCAAAATTTTCTTCTAAGTAACTTCAAATTTTTATGTCTCACATTCTTGCAATTTTGGAATTTAAGAGACTTTGCTCTTTTTTTGACACAGGGTGTCCCTGTAGTCCCAGCTGGCCTGGATTCACTATGGAGACCCGGCTAGCCTTGAACTCACAGAGATCCATCTACCTCTGCCTCCCAAGTGCTGGGATTAAAGGCATGCACCATCATGCCAGGCCTTGAGGCATTGCTCTTTTTATACTACTTAAAGTCTCTCTCTGGCCTAGAATCACTCTTGTGGCAATCAGGTTCAATAGAACTAGCACAAAAGTTGCAAAAATACTGTCTTGTATTTGATATGGGTTTTGTCTCGACAAACTGTATGATCTTGGTCAAATCACGTAATATTTCAGTTTCTTTTTCTATGTTTCTCCATTTCTTTTCTTTCGCCTCCACCTTTCTTTAAACTTAAGCTATACTTAAGCTATATATATGCTGTGTGTGCATGACTGTGGAGGTCAGAAGAGGGTATTTGGAGCCCCTGGAGATGGAATTAGAGGTAGTTGTGAACTGCCCAATGTGGGTGGGGAGAACCAAGCTTGAGTCTTCAGGAAAAGCAGTAAGTGCTCTAAACTGCTGAACCATCTCTTCAGCCCCCCAAGCTACACTTATTTAATCAGTCTGAATGTTTATAGGTATCATTTCCTGTCTCTGAAACTTGATGAGATCTTTTTTTTTTTTTTTCCTTTTGAAGAGTTCTGCTTATAGGCTCAGCTGGCCTGGAAATTGCTATGTAGATCAGGTTGGTCTCAGTCTCACAGGGATCCTCCTGCTTAGGCCTCCAGAGTGCAGGGATTAAAGGTCTGTTTGATCACACCTGGGTCACTTTTCTTGTTTTTAATTCCTATCTTTTTAAGGTCATTTTAGTGTTTCATGCACTCTGTATATTTTTAAAGCTTGCTAGTGAAATGGAGACAACCAGCAGTATGGAGGTGGTCTTAGAGACCGGACATGTAGTCTTGTATATAAAAGCCTTGCTATTTTCAGTGGTGGTTGTGGTGGCCGTCGAAATGCACGTGTGGCTCCAGGACACCCCTCCCCCACATGTTGCTCATTTTAGATAAGAGGTTGGGGGTCTCATACCGAGTTAAGGTACACTATGAAACGTGTACCTTGTTTGATTTTCTCCCATTGAGCTCTAAAGGGACTATGCTTCCTTTTCTAAGAACTTCAATCCTTGTACTGATCTAGGTAGGTATATTTTATGTCTAGGAACCATATTTTCGTTTGTTCTTTTTTTGAGATAGGGGCTTCCTGTAGCCCCACCCAGTCTGGAACTCACTATGTAGACTGGGCTGGCCTTGAACTCAGAGATTCCCTGGCTCTGCCTCTGGAGTGCTGAGACTAAAGGTAAGCGCCACCATGCCCAGTGGAACCATATTTTTGTTTGTGATAAACTGAAGAAATAGAAAACCCTGGGGCTTTTAGTCTCTTTCATATTATGGAGACATAATTCAGGCAGCAAAATGATCCTTTATAACAATACAGAAGAGGGAAAGAACAGCATTTATCACCCAGAAATCAGTAACAGAGCTACATGCTCATATGATGTATAAATGGGACTTGGAAATCTGGACAGCAGTGTCCTGTGTCATTCATGCCTTATAAAGTGGAGCAGAGGGGGAACAGGAACTCTAATCCACTCTAGAGGTAAGGGCTTCATCTGACAATCTTCTATGTATCTGGAGAGTCCCAAGCTGACTCCTCGAGATTAGTCATATCTCATATATACATGTTATTTGACCCAACACCTTACAGCTATTGCTGCTTAATTAAGTTTGGAGACTGGCTTTAATCTCTGTAAAGTTTCATCTCTCTTTTTGAGAATCTCCCTATAACCCTGGCTGGCTTGGAGCTCACTATGTAGAAACAGGCTAGCCTCGAACTCACAGAGATCTGCCTGCCTTTGCCTCCCAAGTGGTGGGATTAAACGTTTGTACCACCACGGCTGGTGATCAGGCCCCGTTTTTTTTTTTTTTTTTTTTTTTTTTTTTGAGACAGGGTCTCCCTGTAGGCCCAGCTGGCCTGGGATTCACTATATAGATGAGTCT
>NW_008337055.1:461188-474884 GCF_000622305.1 Nannospalax galili
AAAAAAAAAAAACCAGCCTTCTGAATGCTAGGATTAGAGGCGTACACCCCCATCCCCGTTTTTTTTTTTTTTTTTTTTTTAATATTTTTATTGTATGAGTATGAGTGTTTTACCTGCATGTATGCAAGTGTACCCGTGTTGTGTAATGCGGGGGTGGGGGGGGGAGAAGAGGGTATTGGATCACCTGGAACTGGGGTTACTGAAGGTTGTTATCCACTGTGTGGGTGCTGAGAACCGACCCAGGACCTCTGCAAGAGCAGCCAGTGCTCTTAAACCCTGAGCCCCATGAAAAAATTTTTCTTCTACTTTTGTGTGTGAAGTCTCATTATGCAGTCCAGCTGGCCTTGACCTTGTGATCTTCCTTCCTCTGCCTCCCTGAAAGGAGGATGGAAGGGGAGAAGCTGAGGACAGCCATTCTCTTACAACCTAGTTTGTTTTTCCATTGTTGTGACAAAACACTCTGACCACTACCAACTTGGGGAGGAAAGGGTTTATTTGTCTTACATCTCCCAGGTCGTAGTTCATCAGGGAGCCCAAGGTAGGAACTCAGGGCAGGAAGCTGGACAGGAGCTGGAGCACAGACCATGGAGGAGTGCTGCTTACTGGCTTACTCCCTTGGCTCCTGCTCAGCCTGATTTCTTATGCAACACAGGCCCACCTGCCCAGGGGTGGCACCACCCACAGTGGGCTGGGCCCTTCAACATCACTCATCAAGAAGATGCCCCTCAGACATGGCCACAGGCCAGTCTAACAGAGGCAATTCCCCGATTGAGGCTCCCTCAACCCAGGTGTGTCAAGTTGACACCAAAGCTATCCAGCACATAAGGCATAACAAATGCCCAGTGCTTGCTCATTTTCAACTAACGTATTAACTAACCTACGTCCACTGGGCAGATTACATCTTTGACAAATATTTTATACTTTGATCACATATTTACAATAGGAAAACTGAGTGTAACTCGCCAGAGAACGGGTGAGAGAGAGATGTCAGGACAATATAATCACACAGACCGTGCTGGCTACATTCTACCCTTCATTAAGGATGCTAAGTCATGAACTGAATTCTGGTATATTTCCACCTTTGGGACATTCACATTTCTAAAGATTCAAAACAGTCTCAATGTCTTTTATCCTTCCTGCCCTTTAATTCTGTAACCTTCTGAACCTATTTGTGTACACATGCGAGTGAGCACACCTGTGTGCGTGTGAAAACTGGGTGCATCTGAGTGCATGGGTGCCCTGTGTGCCTGATTGTGGAGTGGGCTCCAGGGGCTGTTCTGGATGGGTTGGGG
This sequence comes from Nannospalax galili, assembly GCF_000622305.1. Taxonomy (NCBI): domain Eukaryota; kingdom Metazoa; phylum Chordata; class Mammalia; order Rodentia; family Spalacidae; genus Nannospalax; species Nannospalax galili. The sequence goes on from NW_008337055.1 coordinate 462,481, forward strand.
GGATCAGTTGAAGTTAGCACAGGATGCATGCATAGGTTTGTGCCTATGAAAGTACCCTGTCTCCCTGTGGGTCCTGCTGTTTTCCCACCCTGTTCTCCCAGAGTCTCACTCAGCCTAAGTAGGGTTTCATGGTGAATCCTTGCCGCTTGGGGAGGCCTCAAGGGTGCCCTGCAGGCAGTGCCCCCTTTGGGCTTCTGAGGGGATTGCGGGGGGACCCTTAGAGTCAGGCCACTACAGCTTTTGGAGAGAGCAAAGAGCCCTTTCAGCCTGCATGCTAAGAAACATGCAGCCATACCGAAGTCAGTAAAAACACTCCGAACATGAATTAACGCATGTTTACTTAAAGCGTCTTAGAAGGAAAACGGTACTATTTCATATTTGCTGAACCCAGAGAGACAAACGCCAAGCTTGCTGGTGACAGTGTACAAGGCACCCCATTGAGACACATTCTCCTTTATATTAAATTCTAATTCCCGGCTCTGCTGTAGCTCAGGCCACGCCCTTGTCCCGTCAAGCCTCTCAAAGGACAAATGCGCCGAAGGGCGGGCGCTCACTGTGGGTTCCACCCCCTCGCGGTTTTCATTCAGGTCCGCAAAGGAGCTATTTAAGGGCAAGGTCTCCTGCCCAAGCTACCGTGCTTTTCAGCCATGTCTGGTCGCGGCAAGGGCGGGAAGGGCCTGGGCAAGGGCGGCGCCAAGCGCCACCGCAAAGTCCTCCGTGACAACATCCAGGGCATCACCAAGCCCGCCATCCGGCGCTTGGCCCGGCGCGGCGGCGTCAAGCGCATCTCTGGCCTCATCTACGAGGAGACCCGCGGGGTGCTGAAGGTCTTCCTGGAGAACGTGATCCGCGACGCCGTCACCTACACGGAGCACGCCAAGCGCAAGACCGTCACGGCCATGGACGTGGTCTACGCGCTCAAGCGCCAGGGCCGCACGCTCTACGGCTTCGGCGGCTGATGCGCTCGCAAAGGCCCTTTTCAGGGCCGCCACCTTTTCCTCTAAAGGCTTAACACTTGCATAGGTTCTTGACTAAAAGCAGAAACAGCAGGGAGTTTTGCAAGGTAAGGGCCGTCTTTGCTGAAATTGGAGGTAGAATTTCTGTGGAAAGTATTGCAATCTATTGAACATCAGTAGTTGCAGTCGTTGGGACTTTGCACAGTCCCTAGTGCTTTGAGCGGCTTCCCTTTGTCTAGAAGTTCTAATATAGAGTAGTGGCTAAGCATCTTTTAGGTGTGGGCAGATTTTGCATGGGGTTTGTGAATGACGTGTGATGGTAGGCCTCTCAGACATAGTGGTTTCTTGGTTTGCTGTGAGGAATCTTGGGTTGTGTTTGACAGGTGCTTTGTTTTAAGGCCTGGGCAGGATTGGGAGCTGCCTAGTCAGGAAACATTTCCCAGGACATTATGCCACCAAGTGACTGAGCCAACAAGCGGGAAAGGATGAGTTACCTGTCCTTTAAGCCCCCTCCTTTGGCCTGAAAGTTTATTTTGATTTATTTTATGTATAGGAGTGTTTTGCCTGCATGTAAGTTTACCTGTGTCAGGCAGTGCCCTCAGAAGCCAGAAGTGGGTGGATCTCCTGGAACTAGAGTGGTTCTTAGCCTCCATCGTCGGTGATAGGAACCAAACCCTTATCCCCTGCAAAGCAGCCTGTACATTAGTCAACCACTGAGCCATCTCTCCAGACTCTAGGACTTTTTTTTGTTTTTTTTGTTTTTTTTGAGATGGGATCTCCTTGTAGCCCTAACTGGCTTGGAACTCAGTATGTAGACCAGGCTGGCCTGGATCTCACAGGTCTGTCTGCCTCTGCCCTCCTGATTAAGGCCATGAACCAGGATACCCGGTCCACCTAACACACATTGATACCAACTGAGCTTTCCTTGGTAGCCCTTTGTCACTGTGTTGCGTTATGGGAATAACACAGTGAGGCTCAGTGCATAATGTAAGCTATGAGAAGGTATGTTTGTGTCTTACCTGTTTCAAAGTACTGGGTGTCAGTTTTGTAATTTTTACCATTGAGTGCAAAACGTATTTTTATAATGAGACATTAAAACAGTGGTTAATATTTTGATTGAGAATGCAGGATATTCCATTTTAGCAGCTGAAGAGATGACTCAGTGGTTAAGAGCACTGAGTGCTCTTGTAGACAACCCTGGTTCGTTTCCCAGCACCCACATAATGGGTAACAACCTTCTGTATCTCCAATTCAGGGGGATCTGACACATTCTTTTGGCCTCTGGAATTGCACACATAGGTGCACTTGCTTGCAGGCCAAACACTCATACACATGAACTAAAAATAAAATATATGGGATAGCCCATTTAAGAGAATTTGATTTTCAGAAACCTAGAGGCACAAATTGATTATATCTCACAAGATCTGGGTATTAAAAACCAAACCTGTGGGGCTTATTTTTAATTTAATTAAAGGAGGAAGTCCATCAATTTTAAGTTTTGAGATAGGACTTGAGTGCTTTGGGACAGCACACAGAAGTTTTCTCTGTTTAAAATTTTCTTGCCAAGTTGTGAACATGTCTATTCTGTCTTCTCCAGGAAAAATATAAGACACAGGATAGTTGACTGGTCTGTCTGGCTCAGTACTGTATCTCAGTTCATGGAAATGAAACCAACAGTTTATAAACTCCTGAATGGAAAAGCCTCAGTTGCTCTCTGATTCCTCTTTCGGACACCACTGCTGACACCATTTCTTCAGCCTGAACTTTCATCCTCACCCAACAAAAACAGTTCCATACTGGTGTGTGTGTGTGTGTGTGTGTGTGTGTGTGTGTGTGTGTGTGTGTAAGTGCACAGACACATGCACATGAGTGTACTACCTACCCATGGCCAGAACAGTGTGCGTCAAATCCCCTGGAATGGTTGGGGGGGTAAAGAGGGTAGAATTGGTATGGGTTGGAAGAAGCGTCTTAGTTGGTAGAGTTCTTGCCTAGCCACAGGCTCTGGGTTCCATGCCCTGCATGAAGGTGAGTGTGGTGGCTCCTGCCTGTAATGCCAGCACTCAGGAGGCAAATACAAGAGGATCAAAGTTTAAGGTCATTGTCAGCTACTTCAAGGCCAGTATAGTATAGATGAGGTCCTAACTCAAAACAGAATCAGGCCAAATCCACTGATGCACCCAGTATCCTAAGCCTGAAGCAAACAGGTCCCGTCAGTTCCCTGATCAGGAGCTGTCTGTAAATTCTGAATGTGTACAATAAACTTAAACATCATAGTTTGACATATGAATCTTACATCTTCCCTTCTCACTTGGGCATGGAGTGAAGGAAAATCAGCCTGACAAGTGACTGAAAGAACTAGCCATTCCCTTATCCTGCCTCCCCTCTAGGAGGGAGATCTCAGAACACATGGCCGCTAGCCAAAAACATCTGGTTCATTAGCAGCCTTCCTGTAGAATTTTCAAATTCCAGACCACAAGTCCTCATTTCTTCTTCCCAGATCCTAGGAAGGAGCAGGACACCATCCAGGAAGGCAAGGCACCTTACTGGGTCCATTTATAAATCCCAGATCTCCCTCAACCCAGATGCCCAACCTCCATTCCCATGGGAAGGTTGCGTGCCCCTCATAGCTAATAAAGCTATCTGCATTTGTTGAGGTCGGATTCTGTCTCAGTTCTTTATCAAGTTGCCTTCTCATCCTGAATTCCAACGGGGATGGGCTTTACTAACCTCATCTGCACATCAGATGCTCCCACAGCACTGCCATTCCAGCACGTGTCCCTGGAATGTATGATCTGTATTTATTTTATTATTGTGTTATCTGTTCATCATCTTTTATGTGAGGTTCCGGGATCATTCAGGCCATCAAGTTCACAAGGCAGACATCACAAGGCAGCCCTTGGGAACTTTTTAAAAAGACCAATTCAACTTGGGGACTGGAAACATCAGTGTGTTCTTTAACAAGTCCCCTTCCCTCAGGTGAATCTAATGTCCCTTCAAATTTGAGAAACACTCTTCTGCATCTTGTTTTATTTAAAAAATTATTTTTTATTCATTTTAAGCAACTGGTTCAAAAAAACCAAAATCAAAAAACACCCAACAGGAATGGGGTGGTATAAGGTGTGGGGTGGAGATGATGGTGCCTTTAATGCCAGCTTTTGTGAGACAGAGGCAGGCGGATCTCAGTGAATACAAGGCCAGCCTGATCTACATAGTGAGTTCCAGGCCACCTGGGGCTTCATATGAGGCCCTGTCTAAAAAACCAACCAACCAACCAACCTAACCCACCAATCCTCTGCACAAAAGAACAGTGGGGCATTAGAGAAAAGCTGCGTAGGGCTCAGAGGTAATCAACTTAATCCTGTGCTTTTAAAAACACTATAGGGTGGGTGACACCTATAATCCAGCTCTACACAGTGAGTTTCAAGCTAGCCTAAATTACACAGTAAGACCTTGTCATAGAAAAACCAAACCAAACCAAACTCTAAACCAAAACAAAACATTAAAATGAACATTGTGACTCTGAAATGGAAGCAATTCATCAGTAACCAGGAAGTTTCAATATTGTGTCTAAAAGTATTCGCAATTTTTAGAAATAAGTATTTATCTTGTGTGTGATGATAAATGTGGAGGCCAGAGGACAATTTGCAGGAGAAGGTTTCTCCTCTTCCAGTGGGGAGCCAACGCAGGTCATCAGGCTAGCTGGTAAGTAAGTGCCTTTCCCACCCCGCCACCTCCCTGGCCTGCATTTGTAACTTTGTTACTTCAAAATGGATAGTCTCTATCTTTGCATTTACTGTGCCTTAAAGGGGAGCAGAGCCTTAGGGAGGTGAGATAAAATGTATTCCCAGCTGGCAGGTAGAAGTCTGAAAGAGCAACAGTTTCAAGGATCCCTGGGCTACCAGTGAGGGGCTCAAACAGACAAAGCTGTTGAGACACACAGGCTTAGTAAGGAGGGTTTTCAGCAATTCTAGAGTAGTTTTGGTATTAACTGCAACCAAACCTTTGTCACTGACCTTCTCCCAGAAAACTCCTACACCTGAAGAAGGGGAAAGAGGCCCAGCCTTTTATTTCCCAAGTTTCCTCTTGTGATTTCGTGATCATAAACAGACTTCCCAACCTTCTAGCTGGAGGACGCTAACAAGCTGCACCCTGGGCAGTGACTGCAGCTAGCTGAAACTGCTTGTGGGCTTCAGCCCACGCATAACACTGTCCCTACACATCTTCCATCACGTTTATTCTCATAAGACTGGGTCAAGATCCTTCTCCTCTCTCGCTTGTCCGCGTTGCTCCCACTTTTGCTGGAATCAGCACAAAAGCTGCAAACACCAGTCCTTCCGGATTTCAACCGGGAGCTGCAAACTGAAAAACTGGAGGCCACAGAGCCACTCCTAGCATTCCAAAGCCTTCAACAGCGGGGAAAGTCACGTGGCTGAATACTGGGGAATGCTTTTTTTTTTTTTCCAGTTTATTTTTGAAACAAGAGAGGGGATTGGTAACTTGATTTTAGAGCTTACAAAAATACCCAGTGAGGTCATTTAAAAGCAATTTAGGGAAGGGACAGAACAAAATGTTTCACGGCCTTATTTTTTTGCCTTTACGTTTACAAACACCTTTCGCCACTTCCTGTCATTAAGTTAACACGCGTAATGTTTTCCTATTGGAGTCAGCGCTTCTTGTTTTAAGATTTACAAGCTTCACAAAGAATCCAAAAGCTCCAAGCCAAGAGGTGGTGGGTGGAGGGGAGGAAATTAGAGGCGCTTCACAGCTAGAAACTTGTTAAGTGCCAGCGCAGCGAAGATGTCGCCTCCAGTGGCGCTGCTGAAGATGGCCACGTGAGCGTCACCGAGAGCGGGTCAGCAGGCTCCGAGATCCACTAACCCTGCAGCCTAACTTTCTTGACTTTTTGAGACAGGGTTTTCCACAGTCCCACTTGGCCTGGAATACGCTATGGAGACCAGGTTGGCCTGGATCTTAGCCAGGTGTAAAGGAGCGCGCTACCACGCCGGGTTTCTCTGCGATTTTAGGGGCAGTGTCGCAAGACTTCACAAAAACTGGAGGTATGCAAATTCACCAGCCTTAGCTTTCCCACAAACCGCAAACTCAGACTAGAGTGCGCAAGCTCAGTTGTTGAGATCAGAGGTCCACACCGGATGGCTCATCCTAGAGGAAAATTACAGTTCTGGTTGCACGAAAATTACCTAAAATTCCTGGGGTTCATTGTTAATAGCATAAAGGGAATGTCTACTTAAACTTACAAGAAATGCAGATCTTAACGAAAATGTCTGTATTTAAGAGCTTACCCCGGCTGTGGGCCCTTGCCGATGCGTTGTTTCTCAGACCCACAGAAAACAGCGGTACGGACAAGCACACAACTCTCAAACGTGAAACGTTGGGTGGCTCTGAAAAGAGCCTTTGGGGTCAGGGCGCTGCGCGCGCTCACTTGGAGCTGGTGTACTTGGTGACGGCCTTGGTGCCCTCGGACACGGCGTGCTTGGCCAGCTCCCCAGGCAGCAGCAGGCGCACGGCCGTCTGGATCTCCCGGGACGTGATGGTCGAGCGCTTGTTGTAGTGCGCCAAGCGCGACGCCTCGCCCGCGATGCGCTCGAAGATGTCGTTGACGAACGAGTTCATGATGCCCATGGCCTTGGACGAGATGCCCGTGTCGGGGTGCACCTGCTTCAGCACCTTGTACACGTACACCGAGTAGCTCTCCTTGCGGCTGCGCTTGCGCTTCTTGCCGTCCTTCTTCTGAGCCTTGGTCACCGCCTTCTTGGAGCCCTTCTTCGGGGCGGGCGCTGACTTCGCGGGCTCGGGCATCTTCGGATCCTTCTTTCCGTGGGAAAAAGAAAGTGAAGTCTCAGTCGCTGGTGCTCTCGAATTTGTAGACAGCCTTATGCAAATGAGGCCTTGCTTTCACTTTCACTAATTGGTTCATTTTTGCTCTGTCGTATAGAAGGCATGATTCAAGGTCTGCTCTCTCATTGGACAAATCTTGAGGTTTTTTTTTTTTTTTAAGGTATGAGTTTTCGAGCAAAAAGGCTACTAAAAGCTACTTTACACCAAACAAAGAAAAACCCAAACCAGCGCCTCTGGCGGTAAACAATTCCTATCAGTTCACTTGTTAATTTCTATGTTGAAACGTCAGAAATGTAAAGTCTCCGATTGTTAGCATTCCGAAACCGTTTAAAACCTCCCGTAAAGATTTCATCTTTACATTTGGTCTCGGTTCCAACTCTGTGGGAGGGAAAGCACGGACGGCAGAGAATTAGGAGCCTTCTGTCCCCGGATTCCGAAGGTGGCGTTTCCTAGTCAGCACGACCTTGAGTGGCGGTGGCTAAGCCGGGGACGAACTCCCTGGCCAGACAGACAGACAGACAGGTGGGCAAGGGCCAATTATACCAACTTAGCCAAAAGGAAGACCTTGTGGCAGGAGAATAGAGTGACCTGAAACATCAACAGAGGAAAACGAACCAGTTTGCAGAGCCCTTTCTTAGCCAAGCTTCATTTAAGGAACAGAGCATGCGCGGAATTTTTAAAAAGCCCGCGAAATTCAAATGGGAAAGCTGCGAGTCACGTGGCCAGAAGTCTTGGGGCTGTTCAGCCCTCTAGCCCATTCCCATCTTGGAGAGTGTTTGTCCTTTCTTAATATGCTGTCTCTGTTTATTTTTCCAACCACGTGTCACTGGTGTAATCCTTTTTCCTGAGCCCCAGGGGTCTGGGGTTGTGTAACCTCTGAACTCAGGTGGGCTGCTTGGACCCTAACCACCTTTTCCCTGACATTCCCGGTCTTGGTTGTTTCCATTGATAACTTAAAAGCCATGAGATTTTCCTCCGCCTACCCTCCTGGAGGCTTTAGCCTTCATATGTGTATATATATATATATATAACTTTAAAATAATGGACTCTGAAGGAAGTTCAAGTTCGCTCTTAACAGCTTGGGGGGGGGAATATACTTTATTAATGAAACAATGCAAAAAGGCTACCTAAGTTTCCTTGCTAGCCGTCAGAAAATTTTAGTGTAAAGATTAAAAGAAAAATATAAATTGGAAAAGCTCTCCTCCTATCTTCCCTCCCTCCCTCTCCTCCTTGACTTCTTAGCCAACCCACCTGTTTACCTTTCTGCAGGGTCCTTTCTAACTTTCCTCTTCTTTTCTAAAACTGAGCTCCAGGTATCCTCTCCACATTTTCTTGGAGGAAAGAGAAACACTTTTAGGACTGCTCTATAGGCTTGCTAACTAGCTAGCTAATGAAGAACTCCCAATTTAACCATCACTCTGTGGCGTTCCCTCTGGGTATTGCAAAAGCATCTTAACTTGCCCTGCAACCTGTTGACTTAGGTTTTTACCTAATTCAGCTGTAAACCTATCCAGTGCTCTGCAGGAACCTTACCAAGGTCTCATTTATGGACAGGGTTCCTTAGCAACCAACCCTTTGAGGTGTAACTTCAGAAGCTAATGTGTTTTGAGTATATTTATGTAACTGTAAAAAACCACAGATGATGCATGTTACTATGTTTCCTATTTTACAAAATAATAAATAAATTACTAAATAAATAATTTGAGTATGGGAGGTCATCTTGTCCAAACCCCATTGCTTGAAAGTAGTTGAGCCAAAAATGATTTAGGCTGAATCTGCCTTGAGTGTCCACCTAGCCAGCACTGGGGCTGCCCTGGTATACGCTTTTAGAGAAAAAGAATGAGCTGTTCTTATTTAAAACCCTTCACTGACTACAAAGGACAAAAATGCAGATCTGATTCTGTTCCAGTTTGGGGGCAGGTGGTCTTGGATCCCACTAGATTCCTCCATGGATTAAAGAGTTAAAATGTAGAAAATAAGACAGGTGTGGTGGCACACGCCTTTAATCTCAGTACCTGAGCAGTCGAGGCAGGAGGATTATCTGAGTTCAGCTCCAGCCTGGTATACATAGTGAGTTCTAGGCCAGGCAGGCTGCATAGTGAGCTCCTGTCTCAAAACAACAACAACAACAACAAAAAATCTCAAAAACAAACAGACGAGGAAAAAAAGGTTTAATGATGGTGTGTTTGTCTCTCAGGTTGACAAGGAGTCTGTTGTGTTAATTTTCTCAACTCAAATTAGAGTCACCTGGGCAGAGGGGCAGCAATAGAATTCCAGATTAGCCTCTGGCTATGACTGCGGGGTGTTTTCTTAATTGCTAATTGATATAAGAAAGCCCAGCTCAAGGTGGGCAGTACCATCCTAGGTGGGTGGCCTGGGCTGTGTGAGGAGGGTAACTGAGCAAGCCAGGGGAAGCCTGCCAGGAAGCAGCACTCCTTCCTGGTCTCTCAGTTCCTGCCCCTGGTTTCTGCCCCTGCCCCTGGTTCCTGCCCCTGGTGGACTGTAACGGGAAAGTGCAAGCTAAATAAAACCCTTTCCTCCCTAAGGTGGTTTTGGGCTGCATATTATTATAGCAACAGAAAGCTAACTAGAACACTGACTAGGTCTCTTCTGGACAAAGGACATGGGGATCACCTTTATACCCTGTGAAGAAGGCCCCCTCCAGGTCAGCCTCCCTTAGGTCCCAAGTGGAGGCTTCTGGAGCTTAATCTTTTCTCCCTTCTTCCAAGTTAAATTAGGTTCAGCTCAGTAGAGGGGGTTGTTGCTATTCCCAAGTCTCTGGTAATAGTGATGGATTACATCTAGATCACCAAATGGCTTAAAAAAACTTCCCTGTTTTTAACTGCCTTGTTAATTGTCCCTTTCAACCTGATGTAGCTCGGTGTGATAAGTACAAAGAAGGGCGATAAACAGGCAGCGCCAAGCTAGGAGGGTTATGATTATCAAGATAAGAGCAAAAAGTTCAATTTCATCAAGAGAAAAGTTCATGAAGTCTCCTTGCAGTCAGCTATCAGTAACTAACTCCAAGAGATCATCAGTTTCTGCCTTGGGGTGGTTGTGTAGGACCCCCAGACTGGGGTACCCTACGTTCACGGGAGGTCACACCCCAATAACTCAGTCCTCAAACCAGTAGATGCAATAGCATGAGGGTTTATTGATACGTCTATAGGCGGGCTTCCACCTTAATCAAAAGGGGAAGCCCAGATTTAGTTTAGAAACTTGGTTATATAGACAGAAACCACAAGCAGTGGGAGGAGCTGGTATCCAGGTTACAGTAGAAGTGCTTGGTTACATAGTTACAGCAGAAATGGGAGGGGGATTTTTCAGGTATGTTTCCAGCTTGGGCAAAGAAGCATGAAAAGGTCAGGTCATCTATTTTTTATCTATTCTTTTCTACAGTTAGAATTATTTTCCTTTTACTTCCTTGTACAGTTTCCCAGAATGTAGCCTGGGAAACTTAGTTTCAGTTTGCTTTAATCTGGGGGGCTTTGATTTGAGATTCCATCAATATGACTTAAAAATTACTTAGGACTTCCAGACATTCCAAGAAAAAACCTTGCTGTTCTCTTTAGCTTGTAAATCATCAAAAACAAGTAATATGAGAAAAATGGTCCAGGATGGTAGCTTATTCCTGTAATCACAGCACTCAGGAGGCTGAGGCAAGAGGATTGTCTCAAGTTCAAGACCAACCTGGAGGGCCAGAGAAATGGCGCAGGGAGTAAAAGCACTTGCTGCATAAGCCTGGAGATTGCAAAGTAGCAAGGAAACTTTAGTTATTTATTTTTTTGTCTTTTTGAGACAGTGTTTCCCTGTAGTCCCAGCTGACCTGAACTCACTATGTAGACCAGGCTGACCTTGAACTCAAAAAGATCCGCCTGCCTCTGCCCAATACTACTTCTGAGAGAGAGGTTAGGGATTTTTCCAGGAGGGTAATTGACTGTTTTATTGCCCTAATATCTTTATTTACAGCTTTTTGTAAATCTGCATAATACTGTGGTCCTTGTATTAAGGCTGCGGTTTCAGTTCCCACCCGTGCCGCCACCCCTGCTCCCAGAAGTATTGCTAAAGTGAGAGACACAAGTTCTCTTTTAATAGTAAAAAGAAGGCCATTATCAGCCTGTTCCTCATATAGTCTAATTCCCCAAGAATATCCCTTGTCCCATCCTGTGGCCTTCTTGCCTGCTTCTGTGAATGTCACCCAAAGAGGATGGCACCATTTACCTTTACAGTCCTGAGTAGGAGTATTCGGGTTTTTGTGAAAAGTAGTCTCTTCCCCCACATTTGGCATTTATGGGGTTAAGCCATTTTCCTGCATCCCAGGGCTTTGGTGTTTTTATAGCCAATTTACATAAATCTGGATACAAGATGGGCCACCAAGTGTCCTTGGGCGCCATCTTGTGGATTTTAAATATCATAACATCTATTTGATTAATTATCCGCCAGGCAGTCAGCACAGGGAGATGGGGATTTACATAACTGGGGACAAGCCTATAAACAAATAGAATTATTAAGTATCTCTGGAGAGTCTTATTTTTAGAGGGTTGGATGTCCTGTGCAGATGTCATTTTCCAGTGTCCTCCTGGATCAGAGCTCTTTTAACGTGGGAAGCATGGCTTTACGTTGTGTCTTTTCACGTACACCCGATCTCCAATTTGATAGGAATGAGGCGTCGGTAGACTGCAGCCAAGGGCTTCCAAACCTGGTTCTGGATGATCTGGAGGGCTTGGAGTCTTGTTTTTAAGCTGGGGTTATCAAGAGAAGAGGGCAGGGGGGACAAGGTTACATCGAGGACAGGAGGTGGTCCTCCAAAAAGGATTTCATAGGGGGTTAAGCCATGTATAGCAGGAGTATTTCTAGCCTGAAATAGAGCTAGAGGTAGGAGCTGCACCCAGTCTTTAGTGCCAGTCTCTAGAGCTAATTTGGTTACCTTTTCCAGGGTCCCAAAGTCTGAGTAACGACCCCTTTTACCATTCCTTTATTTTCATCTATATATAAGACGAAAGGTTTTGTCAAGTCTGGCAATCCCAGAGCTGGAGCCGTCAGCAGTGCTCTTTTTATTTTGTCAAAGGCTCTCTGGTGTTCTTCAGTCCAGACAAAAGGAGTCCCATTCTTTGTCAAGGGATATAGAGGAGCCGCTATTTCAGTGAAACCCGGTATCCATAATCTACAGAATCCTGCACTTCCCAAGAACTCTCTGAGTCCTCTGGCTGAGGTTGGTGGGGGGATAGAGGCTACTGTCTGTTTCCTGCTTTCTGTCAGTCAACGTTGCCCTCCCTCCAACCTATAGCCCAAATAGTTCACCTGTTGTAGGCAGATCTGGGCTTTCTTTGCTGAGGCCGGGTATCCAAGTTCCCCCAGTCTCAGTAGGAGAGCCTCCGTAGCTTGCAGACAGCCAGCTTCTGTTTCAGCTGCTAAGAGGAGGTCATCCACATATTGAAGAAGCATAATCCGTGGGTTTCTTACCCAAAAGTCAGCCAGATCACGATGTAGAGCTTCATCAAACAGAGTAGGGGAATTCTTGAACCCTTGGGGAAGTCGTGTCCAGGTTAGTTGCCCCAATATTCCAGCTTCAGGGTCCTTCCATTCAAAAGC
>NW_008337055.1:474915-475531 GCF_000622305.1 Nannospalax galili
GTTAATACCTGTAGTGGAGCTCCATCTTTTCTTTTTACAGTAGCTCCCTTTGTATTGAAGTGGATGTTGGCTCCCAGCTTAGAGAGTAAATCTCTCCCAAGAAGAGGGTATGGACAGTCAGGGACCAATAAGAATGAGTGGGAGACTCGTCCTGTGCTGAGGTTCACTTTTCTTTCTGTGGTCCATCTGTATGTTTTTTCTCCGGTGGCCCCTTGGACCCAGGCTGTTTTGGAACTCATGGGTCCCTTGGTTGTTGTCAAGACTGAGTGTTGAGCTCCTGTGTCTACCATGAAGGTAGTCAATTGCCCCCCTACCTTTAGAGTTACCCTGGGCTCAGTGGGGAGCTCCTGGCCCCGACTACCCTAGTCCCCTAGGGTCAGGACTGGGGTTGTCTTCTTTTGGAGTTTATTTAGTTTCTTTGGGCATTCTCGAGCCCAATGTCCTTTCTCTTTGCAGTAAGCACATTGATCTTTGTCCACTCAGGGTCTTCTTTTGTCTCCCAGGTCCCTACCTGGTCCTGCTCCCTGAACTACTGTGACCAAGATTCGACTCAACTCTTTGTTTTTTTGTTTTTTGTTTTTCTCTTCTATCCTCTCTGGCTTCCTGTTCGTTTGTA
>NW_008337055.1:475581-486584 GCF_000622305.1 Nannospalax galili
GAGGCCGCAACAAAATTACTCAGTCCTCAAACCAGAAGGTGCAATAAGCAAGAGGATTTTATTTCGTCTATAGACGGACTTCAACCTTAATCAAAAGGAGGAAGCCCAGAATTCAGCTTACAAGCTTGCTTTTAAAGATGGAAACCACAAACCACAAGCATTCAGGTCAAGCACAGCAGAAGTGGGAGGGGGGTTTTTTGGGTGTTTTTCCAGCTTGGGCAATAGGTCATTTATTTTTCATCTATTCTTTTCTACAGTTAGAATTATTTTTCTTTTGCTTCCTTGTACAGTTTCCCAGAATGTAGCCTGGGAAACTTAGTTTCAGTTTGCTTTAATCTGGGGGGCTTTGATTTGAGATTCCATCAGTTGGTAATTGCCAGCTGGGAATTTCAACAAGATGATTTGAACGAATTCTCTTGCTCTCTCATCCATAGGCATTTGTGGTAATTTTTCCAAATGCTGGTGAAGACATGGAGCCACAGGAACTCTCCTTTGTGGCCAGTAGGAATGCAAAATGGCATGTTCACTTTGGAAGACAGCTTGATTGCTGCTTACAAAACTAACTTACTTAGACCATACAATCCAGCAATTGTGCTTGTTGGTATTGACCCAAAGGAACTGAAAGCTGAGAGAGAGAGAGAGAGGGAGGGGGGGGAGAGAGAGGGAGAGAGAGAGAGAGATAGATGCCACTCCAAACAGTGATGACCAGTGAGTGTGCTTGTGGACGAGTACCTATCGGTGCCCAGTTTTTCTTCTGCGGGGGACGTGAATTTCTCTGGGATTCACGCCTGGGACCCCTTTATCCTTTCACGGGAGTCTTTTAGTGGTGAGCACCCTGTGGCTCTTACTTGCTCGACCTGTGCCCGCGGGGCTTCTTAGTGGCTAGAGAGAAAGGAAGATATAGAAAGACTGTCCTGTCTCCACCCGTGTGGGCAGTCGGGGTCCGCCAAGAGGGCTAAGAGCCTTTGGTTTACGTCAGGGAGTGGCCCTGACTAGAAAACCTCAACTGCTCCTTCGCCTTTAACGGTCCCTCGCGAAGACTTGGACTAAGAGTAAAGGAGTAAAAACGACAGAGAAGGCTTAAAATAGTGTGGAGAAACACACAAAACCAGACCTTCCCCTTTTAAGATACTAATACACTATCAAGTACACACACACACACCATGCTATATCACATTCAAGTTGACCGGTCCTGATCGGGAGGGGAGTAGCCAAGCCAATCTCCCTTCTCCCGAGGTGAGGAAAACTACGCTGTCCTCCTCACTTCAGATCACTCTGGCCACTAAGGTCAGAGTGGCGGAACCTGGGGTCTCTGGGCACATCTGCCACTCCCGCTGGTTCCCAGAATACAGACTTACAGGTCCTGTACAGGCACAACTGTTCAGACGGAACGTTCCCAGAGCAGGAAATGACTGACAGACATTAAGACCAAGACAAACCACAAGACAAATATTCTTACCTCCTGCTGATCTGAGGAAATGGGTCCGGGGGCGACCAAATCCCGGACGAGCCCCCAAGTGTAGGACCCCCAGACTGGGGTACCCTACATTCACGGGAGGTCACACCCCAATAACTCAGTCCTCAAACCAGTAGATGCAATAGCATGAGGGTTTATTGATACGTCTATAGGCGGGCTTCCACCTTAATCAAAAGGGGAAGCCCAGATTTAGTTTAGAAACTTGGTTATATAGACAGAAACCACAAGCAGTGGGAGGAGCTGGTATCCAGGTTACAGTAGAAGTGCTTGGTTACATAGTTACAGCAGAAATGGGAGGGGGATTTTTCAGGTATGTTTCCAGCTTGGGCAAAGAAGCATGAAAAGGTCAGGTCATCTATTTTTTATCTATTCTTTTCTACAGTTAGAATTATTTTCCTTTTACTTCCTTGTACAGTTTCCCAGAATGTAGCCTGGGAAACTTAGTTTCAGTTTGCTTTAACCTGGGGGGCTTTGATTTGAGATTCCATCAGTTGGTAATTGCCAGCTGGGAATTTCAACAAGATGATTTGAACGAATTCTCTTGCTCTCTCATCCATAGGCATTGGAGTTAATCTCTTCCAAAAGGGGAATCCTCAATACTTTCAAGAATTGGGAGAAACAAAATTTCCAGCTGTGAGAATAGCAGGAAGCTAAACTTGGGGGATTTCCTCTGTTCTAGGACGGAGGCGGAGTCAGGGAGTTCATGGTGGCTCCCTCCAACACTTTTGTGGACTGGCTTGGTTTGTACTGACCTTAAAGGGTTTGTACTCCTCAGGAGAAATCAAGGCCAATAACCCTTTTCCCCTGCCAGATGTACAATTTAGGAGTCTTGGATTGGGCTAATTTTCTCTGCCACATAAAGAATTGAAAGGTGTGAAAAGACACATCACAGCAAACCCTCAAGATTTGTTAAAGTGAAAGAGCACACATACAGCACAATGAAAGAGACCCCCAAATTAGAGGAGGAGCTCTGGAAACAAGAATCTGTTGTTCCCAGAAGGATGAAATTTTTTTATAGACTTCAAAGCATAGGTCAAGCCTTCCACTCCCCTTTCAGTTGGTCAGCTTAAGCAAAGATGAGAGAGTTGGTTGGTTCATGGCACAGGCAAGGTAATAAAGGTCTAGGGCATGTCTGGGACATGCCCAAGCAATCCTGCTGGAGAGGGCCTGCCAGATCTTTGTCTTGGAGGAAGAAGATGCTGGAAGTTTTGAGGGAGAGTAAGAGTTGTAGATAGAAAAAGGAAGTGGAGTGGATCCCCAAGGATGTCAACTCCTTGTTCTGAGTGGCGCTGCAGTGGCAACAAAGAGTCAGTTCAGGAGTGGAGACCCAAGTAGGACAATAAGGAGTAGGGTAGGGTAGGGTCCAGTGACCTTAGAGACCCCTGAGCTTCTGGGTAAATTCCCAGCTCTGGAGCTGTTCTCATCTTCACAGGAGATGCTTTTTTCAATAAATCTGCCTCAGTCTTCCCAGGGGCTCCATTCTGTCACTCCATCTGTAGTAATGAAACCGGCAATCCCCTAGACTGTGACCACCAACAACTCAATACAGTTTGCCATCTTGTTCACATGTTACGGAGTTGGAGACCATTGGGAAAATACCACCAGACCCGATTCAGATTTAAATTAGCCAAATTTATTTGCTGCTGCAGGGAGACTGAAGTGAAGCTGGGAGGGGAAGGGAATCTTTTAAAGGCAAAACCCACAAATTACTTCATTCCTGTGGTATAGACACTGGTAAGGACAGTAGGGTCACACTGATCCTTAAAAACAGCAATGAACAAAGTTTACAGAAGCCAAAACAAGCAGTTGTTAACAGACGTATAGACCTTGACAGTAAGGAGCTTTCTGATTATTATTTCAGCATATTACCAAGAAAGACAGAATAGTGTTTAGGTTATTTTCCCTTGGGTGGGCAAGAAACATAGCTGCAATGTTTGGGTGGCAACACTCCTCTCTGTGGTGAGCTATTTCTAAAAGGAAAGCAAACTTTTGAGGGGAACTGACTTACAGGAACGAAGTCACTTCAAGTTCAAACAAGTTCAAACCTTGAGCTGACTTCTCTTATTTTTGAAATCAAAGGTGGGTACTTTGTACAAATGGAGTTGCTTTGCGTGGGGACCTAAAAGCCCCACCTTGCATAGGTCCGAAAGGAAGTTACTGGGGGCACAGCCTGGCTTGCTTTGAAAGTCTAAAGAATACTTCCGCACTGCTGAGGAGTGCATGATCAGCGCATGACCATCCTTAAGATATACCCTGAGCGGGGAGGGGAATTTCCAGCTTTGGAACACTTGCAATAAATGAGTCCCAGCTTGACTAGGCTCCCTGTTGCATCTGAGTGTCCCCAGGTAATGGGGGTGGCATGGGCTGGCCAACAGCGTGCTTACTCATCCCCAATTCTCACCTCGCCGGGGGTCGGGGGTTCAAGTCCCCAGCATCTGGCACCCAACGTGGCACTCGAAGTAAGGTGAAAAGAAGGAAAGAAGTAAGAAGAAGAAAAAATGGATTGGGGCCAATGAAGGAGGTTCCCTAAAAATGGGTAATGCAATTTTTAAGTTTCAAGACCCAGCACTTAAAGCTCTGAGAGATATGCTTAAAAGCAGGGAATTGGATTTGTCAGATCCCATAGCTCAAAAGGTTTGGGCAGAGGCGATTCATTTGGCTCCCTGGCTACTTGGGGCTAATGTTTTACTGGGGATACCTGGGAATCATGGGAAGGGTTTGAAGAAGAAGGCCGAAATGCAACAGAAGTGAAACCAAAAGCAGCCAGAGTAACAAGCGGCACCTCCAGTGTGCCCTGGCCAGCTTCAGAGCCTCCCAGGCAGAAGGGCGGGGAAGAACAGATTGCGAGGGGTCAGCAGCGAAAGCTGCCCACCCCACCGCCTTGAACTAATGCATGTGCACGGGCCGCCTCCTGGCCAGTGACCGGTGGGAGTCAGGGGCTCACGTGAAAGCCCAGCGGGGCACTGTCCCCCTCCCCCCCCAGGGACCAGACCTTTGGCTGTGTGCCAGGACCAGCTCCAGGACAGCTGAAAAGGCCAGGTTTGGGGAAGGTGGCTCCGGGAGGGGCCCCGCCCCTTACAGCCCCTCCGGCAGCAGCACTGATCAAATCCCAGGCTGAGGGAGCCCTTAGTAAAGCTTACAATGTTTTCACTGACTGGGGCAGATGTGGAAAAAACCAAAAAGCAGCTCAATTCAAGGAACTTTACCCCAAGATATGGCCAATAGCCCAGCATTCTGCCAAGGCTATGTGAAGACCCTTTTGGGGCCTGCTCACTTGCTGCCACATGCCACTGTGTACATTTGTATGGATGATATAATCTTGGGAGCTCCAAGCCCCCAATAATTAAAAGAGTTATATAAGGTTACTTGGAAATGTCTACAGACTGGCGGACTCCATGTATCCGCTGATAAAATACAGACTATTTCTCCCTTTAAAATTCTGGGAACCATGCTTTCTTTGGAAGGAGTAAGTCCTTTAAAACCACAACTGGCTGTCAAGCCCACCATAACCCTGACAGAGCTACAAACATTATTAGGAGAAATTAATGGCTACGAGCCTGGATGCCTATTCCCACTGAGACTTTAAGACCACTGTTTCAGTTGCTAGTAGGGAAACAGCCTTCAGAACTAATTCACCTGGCTCCTCAACACCTGGACATCTTACATGAGGTCCAGGATGCCCCAGACTGAGCCCAACTTTCCCGGTACACCCCTAGTAAAGATCTTGAGTTATGGGTACTCCCTGGTGAGACCCTGATGACATCGTCCTTACACAGGATGGGAAGCCCCTTCGATGGGTGCGTGCCTTTCTGGGAGGCATACCGTGGGTTTATACACCCATGGATCAATTGGCTGACCTAACTGAGAAAGGACGTGATGTAGCTCTGAGACATTATGGCATAGACCCTCTTAAAATTGTTATCCCTTATCAGCTTAGGGATTTTGAATGGCTCCGCAGAAATAATAACCAAGTGGCCATAGCCTTGGAAGGGTTCCTGGGAAATTTGGACTGTCATTATGGCCCTCATAAATGGGTGACCTCCTTTTGCACCCTCTGTTGGGATGCCCCCGGCTCTTTGTCAAGGAGCCGTTAGTAAAAGCCTATAATGTTTTCACTGACAGGGGCAGATTTGGAGCTGCAGTGATAGTATACCCAGGGGCAGATGAAAAACCAAAAAGATATGTCCACACTTGTGATGGCTCAGCTCAATTCAAGGCCCATGAATTTGTTTTCTGACAGTCTGTATATAGTCAATCTTCTTCCAGGGCTATTAGGTTCTCATATCCAGTTGTCTGGGAACCCCATTACTCCCTTGATGATTCAGACTCGTACGCTCCTTAAAGAGAGAAAAACACCTATCTTCTTACAGCATCTTAAGGGGCACCAAGGATTGCCTGGGCTTTTATCCCAAGGAAGTGCAAAGGCAGACAAGGTGGCTTCCACCCAGGTCCTGTCAGCAGGCCTGAATGAAGCCCGGGGGTTACATAACCTCACTCATGTAAATTGGCGGGGACTCCATAAGAGGTTTCCTCAAGTTCCCATCAAGGACCTAAAGAAGAATGTACATACCTGTAGGTCTTGTCAACCCTTTCTACAGGTACTGCCTCTGCAACAGCCAGGGGTAAACCCCAGGGGACTCAAACCCAATTCCTTATGGCAAATGGATGTCACACACTATGCTCCTTTTGGAAAGCTTAAGTATATTTTTGTGTCCATTGACACATTCTCACATGCCTGTTGGGCTACTGCTCATACAGGAGAGAAGTCTAAACATGCTCAGTCTCATTTTCTCCAGTGCTTTGCCATGTTGGGATTGCCCCAAAGAATTAAAACTGGTAATGGACCATGTTTTGTGAGTAAAAATTTACAAGATTTCTTCTCACTTTGGGGAATTCAACACAATACAGGAATTCCCTACAATCCCCAACGTCAAGCCATTATAGAACGCCTCCATCAAAACCTAAAAATTCAATTACAAAAACAAAAAGGGGGCGTAAGCCCCCACCAAGAGTTGGGTATGGCCTTATTCACTATTAATGTTCTTAATTTTCAAAAAAATCAGGTAAAATCCCGGTTTCAGAAGCATTGGGGATGACAGGAGCAGAGACCTGAGGTATGGGTAAGATGGAAGGACCCCTTTATGGGGCAATGGAGAGGCCCAGACCCATTGCTAACCATGGGTCAAGGTTTTGGGTGTGTCTACCCTACAGGAGATTCAAACCCCATATGGGTGCCTGCGAAAAACCTTAAGTGGGTAGGCCACTGACTAGCATGACAGTCCATGGACAATAGTTCATGAGAAAAAAATTGCTCTCTTTATTTATATCCATCTGAGGTGAAGGACTCAGTTCCTTGGCTTCATTGCCAGTCAGCCTCTTTGACAACTGGCTATTGACTAAAAGCAACATGGTCTCAGAAGTATTTCAACTTGTCCTACACCATGACTTGCTTTGTTTCTCTTGATAATGCTTATCTTTAAGTGTCTTTACCAGATAATTCGGCAACAGAGGACCCTTGGAACTGCCACGGCCCACCTCCTATGATTACGGACTTCCCCAGGACCCCCTCTGGTTGCCCACGTTTGGCTAACTGAGTTAGTCAGAGACTAAGACTGTCATGGGCTGGCATTACCCACGTGGCTGCCCTTAATCATGACTCATTTTTAGCCAAAGATGGGTAAGATGTCCCATGACAAGTACTCCTAAGACAGGACATGCACATGGCCAGGTGCATGATCCAATGACGGGCAAGGCTTAATCAGAGGTGACACAACCTAAGACAGGCAAAAATGGATACGATTAGAGGAAGGAGATAACCATCTCTCCTCAGGGAGCCACCTAAGAGGTAGGTAACCCATGAAATAAAGTCAGTCTGGCCTTAAAATAAAAATAAAAAGGGGGATATGTGGGGACCTAAAAGCCCCACCTTGCATAGGTCTGAAAGGAAGTTACTGGAGGCACAGCCTGGCTTGCTTTGAAAGTCTGAAGAATACTTCCGCACTGCTGAGGAGTGCATGATCAGCGCATGACCATCCTTAAGATACACTCTCAGGGGGAGGGGGGAGTTCCAGGTGCCTTTATAAGCTTTGGAACACTTGCAATAAATGAGTCCCAGCTTGACTAGGCTCCCCGTTGCATCTGAGTGTCACCAGGTAATGAGGGCAGCATGGGCTGGTGAACGGCATGCTTACACATCCCCAATTCTCACCTCGCCGGAGGTCGCGGGTTCAAACCCCCGGCAGCTCTGGTCATTCCAATATGATCCCTTTCCATATCACTTTACCTGTTATTGATATAAAAGCACAACTCTCACCTCAAAGGGGATAAGAGATCATTTATTCTAGTGCCAGATATGAGCGACCATAGCCTGGGAACACAGATTCAGGTTACCTCAAATTCTATGTTCCAAAACAGAAGCAGTTTCATGAAGTTTCTGTAGTAACAGAACAAAGAAAGTCATAAACCAAGACACTTTTCAAGTATATTTGTGGAAACAGTAAATAGGTGGGTACAGAAAAAGAAATCTCAGTGGTGGGCCTCATATGCTGTCTGATGACATGCAGCCTTTGGTTGGCGGAAACTAGGGTTTTGTTAAGTTAATTCATTCCAAAAGGTTTTTCATCTGTTTTTCACAGGATGTTAAGTCAGACACAGAGGTGGGCAAGGAAAGGCTATTTAGGGGGATAAAGATGATCCAAGATAAACTTTAATTAGGCTCTGGACCCACAACATTCCAAACTCTCCACAATCACTGAAGTTCTAATCAGTTGGTCAGCCTTGTTGAAAGTTTAGTTTGAAGATACATCCCCGCCTCACCTCGGGAACGTTCATTCCCAGTTACTCCTGTTGAACAATGAACAAGCACCACATTTCATTTGGGGGCTACCCTTAATATTTCCTAAATGTTATTAATGCCCCATGTTGCTAGGAAACACTTCTTAGAATCTGATGTAGATGAGGCTGAGTAGCAGACAGAACAGTCTTCAGGAGTGAGGAAAAGCTAGTAAAGCCATGTATTAGTCACTTGTCTGTTGCTATGATAGAAATACCACAACCAAGGGAACTTATAAAAGGAAGAGTTTATTCGGCTTACAGTTCCAAAGGGGCAAGAGTCCACCATGGTGGCAGAGGTGGCTAGAGGAGGAGCAGAAGCTAAGTGCTCACATCATCACACAGGCACAGGAAGCAGAGAGTGACCAGAGATCCGGCAAAGCTTAAGAACTCTCTAAGCCCACCCCCAGTGAGTTGCTTCCTCCAGCATGACCACACCTTCTAAGACCTCCCAAAGAGTACCACCAAATGAGGACAAAATGTCCAGATACTTGGAACCTAGGGGAGACGTTCTCATTTTAATCACCACAGCCGGTAGGGAAGACAGTCCTGGATCGTATCAAAGCCATTAGTCATCATGGTCTGGATCTGATTTTTGTTCTTTTGTTTTCTGTACCACACAAACATTAACATTGGGACATATTAGAATTATTTTACACAATTAAAATAGTAACATTGGTTGGCCTAACAGTGTGATAACAGATGAAGGGAACATCCATTTTAAACAACCCAAATCCCCCCCATACCCATGCACACAAACACACATGGTTTTTGTTTTGGTCTTGTTTTGAGGCAGGGTCTCCCAGTAGCCCTAGCTGGCCTGGAACTTACTCTGTAGACCAGACTGGCCTCCATTTCAGAGATCCGCTTGCCTCTGCCTTCTGAATGCTGTGACTAAGGTCATGAGCCACCATGCCCAGCTTACATATATATTAAAAAATTGGATTGACTGTATATTTCCTGTGGTGTTGCCATGCCAACTGTTATACTTGATAAAACAGTCTGACACCTAACTTTAGATGTGAGAATGGGCCTGAACTCGGAGGGCACCCATTCCCCCAGATGTCTCTTGAACTGTGCTCCTCAGTGAGGCCTCACCCACTATTTTATTCAAAACAATTTCTCCAGCATCAATTTTGGGGAAGTACAAGCTTGGATCCATCCTTATCAGACAATCTTGTCATTTCATCCCTAGGCCTAAAGCATCTCATTCACAAAAGGTCAAACATTCTTTTCAATCTTCGTTGTATTCAATGAAGGTGCCCTGCCTTTCAGTGCTTTAATTTGTTAATTCTCGTGCATACCCACACTCATTCACTATCTCTGGGTGGAGCAGCAGATTGAGCTTCCTAAGAATAAAATTCAGGTACCCAAGTCACAAGAGCACACAGCTCAGTGAGTTTTCCTGCAGTAGTTTTTTTGGTTGCAAATTTGATAAAAGTCATTAGTCCAGTTGATAAAAGTCATTCCTACAGGTTACCCCTGTATTTATGTATTTATATGTGGAGTATTTAATCAAATCTATTGTCTGTGGATACTGACTTAATTTGTTTTATTGTGTGGGTATCATACCAGAGTTAGGATGGAAAATTAAATGAAAAGCTATGTTATAGAAGAAATTAAGGTATACAGTTCTTTCTTTAAAATTTCTTTGAGCAAGATTGTCTTATTCACTCACCTATTATTAGTAACAGTTCGAGAAACAGAGATCAGGCCTGTGAAAGGTCAGAATTTCATAGGCTGTTAAGGCATAACCAAGAATTATAAGTGAGGACAGTGAAAGAGATGAGAGAGGGTTAGTCTCAAAATTTATCTTTAATTCTGATGTCACCTACATATTTTTAAAAATGTTATTGTTAACTGCACTCCTATCCTCAGGCCTCTTGGGGTAAGTCTATAGTGCAGCCCTCCGCGCCTTGACTCCCCAAGCCACATTCACCATTCCATCTCTCCTGCTGTTCACTACTCCTAGTTTGGGACCTGCGCCATCCCTAAACTTGGGGCCCCAGATACCAGGGGAACCAATACTGCTTCCTGACCCTTCTCACCCAGACCAACTTAGTGCCTTTCTTGGGCCCCAGGAGCACTGCTTCTGGTCCTGGCCCTGCCCTCACCTCTCTCTGCATCCCTGGACCTGCACCACCGGCTAACTATCCTAGCCTGCACTCCTATCCTCAGGCCTCTTGGGGTAAGTCTATAGCGCAGCCCTCCGTGCCTTGACTCCCCAAGCCACATTCACCATTCCATCTCTCCTGCTGTTCACTACTCCTAGTTTGGGACCTGCGCCATCCCTAAACTTGGGGCCCCAGACACCAGGGGAACCAATACTGCTTCCTGACCCTTCTCACCCAGACCAACTTAGTGCCTTTCTTGGGCCCCAGGGGCACCGCTTCTGGACCTGGCCCCGCCCTCACCTCCCTCTACTTCTCTGGTCCTGCAACACCTGCCAGCCTCTTGCTGGGGCTGACAGCCTCTTTCTGGGGCTCCAAGGCTTACCTTTCCTCTCCCTGATCCTTTACATCCAGTACAACCCAGCTACTCAATCCACTCCCTGGGAAATCTTGGGGCTTCTTCCCACCCCATATGCCTTTGCATCCCTGTGTGGCACTGCCACGGCCAGGGTCTCAGGTCAGTCCAACACTCAAGTTCCTGAGGCCAAAATCATTCTTAGAAGATTCCAGACCTAAGGAGAAAG
>NW_008337055.1:490577-507146 GCF_000622305.1 Nannospalax galili
GGACACCAATAGCCCAGGAAACAAGGGCAAGAATTAACAAGTGGGACCTCATTAAACTAAAAAGCTTCTGTACATCAAAGGAGACAACCAAGGAAACAAACAGAAAACCCACAGAATGGGAGAAAATCTTCACCAGCGCCACCACACCTGGCTCTTTAGCTAGATTTTTACCTTTTGTGTTTTTCAAGTTTTGTAAGTTGAATGAACATGCTAATAAAGCCTAACGGCAGCGGAATATGAAACATATGTTTCATCTTTTTCAAACACCTCTCCATTCCTTAGATTAGATATGGAAGAAGTGTCCAAAGAAAAGGGAAAATTAAAAATATTTTTAAAAAGGTGGGGGGGCTGCTTACAAGTTTAACAAACTGTTAGAATCCAGCATGCCTTCCGAGGTCTCAACTCAAATGTCAAAACAAAATGCTTTCAAACTTTCAAAGTAAACAAAATTCATACTTTAATCCAAACACTTTGAAAGCAACACAAACCAAAAATTATGAATCAAATAGGATCCTTAAACAACCAACTCAGAATAAACAAGTGGACTATTACGCAAACCAAGGGAGGTATGAAAGAAAGACCCCAGAAAGAACTCATCGTAATCTACCCGAGGAGACGTCAGATTGCGGGACTTAATGGGTCCACACAGGACTTTTGTTTCCATTCAGGTGGCTCCCCCAATGGACAGTAGATCAGTTTCAGGGCCCCACCTTTGGTGCCATAACTGCTGACATAACACAACACTCACTTCAAAAGGGATAAAAGATAGTTTGTTCTGGGGCCAAACATGAGTGATGATGGACCGAGGACACAGACTCAGGTTACCCCAAATTCCATGTTCTAGCATGGAAACAGTTTCATGGTTTCTATAGTAACAGAACAAAGAAAGTCATAAACTAAGACACTTTTCAAATACATTGGTGGAAACGTAAAGTAGGTGGATTCAGCAAAAGAGAAATCTCAGGTGTAGGCTGAGATGCTGTTCAATGACACTCAGCCTTTGCTTGATGGGAGCTACGGTTTTGTTAATTCATTCCAAAAGGTTTTTCATCTGTTAGTCATAAGATGTTAGGTCAGACACAGAGGTGGGCAAGGAAAGGCTATTTTGGGGGCTAAAGATGACCCAAGATGAATTGTGGACATGCTCTGAACCTGCAAAGAAGTGGGTAGAATGAGGGAGAAAGTCACCTAAGATGGGTGAGCTAATTTCTTTAAGTTATGCAATATGTTTATAACTGGGCTGGCAGAAATGAAGATATTCTGAAGGGACACTTGTGTGTCTCTCTCTTTGACTACCAGACTACTGAAAGAATGAACCTTGAAAGAAATGGGAAATTTCCCAGTAATTTCATGATGGAGGAAGGAAAACCTGCCAGTCAGATTTAAGGGAGAACTTTTCTCCTGGAAAGAGTACTAACAACTTTTCAGACCACTTTATAGGATGAAGCTGAAGACCACACAATGCTGAGTCACTGGCTGGTGAGACTACATCATGACCTGGACCACTTTGCAGTGCGTATCCCTAGCCCTGTATTTAAACTTCAATCTGAAACTTCACTCCCAAAGATGGAGTTGGAGGACACTGACTTGTGGGAAGACAGACGTGAGGAAATCGCTGGACCTTTTCGTCTCTCTTCCCAATGTGGATGAACGTTCCCAGAAAAAAACCCTGCAAACTGAACCTTCTGCAAAGCTAATTAACTCATTAGAACATCAGTGATTTTGGAGAGTTTGGAATGCTGCAAACTAAGGTTTACCTTGGCCTACGTTCTATCGCCTAAATAGCCATTCCTTGCCCACCTCTATGTCTGATTTAACAGCCTGTAGGGTGACAGATTAAAACATTTTGGAATGTATTAACAAAACCCGTTTCTACCAACTGAGGCTAAGCGTTCATCACATGGCGTCTGATAGCTGAGGTTTCCCCACTTTGCTCTAACTACCTACTTAGTGTTTCCACCAGTGTATTTATGATTTATGATTTTCTTTGTTTTGTTACTATAAAAACTTCATGAAATTGATTCAACATTGGAAGATGGTATTGACGGTGACCTACATCAGAGTTCCCAGGCCCTGGTCACTCATACTTGGTTCTAGTGTAAACCGCCCCTTGCCTCCTTTGGGTTCAGGGTTGTGGTTTGGGGTTGACAACGGCCACATTGAATAAATCTCCATTTTTTGCTTTCTATTTTCACTTGACTCTTTTAATTGGGTTGTTGAGGATGGGTGACCTAACTTGGTTTGGGACACAGATTGTGACCCACAAGTATGATAACATGCTTAGACAGAAGTAATCCCAGAAGGATGGAGTGATTCGTTCTCTAACAGTGTGAAGGCAGTAAGAGCAATACAGCTGGATGTGGCGGCACATACCTTTAATCCAAGCCCTCAGGAGGTAGAGACAAGGTGAATCTCTCTGAGGTCAAGACCAGTCTGTTCTACATAATGAGTTCCAGGCCAGCCAGGGTTACATAGTGAGGCCCTGTCTCAAAAAAGAAAACCACTGCTCTCTTCAGCAGCACACAGAGTAAAATTAGAAGAATACGTAGAAAATTAGCATGACCCAGCAAGACTGACATGTGAATTTGTGAAGAGGTCCATTTGTTAAAGAAAATGGCCATGTGTTTGTGTGTGTGTTGGGCGGGGGGGCTTCCTGGGAGGGGAGGTGGAATGCAATTGTGTAAAGAAAGGGGGAAGGGGAATGATAGAGCGTAGAAAGGATTAAAGGCAGTAGGAGGGTAGGGTAGAGTGGGGGTCTGGGGAGGGTAACAAACATTAAAGGCCTTTAGAGACCTGCCACTATATATATGCTAGTTAGATGATAGATAGATTAGGTAGATAGATTGATAGGTGATAGATAGATGATAGATAAGTAGTGTGGTGGATAGCTTTAGTGTCAACTTGACATACCTGGGTTGAGGGATCCTCAGTTGGGGAATTGCCTCCATTGGACTGGCCTGTGGCCATGTCTGTGGGGTATTTTCTTGATTGTTGAGTGATGTGGGAGGGCCCAGCCCACTATGTGTAGTGCCACCCCTGGGCAGGTGGGCCTGTGTTGGATAAGTGAGCAAGCTAAGCAGGGGCCAGGGGAGCAAGCCAGTAAGCAGCATTCCTCCATGGCCTGTGTTCCAGCTCCTGCCTCCAGGTTCCTGCCCTGAGTTCCTACCTTGGACTCCCTGATGAACTGAGGCCTGGGAGATGTAAGATAAATAAACCCTTTCCTCCCCAAGTTGATAGTGGTCAGTGTTTTGTCACAGCAATGAAGAAACAAACTAGGACAGATAGATAGATAGATAGATAGATAGATAGATAGATAGATGATAGATAGATAGATGATAGATGATAGATTGATAGATGATAGATAGATTGATAGATAGACAGATAGCTCCATCTGATAGATGATAGATAGGTAGATAGATAGATGATACATAGATTATAGATGATATACATGATAGACAATAGATTGATAGATGATAGATATATAGATATTAAAAGGAGTCACCTTATAACAGGGGAACATTGCGCCTACTAGACACCATAGAGAAGGGAAGTGAAAGCGCGATGCCAAGAGACTCCCTCTTTTGAAGCTGTTGACCAGGGGCCCCACAGATCCGCAAACAACACTGGCCATTGCCCCTTCTCTTGGTTACCCACCAGAACTTCACGGTAAGACCCTATACCTGAAGACACTGTATACATGAGCTGCAGAACAAACAAGGAGAAATCAAGCTATGCTGACGTCAGAGCCTCATCTCCCCAGGCTGGTGTTCGCAGTGCCGGAAGGTGCTGTGCATGCTACCAGAAGAGAAAATTTACCATGAACATTACCCAGTTGTGAATCCTGTGAACTACAGCAATAATTGGTCTGGCAAGATATGCCCACCAGCACAATGGTGGTGTGACTATCATAGGAGGAACCAGCTACTTTCTAATTGGATTGAGTTCTGTTTTATAAGATGGAGTTAATACCTGATATTGATATCAGGCCTAGGAACATGAGGGTAGATAGACCACAAGCCACAAAGGCCACAGGCCGTGGGAGAAAGCTTAATATGATTGCTCTTCATGAGGTAGTCTGTCAGGTCTCCACCAACGAGGTCCAGACTCAGGATGGTGTGGGGGGAGAGTGTAGCCCTTATAGACAGGCACAGTGTGGCTGATCCTATCTTGGAGTCCATCATGATGCCAGTGGTGTGGCCAGATGTGGACAGGGACTGCACAGTCTGGATGGCTACTGTGTTGAAGGCTAGTGTGTTAAACGTCTCAAGGGATCATGATCTGGGTCATTATTACACAGTTAGCCTTGGGGTTCAGAGGGGCCTAAGTGAGCAGCATGGGGTGCTCCTTGGGGGTACATGCAACTCATTGTAGGAAGTGTGGTGCCAGACCTTCTCCTAGTTGGTGACATCGTGGTGCGTGATGGGGCACTTCAGGGTCAGGATGCCTCTATTGCTCTGGGCCTTGTCACCCACATAGGAGTCCTTCTGGTCCATGCACACCATCATGCCCTGGTGCCTCGGACAACCCACTATGGAAGGGAAGATGGCCCTGGGAGCACCATCATCCATTTGCACACACAGGAGCAGTTGTCGACCAAGAGTGAGCACAGAGATCGTTATTCATGACAAACTGAGTGGCAGGTGTGGACCAGTGGAGGAGGGACCTTGTGCTTCAGGGGTGGACGTGGACTTGACAGTTCAGTAACTATTTTTTAATAAGGGGAGACTGCCATCCTTATTTGTAACTGTGTGGTTTGTGGTTTATTTTTTTCCTTTTGGTGTGTGTGTGTGTGTGTGTGTGTGTGTGTGTGCACTTACGTGCGTGTATGTGTCTGTCTGTCTGTCTGTGTGGCAGGATCACTCTGTATCCCTCTCCCCTATCCCAGGTTGGCCCAGAACTCACTAAATAGGTGAAATTGGTCTTGACTGTATAGCAATCTTACCCTCAGCCTCCCAGATTCTGGGATTATGGGAATAAGCCAAAATTCACAGTTGACCTGTGACTTTTTTGGACATCATTGCTAAAAGCCTTTACATTCTTTCACTTTTATAGGTAGCTGAACAAAAATGGTGATTCCACATAGGTAAGGATATGAGAAATTTTTTCTAATGTCAAGATCTACCCACTGGTCCTGAGATTTCTTATTTCCGATTGATTGAAGATACTTAACAGATTTTTTGTAATGTTTTATTATTTTCACTTTATGCCTGTGAGTGTATTGCTTGCATTTATATAGGTGCACCGTGTTGTGCAATGCCCAAAGAGGTCGGAAGATGGTATTGGATCCCCTGGAACTGGAGTTAACAGATGATTGTTAGCCACCATGTGGGTGCTGGAAATCAAACCGGGTCCTCTGTAAGAGCAGTCAATGTTCTTAACCACTGAGTCATCTCTCCATTCCCTTAAGGATTTTTTTTTTTTTAAGATAGGGTTTAATATGGCCTTGAAATCACTGTATAGACAAGGGCAATCTCAAAATTCAGATCATTCTGCCCCTACATACTGAGTAATGGGATTACAGACAGGAGCCCATCATGTATATTTAATAATTTTACATTATTTTAATTTAAAATTAAAAAATTATTTTGTGTGTGTGTATGTCTATAATGTGTAGGTGTGCATACCTGTGTGTGCATGAGGATGTGTGACCAACATGGCATACCTCTGGAGGTCGGAGGACACCATCAATACCTGTCTTCCATTCTGTCTTCTTTGAGACAAGGGTATCTTTGTTGTTTACTGCTGTGTATGACAGGCCAACTGGACCTCGAACTTCCTAGGGATGATCCTGTCTCTGTACCGCATCTCCCTGTAGGAGCACTGGGATGACAGACGACCACACTGTGTCTGGTTTACGGGGGTTCTGGGGATTCAAACTTAGATCTCATGCTTGTGTGGCAAGTGCTTAATCCACTGAGCCATCTCCCCAGCCCCTGTTTGTAAAATTATTATGAAACTACATCCATTTATACAAATTAAATTTATGCAAAGCAAGCAAGACTTGTAAAACAAATACCTGATAATGAATTACCCATCCCAAGAACTGTGGTATCAGGACTGGTGGTATATTGAACCTAGTAACAGAGTGCTTTCTTAGCATGCCTAAAGCCCTGGGTTTAATTCAGTCAATAACTTCCTAAATCTGGGCGGCTGTGGTTATATCTCCCATGCACACTGCGTGTGGTAAAGTACTATCCTATGCTTTGGACTAATTGTCCTTGTTCTTTTATTTTAGGGCTCCAGACTGGACTAATTCCTGTACATTGCCCACTGTTTCATTTGACCTGTCTTCATCTTCACATAAATGGAACCATATACTGTACGAGGATTTATGATTTAAAAATTTATTGAATTTTTGTGTATTTCATACAGAAAATCATCTTTATACCCCCTTCCCCATTGGCCCCCTCCCCCACTAGGCCTCATAGATTCTGTCATTTGTGTTAAGGCTTATCATGTAAAGTTACTGTCCCCAGATGTCCTTCAGTGCAAGATCATCCACTGGGATCTAGTCAGCCTGTCTAGAGTCCCTCACTTTAAGAAGATCCGCTCTTCCTCAGCAGCAATCAGCTGCCAATAGTTCTTTAACCAAGATTGGAGCCTGCTGCCCATTTCCACAGTTCTGTGCTGGGTTTTTGTCTGTTTGAGTTTGTAGGGGTCTTGTGCATGCTGACAGCATTGCTGTAAGGTCGTATGAGAAGGGTCCCAGGAGCCTGTAGGACTCTATTTCCATATGGTCATGCACCTCCTCCCTGATTCTTACAATCTTTCTGCTGCCTCTTCTGAGATGGTTTCTGAACCCTGGGTGGGTGGATGTTAATATAGGAGTCCTGTCCAAAGACCCACACTCTGTAGACTCTTATTCTCTGTGTCTTGGCCATTTGTGACCTTTTGCGTTCCTGGCCCTCTGTTGCATGAGGGAGCTTCATTGATGAGAATTTAAAGATGCATTACTGTTCTCTTCATCCCTTGTTCTATGTTCCGTGAGCCTTAGGTGTAGAGGTTGCATCCTAGATGTGCCACTTAGACTCGAGCAGTTCACAGACAATCTCTGTGTGTGACCAGTTGTGGAACTCTGTAATTATCTTTATTTCTTGAAAAAGAACCTTCTTTGATGGGTGGTGACTGGGATACTTGTCTATAGATTTAAGGATCCATATTTTGCACATAGTAAGAAATTATATTAGTCTAGGGATGTGACAGCCTTGGGGTTTTCTCTAAGATCTATGACCTCTCCAGCTATGTGTATCTGGCTAGTTTTATAGAACCAGACATGAGTTCCCTCCCACTGAGCAGGCTTTAGGTCCAATTAGTTAGCTGTTGATTACCCCCAGGATAAAAGTGCTACTACTACACCAGTGTCATTGGCTGTGCTGGGCATTGATGTGGTTTTTAGGCCTTGAAGGTGTGGCTGGACCATGGATTCATGTTCTTCCTTAGCAGCGTGTGTGGTGGTCTCCAAATCTATGAGACCAGCTTTCAGGTGGCTTCTAGATCATTTCCTGCTCTGTTCTAAATCCTGTCTCCAAAGTGTGGATTTATGATTTTTTTCATTCAAGCTGATTTCGTTTTGAGAACAATTCACATTGATATATATATTACTCCAGTACTACCCATTTTAATAATTAAATAGCATTTCTTTTTTAAAAAATTTAAAAAATATTTTACTATTTTTATTTTATGTGTATGAGTGCATTGCCTGCATGCATGTAAGTGCATCCATGTTGTGCAAAGCCTGTGGAGGTCAGAAGAGGGTGTCAGATCCCTTGAAACTGGAAGGAGGATGGAATGGAACCCAGGTCCTCTGCAAGAGCAGCCAGTGCTCTTAACTGCTGAGCCATCTCTCCAGTCCTCAATAGCAACATTTCTTTACTACATTTATTGCAACAGGATTTCATATTGTGTCATTTTTCAGACTGTTGACTCTTTTGCTGTGAGCTTTCTTGGCAAGTTCCCTGACATAGATGAAGCATGTTTGTCTAGGGTATGTGTAAAAGATGCTTTGTATTACATACGTCTTTTATAAAGGTTGAGTCTCAGTCTTCAGTGACAGCCCGTGTCTCCTCCTGCAGTCAAAACTTTTCTCTCTTTTTGAGACCAGAGACTGAGCTTCATTTCATTTTTATCTGAAAAGAGGTAGCAAGCGTTGGGCTGAGTTCAGAGGATTGTTTAAGCTCAGGGTTGGAGTTCAGCAGGGCAGTGTGGAGAGGTCCCACCTCAAAGGAAGGAGAAGATGAAGAGGAGGGGATCAGAGGAGGAGGGAGAGGGAGAGAGTAAGCTGACTAGTCACAGAACACCAAGTAAATGGGCACCCTGGCAAGTCAAAAGCATATACGCGTTGATAATGAGGAACTGCATTTAGGGAAGTGTGTGCATTTGGCTTGCTAAGCCAGAAATGCCAATGGAAGGAAATAGCTACCACTGGTCAAGACCTCAAAGTCTCTAGTCTGTCTATCTGAAGTCCCACCTTCCGGGTTTCACTGGTCCTACGATCAGGCGATTGACAGTGATACTGGAAAAGTGGGTCTTCAGCCAGACAGACGAGAGATTTTATAGTCTTGACCAGTTAAACTTCTGGGCTTTTGCTACTCTAACACCAGTTCCAGTGTAGCATGGGAAAGGTACCAAGACTTCTCATAAAGAGAAGATTTCATGGTAATTTTCTCTAGAGATTCTACAAATGTGATGGTGATACTGTAGGAAGTTGTCCCTGCAAAGGGCCAGCTTTCTAGTCTCCCCCTCACTTTTGTGAATAAATTACTTGAAAATAGTTAAGGTTTCTTGGTAACTCCCTACCATTTACCCAATAATAAACATTAAAAAAAACTCATAGACAGTAACGAGTTAAAGTAGAAAAGTTTGTAAATTCAGGTTTGTAGATTAGAGTCTTACAGCTCACTAAGTGTCACTATGGCTCTTACCAAAATGGATTTCAAAACAGCACTACAGGCTAAAAGGTTTTGGCTCTTACCAAAATGGATTTTAAAACAGCACTACAGGCTAAAAGGTTTTGTTGTTGTTGTTCATTCGTTTGGTTCTTTTGAGACACGGTTTCACAGTTTCCCTGGCTTGCCTGGAGCTTCTTGAGTAGACCAGGCTGGCCTTGAGCTCTAGCATTCTGAGTCTGGGATAGCAGGCAGGCAGAACCACACGCCGTATCACAGGAGTGACAACTATCAAAGTAATTTTGAGAGACCAATCTTGATGAAACTGAAAAAATTGAGTATCTAGATACAATTTCTCTATATAAATTAAGAAATTTCAGAGTTTACATACAGATCAACCATCTCTGATGCAAATCTACCATTAAAGTGTGAGGTCTGCTCTTCTTCTAAATTACACATAAGTTCTGAAGGGTTTAGCATGAAAAAAAGAAAGGAGTCCAGTAATAATCTTTTATGGATCACATGTGGAAATGAAAACATTTTAGTTATATTAGGTTAAGTAAAACATACTAAATGTAATCACCTGTTTCTATGTTTTTAATATGAGTTTACCAGATGTGGTGATTTATGTGAGGATGTCTCCCACAGGCTCTAAGTGTTTGGATACTTGGTCTCCTGTTTGTGGCACTGTTTGTGGAGGGTCATGGAACTTTTACATGGTGTGGCCAGGCTAGAGGAAGTAGGTTATTACAAATGAGCCTTGAGAGTCCTTAAGCCTTGCCAAATTTCCAGTGTCTCTCTGCTTCCTGTGCCTGCTGGATGATGTGATCAATTGGCTTTCTGTTCCGGTCACCTCCTGCCACCATGCTTTTCCTGCCATTAGGAACTCCTACCCCTCTAGAACTGTAAGTCAAATAAAGTCTTCCTTCTATACGTTGCATGGGTCATGTGTTTTATTATAGCAGCAGAAAAGTAACTAATGGACTAGAGAACTAAAAATGGCAATGTAGCTCACATTGCATGTCTCAGGAACAGAGCAGATCTGGACTGAAGCTCATGGCTGCTTTGGGTGAAGTGGGAGGAAGGAGGGATGTCTGTCCTGAGGTCTGGAAGGAAAGGCAGGTGCTCCGCGTTGAGCATATGTGTTTCTTGCCCTCTGTTTAAACCTAGACATCTTGGGACCCCGGAAAGTGGATTTGGGGTGCGCTGGGGTCATCGTAAGGGATTAGAAGTAGGCAAATTCCCTGACAGGCAGACAGGTAAGGAAGTCTGTAATGACAAAGATGGAAAACTTCCTGCTTCCTCACCCTAGACAAAGGCCTGGGGACTCCTTCTCCAGGCAGCAGGGCCCCCTCTTTTGGCTGGGCTGGTCCAGACCAGTTTAGATAAGTCCAAGGTCCCACCTGGACATATTCTTCCTTGGAACTATTAACCCATAAGCACTCTCTTCTTCAAGTGGACTAATCCAAAATTATGGGAGGGGGACATGCCCTATACCACCAGAAATATTTAAAAGACATGTATTCTGGGGACTCTGAGTTTCAGCTTGGGGATCCCTTTTCTGCTTGTGGCAACCCCCCCCCCCTTTACTTTCAATAAAGTTTGTTTCCTACTATATCTGAGATTCTTCTGCCTTTCAGTTTTTTAATTGGCAGGGAAAAGGAACTCAATCAAAATCCTTAGACAGTAACAATTAGATCTTTGTTCCTCTTCCAAATGTGGCTTCCTTGAATAAATATCCCTTTTCTGCTTTTCACTATTAATCTGTCTTTTTAGTTGGACTATTGAGGGTGGTAGCCAATTGTGTTAGGCTGCCAGGGGTCAAGCTGTGACCCTAACATACAGTGAAGACACAGGTCCAGGAGTTGTGTGGGGGAAAAAAAAATCTAGACTTGACAAGGACATACTTTCTCCAAAAGTTTTTTACTTGTTTAATTTTTATTTAAATTTTGTTTTTACAGGGGTGAAATAGGTCTGCAAGTTTTCGATAGGTTCGAGTGAATAGGATTTCCTTTTATAGGGTGTTAGCCAGGGCCACCCCATCTGTGAAGCTCCTCTATTTTATTTTAAATGTGACAACTGTAGACACTACGTGTCTACCGTGTAATTTTGTTTCCAGAACTGAAGTAACTTGTTTCACTAGATCCTTGCCTTTTGGGACCTATGGAACCCCAGGAATGACTGGCCGGGAGAGGTGTCCATCTGTCACCGGCATTCTTTAACTCACCACTCTCTGGCTACTTGTAGCAGTGGCCACTTGTGGGCTTCAAAGTGAAACTTCAATCTCTGTCCCCCTTCTCTTTCTCTGAAAGCAACAGGGCATGGCTCAGGGTTAGGAGCACTGGCTACTCTTACAGAGGACCTAGGTTCAGTTCCCAGGACCCACATGGCAGCTAACTGTCTGCAACTCCAGTTCCAGGGAATTCAACGCTCTCTCTGGCCTCTATGGACACTGCATGACACGGGTGTACTTACAGGCAGGCAAAACACTCGTACACACAAAATTAAAAAATGTTTTGTTTTTTTTTTTTTAAAAAAGGGATGGGGCTCAGCAGTTAAAAGCACTGGCTGCTTTTGCAGAGGGCCTGGGTTTGATTCCCAGCACCCACATGGTGGCTAACAACCATCTGTAACTCCAGTTTCAGGGGATCTGACGCCTTTTTCTGACCTCCATGGGCATTGCACGACACAGGTGCACTTACATACATGCAGGCATTCATGCACATAAAATAAAAAACTCATATACTCATACACATGAAATAAAAAAAATATTTTAAAAATTAAAAGGAAAGAAGGGGCATTGCATGTCGCTGCGTGGCTGAACACTCCTTTGAGCCCCTGGCATGCTGTCTGTCTGTCTGTCTGTGGCATGTTACTCTTCTCGTAAATGTCTTACTCAAAAGGAGCACCTGCCCCAGTGTCCTCTGTGAGCCAGACCTGAAACTTTTCTTAGGGAAAGTAGAAAAGAACCAGGCCTAGCCTATGAGTCCCAGGTCTTGGGAGGCAGAGGCAGGAGGAACTCTGTCTACAGCCTAATTTTGGCTTCGTGATTCCCTGTCTCATTTCCCCCCGACCTACCCCAAGAAAAAGTAGAAAAGGTTAGAAGCATTTCATGTTAGAGAGTGTGATAAAAGGTAGACTCCTGGGATAGCAGATCACAGAAAGCTTTAGCTTGAAGCTCCCTGTTCTCACTAGAGACCCTGGGGGCAGGACACATGCATTTCAGAGAGAGGGTGAAATGTCAAGGGCCTAAGTGAAAGAGAAAATGCAACTCTAATTTGGTTAAGAAACATTTTATTTCGCTTGATCAGTAAGACAGGTCGGGTAACTAGAGGAAAGAATGGGAATTTGCCTGCTGTGTTTGGCCTTCTCATAGGAGAATAAAGGTTTTATTTAAGTCACATATTCCTTGAAATAAGACATTTTTAAGAGGAGGGAGAATGCTTTAACTGCCCTGTTGTTATTTTCCAGGGTCACAGGACTCATTGCTGGTCAACATTGTCAGGTACAGTCAGTCACCCATCATTTAAAATTTGCTGGATCTGTATTTACAAATGACAAGAAACAACTCTCTCTCTCCTCTCTTTCTCTTTGTCTGGTTTTGAACTCACAGAGAGTTGCCTACTTCTGCCTCCCTAGTGCTGGGATTAAAGGCGTGCACCACCACACCTGGCTTTTAATGTAATCCTGACTACTGAAATGCATAAGTTATTTGGAGCAATGTGTGTTACAGAGTTCTTGATTTAAGTTGGTGAACTCTTCTTACGATGAGTTCAACCCCCATCCTACAAGGAGCTAAAGGTGTAACTAGAATGCAAGGTGCAGTTTGAAAATAAAAATCACACAGGCCATGTGTCACATACCTGTCACCCTGGCACTTGGGAGGTAGAGGCAGGAGAATCAGAGTTCAAAGACATCTCTGGCTACATAGAAGGTTTTAGGCTAGCCTGGGCTACATGAGACCCTGTCTCAAAACAAACAAAAACAAAACCAAAAACCAACCAAGCAATCATCAAAAACAATTGACTAGTAAGTTTACAAATAAGTAGATTGTCCTAGTAGAGTTTTTCCCTATAAAAATTCTTTCTGTGGTGCTGGAGAGATGGCTCAGTGGTTAAGAGCACTGCTGCTCCTGCAGAGGACCTGGGTTCGATTCCCAGCACCCACATGGCAGCTATGAACTGTCCTTAACTCCAGTTCCAGGGAAATCCAAAGCCTTCTTCTGACCTCCATGGCATTGCACGACACGGGTGCATTCACATACATGCAGGCAATACACTCATACACAGAAAATAAAGATAATAAATAAAATATTTAAGAAATTCTTTCCACATTCACTAATTGTTTTTTCATATTTACACAAATAGAAAAAATGAAATTAACTTAAAAATATATTCTTATGTGTTTTTGTTATATAGTTGTGATCTCAAAGAAGGAATTCCAAGCTTGCTTTTGCCTTTCCTCTGAAAGTGCATCTTTCTGGAATATGTATTCTGTTTTTTTCTTCTCATGATGCTTTTCGAAATAAACAAAACAAATGTATATTAATTATACATTAATAAATTTGTTAATCTGAGAACAAATCGTGCATGAATTTAAAAAATAACAATAAAGAAAAAGAAGGAGGGAGAGGAAGAAGAGGAAGAGGAGGAGGAGCAGGAGGACATATTCGCCTAGGTAACACTTACAAGAGACTGCCCCACCACAATCTTCATATCAGACAAAAGAGCATTCAAGGCTCAAATTATTAGTGATAGAGAGATAGAGGGGCACTGTAAGGATTTTTATTTGCAATGAAAGACATCAGCCTTCTGGAAAGCTCTCCTCAGTACCTAAGGACCAGAGGCACTTAGAACACACACACACACACACACACACACACACACACACACACACACACTCCGCACACATACCCTAGCCTGTTTAAAAAATAAGTACGTAAAAAAGGAGACATTTCTGAAACTCCTCAGAACAATAAAGACCTAAGGTTGGAAGCCAGGGTAATAAACATACCAGCTTGGATTCCCCAGGGGCAGATGCCTTTATTAGTGAGCAAATGTTGAGCTTTGGGAGTTCAGATATGTGGGTTGCAGAAGACAGTTCCAGGCTCTTAAACAGAGCTAAGATATCTAGTGTGAAGTCAAGACTCTGACCAAGAGTAATCGGAGGGGAAAAACAAAACAAAACAAAACAGAACAAAAAACAGAGAAAGCGTCCCGAAGATTATCAGAGTGGGGTTTCCTGAAATTAAAGTGACACAGGTTCGCAGCGTCCCCTCCTGCTTCACAAAGGCAAACTGCCTACAGAGGAGAGCTCCCCTTCAACTGGGAACCCACTATCTACATTTACATAAATCATTATTGTGCACCTTTTATGTGACAGACCAGGAAATTATTATGTCCAAACATATGATCATAATAAATGTCACTAAGTCAAAGACAGAAAAGTAGACACCACAGAGAATCACCTCAGGTAAGCAAAGAACTTCGGAGATTGCAATGATCAGGTAGAGGTTATATAATAGCTATTTATTAGAAACTGAAATAAATAAGAAAATAAAGAGGAACAAGCAAAGCCAAGAACGTCTGAGAACAAGAGAAAGGAGAGTCAGGTAGCCTCGTGCTCATGACGTGAGTACTGAGTGAGAAGACGCACTCAGCACCCAAGTGCAGAACTGTCCGGCAGCTGCAGGGCTGAAGAGGATTTCAGGGGCGGGTGAGATGTCTGAGCCAGTAGAGGTGCTTGCTGCCAAGTCTGGAGGCTTGAGTTCAATCCCTGGGACCCGTAGGGTGAAAAGAGAAAACTGAAGATGTCCTTTGACCTCCCGACACTTGGTGTGCCACATGCTGCTGTCACACATACACATACAAAATAAAAGTAAGAAAAGGGTGACTTTATCTCTACACCTGTAGGGGAACCTTTCAGTAAACTGCTCTTAGGAAATCGTAACAGAACTGTGCTTAGGACTGAAGAGCTGCATGACACAACAGACTTGGCCTATGGTTCAGATAATGTTTTTGAAGCACACATTGC
The DNA here is from genome assembly GCF_000622305.1 of Nannospalax galili. Lineage (NCBI taxonomy): Eukaryota > Metazoa > Chordata > Mammalia > Rodentia > Spalacidae > Nannospalax > Nannospalax galili. The sequence continues at coordinate 505,496 of NW_008337055.1, forward strand.
ATAACTAGAGAAATTCAATCTTGACTTCAGAAAAAGATCACAATAGTAAAGAATTACATTCATACACGCTGTGCTTTTTATAAGAACCTAATTAAAGAGTAACAGTTGCTATTAAAGATTTATTTAATGAATAAATCCAGCTGGCCTGGATTTGCTATGGAGACCAGGCTAGCCTCAAACTCACAGAGATCTGCTTGCCTCTGCCTCCTGAGTGTTGGAACTAAAGGCTTGCACCACCACACCTGGCTATTTTATTATTTTTGATTAAGTGTATGTGCACTTGTTAGCAAGTTGGTATGTGCACATGGAGGACAGAGGACCCAAATCCCCCTGGAGCTATAGGCAGTTGTGAGTTGTACAATGTGTGTGTTGGGAATGGAGCTCAGGTCCTCTGCATGAACAACATGGGCTCTTAACTGCTGAGGCATCTCTCCAGCTCAAGAGTTATGCTGTTTACAAAGGTAGTAAAAAGAAAAAAACAATCTCCTTTGTCTTTGAAAGCTAAAAATCACATTCCCAGGCCTATGGTGGAAGGTCATTGGGGAAATGATGCTGATGTTTTCTGAAATGTAATATACACGTGGAAATCTGTGGTGTGTGAGGGCCATGCTGTCACCCCAGTGCTCTGGAGCAGGAGGATCATGAGTTCAAGGCCAGACTTGGCTTCATAACATGAAACCAGACTCAATGGAAGAAAAAAAAAGGAAGTGGGTGGAGTTGGAGTGGGGCTGGAGAGAAGGCTCAGCTTATCGCTCCTGCTTGGGACCAGAGTTCTGTTCCCAGCACCCAAATCCTTAGGCTCACAACAGCCTGCAACTCCTGTCCAGGAGCACCAACACATCTTTGGGCCTCTGTGGGCATCTGTATGCATAACAAAGGGGAAAACATAATATTTAATACATTTATTAAGAAACTGAAGATGTGTAAACTATATACTCTTAACAAAGAAGCTAAAGAGTCTACAATGAAATGAAGTAGAAATACATAAATAATACATGAATAAAAGTTAATTTATTGGTGCTAGGAATCGAATCCAGGGCATCACACATGCTACAGAAGTGTTTTACCGACGAGCTACTTTCCTAGTCTCATTTTGCTTTTTATTCTCAAAATTAAGTTGTATAGGTTGGCCTTGAATTTACCCTGAAGGCTAGGTCAGCTTTGATCTTAGGATCCTCGGGCTTTAGCCTCTAATTAGTTATGATTACAGGTCTGGACCATCAGGTAGGCCCAGCTAGAAATAAAATTTAAAAGAACACAAATTATTTATATAAACAGAGATAATTCATAAATCAGAACCTTGTTTTCTGAGGAAAAAGAGTGTGTGTGTGTGTGTGTGTGTGTGTGTGTGTTAGGAGTAAGGTATATGTCTTATGTCTTTGTGGGAAGAGATCTTATAGGAGTTAGGGAAAGGGATGAAATTGAACACATGTCATAAAAAGAGAAGGGCTGCTTTTTGGGGGGTAGATGAGAACTTGCCAGGGGACGAACCAGAGGAGTCAATAGGGGGCATCAGTAGAGGGGGATGAGTTTAAATAAATCATGATTCTTATGCATGAAAATGCCATAATGAAGCCTGTTACCTTATATGTTCTTTAAAAAGTAGTGATAATATTCAGAAGAAAAAAAGCATAGAAAACAGAGAATTTGC
>NW_008337055.1:508274-523324 GCF_000622305.1 Nannospalax galili
GTGTGTGTGTGTGTGTGTGTGTGTGTGTGTTAGGAGTAAGGTATATGTCTTAGTTTGCTTTTTCTTGCTGTGATAAAACACTGACCAAAATATTTGAGCAATAACAGGGTTTATTTTAGTCCATCATCGAGGTTAAGTCAGGACAGGAACTCAAGAAAGGAACCCCGAGGCAGGAACTGAGCAGAGACCATGGAGGAGTGCTGCGTACTGACTTGATTCCCTTGACTTGCTACCTTTCCTACACAGCCTAGGCCCCTCTGCCCAGGGATGGCACCACCTACAGGGCCATAGGTCAATGTGATGGAGGAAATTCCTCAGCTGAGGTTCCCCTTTCCCAGGTGTGTCAGCTTGACAACTGACGCTAACTGTGTGAGTAAAGTAATAGGAGGGAAAGTCGCCACTATAAAGGCACTTTAAGGACTCACAAGATGGGAGGTGGGGCAACACAGCCTGTCATCCTAGTCCTTGAGAGTCTGAGTTAGGCAGATGAATAGTTCCAATAGTTCAAGCAAGTATTGATATCCCATCTGAAATAGTATCAATAACAAAAACCCCAAAACAAAGAACAAAAGCACAAGAGAATTCTATGTAGAGCTTTTTAAAAATTAGAAAATAATAGTTTTTGAGAAAAGAAGAAAATTATTAATGACGCTGAATAAATGAAGTGTGAGGAAGAAAACGGGCAGAATAGTTAGGGCCCCACTGGCCACAGTGTGCATCGTGGCTGGGTTCCACACATTTTGCTGAATTTTAAAGACCGGAACCCTATTTGACAGAACTTGTTTCAATACAAAAATAGTGTTCCAAAACTGGGTATGGTGGTACATACCTTTAGTCTCAGCACTCAGGAGGCAGAGGCAGGCAGATCTCTGAGATCGAGGCCAGCCTGGTCTACATGGTGAGTTCCAGGCCAGCTGGGGCTATAGGGAGACCCTGTCTCAAAAAGACCAAAAATAAATAAATAAATAAATAAATAAAGTGCTCCTATTAATTTTTCACTTTGATGGGGGAGGGAGCCTGAAGAGATGGTTCAGCGGTTAAGAACACTGTTCTTTCAGAAGACCCAGGTTTGAAGACCCAGGTTCGAATCCCAGCACCCACATGGCAGCTAACAACTGTCTATAACTCCAGTTCCAGGGGATTGGACAGCCTCTTCTGTCTTCCTTGGGTACTGCACGACACGGATGCACTTACCTACATGCAGCGAATACACGTGTACACATAAAATAAAAATAATAAATACAAAATTTCACTTTCTACAATTTATCCAAAATAAGGCCATGGGGTGTTTCCTACGGGATGTCACATGATAGCTTTGCCTTAATTAAAAGCAGCCTGACTCAGCATCTATTTTAAGGCCCGGAGCAGACCAGAAGGAACTGCACCATTGAGAACCTGTGCCTTCAGATTTTTCCCTGAATGGTGTTCCCAAACAGGGCCTTAAGCATTCATTTATTGAAACATTATGTCCAGAAAGAAATGGGGAAAGAAAAGTAGAATTATCTGATCAGAGAAGAATTGCTTTTCTGAGCCCTACTGATTTAGTACAGGAGAGCACTCAAGCATAAACAGATGTTATCGATTTAACACCATCTATTGCTTGAAACATTGTTTTCAATGAGAAAAGTGCGGTGCTGTGATACACACACACATACACACACACACACACACACACACACACACACCCCTACACTCTCCTGGCTGGAGGGCAAGGAAGGGTCCTGAGGGATTAAGGTCATATGCACAGGTCACAACAGAAGCACATGGCTCAGTGAACTTGTTGACATTATAAGCAAGCTACGATTCATTTTTTGGTTGCAAGGTTAAGTAAAAGTCCTTTGTCAGGAGCATGAGAGCATGTTCATAGGGTAAAAGTCACAGCCACAGGAAAAGGAAAAGAGAAAATAATAGAAGAAAAGGAAGTGACAAGGGCACAGGAAAGGGAATTGTGGTCTTCACTGTTGGTATGCGACTTAACAACAGTCCACTTCAAATGTGAGAAAGTAGAAATGCAGTTCGTACAACTCTCAAAGTGTTACGTAGGGTTTATTCCAAGAACGAAAGAAGGACTTGCATCCTGTACCTGCCAGTGTGAGAGACTGAGGGAGAACAGAGTCAAACCCAGGAAAGCTCTGCAGGCCCAGTTACAGCGAGGAGGGCTGTGCAGCTCAGGCAGGATCCTTGAGAACCAGGTGCAAGGCAAGAAGTCCTCGACATCGTTCCTCCTCAGCGCAGCCCCCAGAGCTTGGCTGGCACCAGCAGGGACAGGAAAAAAGGCTAAGATCCTTTAAGGGAGGCCAATCCTCTTTTTCTGTTTTTGAGCTGAGGACCGTGCCAGGGTTGCGCGAACATTAGGCAAGCGCTCTACCCCCGAGCCACCCCGCCTTTGTTCTAGAAAATAATACAGTTGTCAATGTTCGTACATAAGAATGTTTAAGGAATCAGACCTAACAAAACCTCGACAGGGTTCACAGGACACCATATAAAAATTCTCAGGTTTGCTATACATTAGAAATTACTTATCTGGGCCAGGCATGGTGGTGAATGCCTTTAATCCCAGCACTTGGAAGGCAGAGGCAGGCAGATCTCTGTGAGTTCGAGGCCAGCCTGGTCTACACAGTGAGCTTACATTATAAACAAGATGAGATAGTGTTAAATGATCTCAAAACATAAGATTAACATTTGGGCTCTGAGGTAAGGTAAGGAAAAATCATCTATCCAGAAGTCGTTCATTAGTACAACAGATGGAGTTGTTACCTGTCAGGTGGGGGCTGGGAACTGAACCCAGGTCCTCTGCAAAAGCAGCAAACTTAATCCCTGTCACTTAATCACTAAGTGTTCATCTCTCCAGCCCCTCCTTTTTTTCTTTTTGAGACAGGGTCTCTCTGTGCAGCACTGGGTGGCCCAGAACTTGCTGTGTAGACCAGGTTGACCTGGACTCACAGAGACGCCTCTGCCACTTGAGTGCTGGGAATGAAGACACACACCATCATGCCCAGCTCCCCCCTCCCTTAAAAAAAAAAAAAAAAACTGTGTGTGTGGACAAGCGTATGTGGAGGTCTGACTAGGTCAACCTTGGTTTCCTTTTTTGAGATGGGATTCCTCACTGACCTGGAACTTGCCAAGCCTGGTTGGTCAGGGAGTCCAGGAATCTGCCTGACTCAGTCTCTTTCATGGGCCACCACAACCAGCTTTTAACATGGGTCCTGGGATAACTAAGGTCTCACTGTTTACAAGGCAAGAACTTCAACCAAGTCATCTCCCCAAAGCCTTTTTCCTTTTTATGGGTAACTGATTGTAGTGGATTGCTCAGGGTCATGGAGTTTATGTTCTGTGAATCCCGCAAACCGATACAACTGGTCCACAGCCCGTGGGAGCAGCGGGGAGTAGGCAGCTTGCCGGCTGCAATCGCAGCTCACCCAAAGTGGAGCTAGAGTGGGAACATGTGGCCTGGGCAAAAAGCAAAGTGCTCGACTCAGGTTCCCACCTGACACATGGTGTGGAGATGGGTCAATGAGGGTGTGTGTGTGTGTGTGTGTGTGTGTGTGTGTGTGTGTAGATGGGCCTATGAAGAGTGTGTGTATAGGGGTATGTGGAGAGACGGGCCAATCATCCATCTGAGATTAGCTGCCACCCCCATTTCCGGGCTCCAGTCAGAGGACGGTCTCTGTCACTTTCAGGACCTTCCACCTCCAGTTTAAAAACTGGATTTGCTAATTGTTAATAGTGTTTCAAGGCGATTAAATGTTCTTAAAACAAAATAATCAAGGCGTGTAGTGCCCAGACCAAAAGCCCCACCTGGGTGATTTGGACATACAAACCCACGAGGTTTGTGGAGACCTGTGCTGTGTAAAGCACTGGAAATTGACCAGCAATTTGTTTCAAAAATCCTTCAGGTAATTTGGGAGTACAAACAAGTTTGAATATGTTTCAAATGTTTTCCTCTAAGGGCAGAAGCTCAAATGGCTGAAAGATCAGCACTGGTTCTTTCATTCACCAAAGGCAGGACAATACTAAACACGCAGGCCTCTCAGACCTAGAAAATGGGACGATAGGCAGGCTGGCAGGTGGATGAATGGATGGACGTGTCCGTAGATAGGGAGCCTAGAAACTGGGGAGGAGAAGAAATGTCAGGGGAGCCCAGGGTCCCTTTGGTTGTGTGTGGGGAAGGCACATGTGTGCACATGTGCGCGTGTACATTGGGAGGCCCAAAGTTGACATCAGGTTACTGGCGTTAGAGGGAGACAAGAACAGAGCAGTTGAGACAGAGATCCAGGCAGCTGCCAGGGAAAGGGGCTACAGAGGGGAAAGTGATGTTTTATGAGCTAGAAGTTAAGAAAGTAGGAAGGCTTAGCGGTGGTGAGGTTTGAGAGCCAGGGCACTGGGGTGGAAGGACCAGGGGGACAGAGAGAGATGGAGAGAGAGGAAAGGGAGGGAGGGAGGGAGAGAGTGAGAGGAAGAAGGGAAGGTGAGTGAGGAGGGAAAGGGGGGAGGGAGGGAGAGAGAAAATAGGACGGAGAAGGAGAAGATGGGGGAGAGAAGGGGGAGAGAAAGAGAGGAAAGGCAGAGAGGGATGGAGAGAGAGGAAGAGAGAGAGAAAGGGCACAAGCAAGCAAGCAAGCTAGGGAGCTGAATCTCTGAAAGGCTGGTGTCTGAGGTGAGAGATGGAGGAGCAGGAGAGATGTTTTTGAGTGAAAGCAGGTGTAGAGCCTCTTCTGTAATCTATGCTGGCTTGGAGCTTGCTATATAGGCCAGGCTGGCCTCCCACATGTGGCAATCCTCCTGTCTCTGCCCCCTGAGTACTGGTATTACAGGTATATGCCACCATACCCGCCCAACTTTAAGTCCTATCTCATTAAGGGGATGGTTATTTTCCCCACTTCTCAGTTTGTCTTTGGGTATATTAATTCTTTCCGTCTTTCTTTTTTTAATTTTATTTTTTTTTACTTTATGTGTATGCATATGTTGCCTACATGTAGGTAAGTGCACCCGTTGGGTCATGCAATGCCCGCGGAGGTCAGAAGAGGCTGTTGGATCCCCTGGGACTGGAGTAACAGACAGTTGTTAGCTGCCGTGTGGGTGCTGGGATTCAAACCCGGGCCTCCTGCAAGAACAACCAGTGTTCTTAACTGCTGAGCCATCCATCTCTTTTTGGTCTTTCTATCTCAGGTTGTAAAACCGGGAAGTGCTTGCTGTTTCTAACAAAACAGTATTATTGGCCACTCACCAGTCATTTGTAAGGCTGAGTTACTGACTGTCTACCATGCTGTAGTATCAGAGGTTGTCAACATGTCCCAAAGGGCATCATTACACAGAAGAAGACCTGCTGCCCACACCAGACGGGTCGCTCTGACACTGGGTACTGCAGTAGACCTAGCTACTGCAGACACTCACAGGTTCCCAGCAGTGCCTGGGAGGCAGCTGGCTGCAGACGGCCTCTCTCAACATCTTTCTTCGTGCCTGGCACCCCTCGTCAGAAGAAAGATTTGAACCAACAATGAGTGCAGTCAGTTCTCCACAGACCTTTATTACTCATAATATTCCATTACAGATTTTCTACCATCCCCTCATTCAGAGTTCTCTTCACAAAGGTTGTCCAAAGTAAACTGCATTCTCTAACTGAAGCAAATTTAAATTTATAACTCAAACAAGAAATAAAACAGAACGGCTAAAACATCTTGTTTCTCTCTCCTGTCCTGTTTCAGAATCGGTATGCAGCCAACCGGGATGGGATGGACTGGTGTGAGACCTGTCATTCATTCTCAGGCAGCCCCATACTTTGTAATGTCTGTGACAGATTTGTTTTCATTCATTTTATGCACTCACCTCTCCCCTGATTAGAGAAATAAAAAAGGATGTACTTGTTAGATTTCATCTTAGCCACGAGCATTGGTATTTCTTATATGAGAAGAGGGTTCTTTTAAACACATGCTGGTGAAATGGTCTATCAGGGGTACCTGCTCCAATGTTACCTGCACCTTAGTCATTACTAGGGCTGTCCTAGTCATCCTTCAATTGCTGTGACAAAATACTCTGACCTATACCAACTTGGGGAGGAAAGGGTTTATTCACCTTACATCTCCAGAGTCACAGTTCATCAGGGAATCTAAGGTAGGAACTCAGGGCAGGAACTTGGAGGCAGGAGCTGGAGCACAGGCCATGGAGGAACGCTGCTTGCTGACGTACTCTCCTGGCCTGTACTCAGCCTGCTTTCTTATACAATACAGAACCACCTGCCCAGGGGTGGCACCACCCACAGTGGGCTGGGCCCTCCCACATCACTCAACAATCAAGAAGATGCTTCACAGACATGGCCACAGGCCAGTCCAATTCAGGAAATTCCTCAGTTGAGGCTCCCTCAACCCAAGTGTGTCAAGTTGACAACTAACCGTTATCCACACAAGCAGTAAGATAAAAGCTCAAGTCACATTTAACTAAGAGACTCCCATGAGTAATGTGATTTGGGTTTCAAATCCCTCAAACTGTCCTTCTTAGGTGGGGTTCAAATAGCTCAAAACATTTTCTTTTCTTTTTGTTTTGGATACCGCTCATATAGCCCAGGGTGCCCTTAAATTCACTAAGTGGCTGAAGCTGACTTTGAACTCCTGATCTTCTTGCTCCTACTTCCTAGGGCTGCAATTACAGCATGCATGTACTACCATGTTCAGCCTGTTTGTTTGTTTGTTTTTTGTCTTTTTTGAGACAAGGTCTCCTGTAGCCCAGCTGGCCTAGAACTCACCACATAGACCAGGCTGGCCTTGGAAGTCACAGAGATCCGCCTGCCTCTGCCTCCTGAGTGCTGGGACCAAAGCGTGCGCCACCGCGCCTGGTCACGCTCAGCTTTATTTTTAACTTTGTGTTGTTGATGTTGTTTTGGTACAAGGTCTTGGGAGATGGCCCTGGCTGGCCCAGAACTCACTGTGGAGAGCGGGCTGCCCTTCAACTTAGAACCATCTTCCTGCCTCTGCTTCCCAAGTACTCTAGATTGTAGGAGTGAGTCAGCAACCCTGACCTCTTTAGATTTTGATCTGAAGGGATTTGTCCAGCTCCATCTTCATTTTAACTCAGTGAGATGGAAGACACAATGATTACTAACAGTTAAGTAGCAGCTAAGTGACCACCAGTGTGCTCAGAGATTTATATGAATTATCTCAATCTTTTAAAAAATTTATTAAGTTTTATTTTGAGCGAATGAGTGTACTGCCTGCATGTATGTAAATGTACCCGTATCATCATCAGAAGGCATCAGATCCCCTGGAACTGGAGTTACGGACAGTTGTTAGCCACCACATGGGTGCTGGGACTCAAACCCGGGTCCTCTGCAAAGAACTGCCAGTGCTCCTAACTGCTGAACCATCTTTCCAGCCCCTGAATTATCTCACTCCTAAAATAACTCCAGGAGACCAGTCTGAGCCAGTCATTCTCTGGAAGCATTTAGCAGGTCCTCTTTCCCTGTAGTCAAAGGCATTTGTGTACTTTAATGAATTAATTTTGCAGTCTTACAAATACTTTTGGGTCTGTATGCTTGGAGTAGCCTTAAGCATTAGAGAAACAGCATGAAAATGGCATCCCTTTCCTGTAGCTCATGCTGTCCTGGGGGTGGGCGATGTGGGCAACCAATCAACATGCAAATAAATTCATGTCCACTGGCTCTAACTGTAATGAGGGTGAGAAGAGGAAGATTAAACCTCCTCTAGACGCCACGTTACACCTGACAGAAAGTGGCCCAGACGTGGTAGATTAACTGGCTTGTGCAACCCACCGCTCAGACGCGGAGAATTTGACTCAGTGTGACAGGTGTTGCAGCCGGACTGTAACAGACACTAAACACTGCAAGCTCTGCTTTCCAGGCTCTTCCTGACTCTGCCTTCCCATCCCACATTCTGACGTCAGCGTCTCCTAGGACCTCACATCTCCTTTCCTTCTCTTTCTACTGGGTTTGAGTTTTCCATTCTTTGTTTTACCGTTTTTGTTGTTGTTGTTTGTTTGTTTTTAATTAGGGGATGGAGAGATGGCTCAGCAGTTAAGAGCACTGACTGTTCTTGCAGAGGACCCAAGTTTGATTCCCAACACCCACATAGTGGCTAACAACCATCTGTAGCTCCAGTTCCGGAGATCTGACACCCTCTTCTGTCCTCTTAGGGCATTGCAAACATATGGTGCACTTACCTACATGCAGGCAAAACACTCATACCCTTTAAATAAAAATAACCCAATTAAAAATTTTACAATTACATTTATTTATATATTCATGTGTGGGCCTGTCCATGTGCCACAGTGCATGTGTGGATGTCAGAGGCAATTTTCTCCTCTGACCATGTGCATCCCAGGGGTCAAATTCAGGTCACTGGGTTTGGTGGCAGGGCATCTTTACCCATTCAGCCATCTTGCTGCCCAATTCATTATTTAAAGAGGACAGTTGTGAGTCTTTCTAAGAGCAGTAGGTGCTCTTAACCACTGCACCATCTTGCCAACCCCACTATTCTTTTTAATTTTTAAAATTAAAAAATTATTTTAAAATACTTCTTATATTTTATTTTTATTTTATGTGTGTGAGTGCACCCATGTCCTGCAATGCCTGAGGTCAAAGAGGGTGTCAGAATCCCCTGGAACTGGAGTTATAGAAGGTTGTTAGCCACTGTGTGGTGCTGGGAATCAAACCTGAGTCCTCGGAAAGAGCAGCCAGTGCTCCTAACTGCTGAGCCACCTCTCTAGCCTAACTCCAGTTCCAGGGTTTCTGATGCCCTCTTCTGACTTCTGAGGTCATTGCACGACCTGGTACACTTACATGAAGGCAAACAATACACTTGTGCATATAAAATGAGAATAATAAATAAAATTTAAAAAAGAAAAGAAGAAACAAGTTGATTTCTACTATTTACTTTTATAGCCAGAGTTTGTGAGGTGGGAGTGGGTGTTGGGGTTGAAGTTAGAAGTATAAGTTTAGAAAGATCTCAAAAGGCCTGGTGCAGTGGTACAGGCTTTTAATTTTAGTGCTTGGGAGTCAGAGGCAGGTGGATCTCTGTGAGTTCAAGGCCAGCCTGGTCTACATAGTGAGTTCCAGGCCAACTAGAGCTACAGGGAGACCCTGTCTCAAAAAGACCCCCCCCACCCCACCAAAAAGATCCTATTAAGGTTGTTCTGAGAGGGTGTCTTACATAGCACAGACTGGCTTCAGACTGGCCTCAAAGACACTATGTAGCCAAAGCTGGCTTTGAACTCACAAAGTAGCCAAGGCTGTCATCAACAATGTGGCGATCCTCTTGCTCAGCTTCCTGAGTTCTAGGATTTTAAGTGTGAACTCCTCTCTCTCTTTCGTTTCTTATTTTTTGAGACAAGGTCTTCCTGTAGCCCCAGCTGGAACTCACTATGTAGACCAGGCTGGCCTTGATCTCACAAGAATTCGCTTGCCTGTGTCTCGAGAGTGCTGGGATTAAAGGTGTGTGCCACCACACCCAGCTATAACTCTCATACTTTGAACATTGTACTTTGAAAATTGGTCCATCATTACTGGCATTTTTCTGCTTTAACTCTTTTTCCCTATTAATTGAAAAAAGGCCATACCTACTTTTTTTTAGACATTCCAACAATCAGATTTCATAGTTTGCAGATTCTTGGATGAATTAATTCAAGGTGTTTTTTTGTTTGTTTGTTTGGTTTTTTGTAGAAGCTCTCACTATGTAGCCCCAACTGGCCTGGAACTTGAAGAGATCCGCCTGCTTCTATTTCCAAAGTACTGGGATTAAAGGAGTACACCACCATGCCTGACTAATTCCAGGTTTTTCTTCTTCTTTTGTTTTGTTTTTAAGATAGGGTCTTGGCTTTGAACTCTGTTGAGCCTAGTGGAGGCTCTGTCATAATGCTTTATTTCATTTATGTTAGGAGGCATTGAACCCAAGGCCTTGTGAATGCCAGGTAAATATTCTGCAAACTGAGTTTCATCCCCAGCCCAGGAGTCAGTCATCATTTTTAAGAAAAGGACCTGCTTTGTGCTGGGTTAATGCTCTATATAAACAGGCATCTCATATGAATGTCCCACAGGAAGTGATATGGGGATTTTATTGGGCTTTACATCTATAGTGATCAATTGTAGTCTAAATTGTTCTTTGAAAAACGAATTGATTTTCTATTTTTAATCTTATGTGTATGAGTGTAATGCCTACATGCAAGTGTACCCATGTTGTGCAGTTCCTACGGGGGCCAGAAGAAAGTGTGAGCTCCCTGAAGTTATGGCCAGTTGTTAGCCACCTGTGGGTGCTGGGAACTGAACTCAAGTCTTCTGAAAAGTAGTCAGTGTTCTTAACTGCTGAGCCATCTCTCCAACCCTGGAGTTCTTAAAGGGAGGTCTGTCCTTTATAGAAATTAGAGTGCAGCACAGGGGTAGCACAGGGGTAGATGGAATTCTTAACGCCCCAGGTTCCATTAAAAACAAACAAACAAACAAAAAACCCAAAGCAGATCAAAGTGATTTTTTTTTTCTTTTTAGGACCAGGTAATTTTCAGATGACATCTATTTCCACTTGAAAAAACATGAAGACATTTTGGGCTCCAGCATTTCAAACATCAAAAAGATGTAGTAACACCACTTAAAATATGCACATAATAGAGCCAGGTGTGGTGGTGCACACCTTTAGTTCCAGCACTTGGGAGTCAAAGGCGGGAGGAACTCTGTAAGACCCAGGCCTGCCTGATTTACATAGAGGTCCAGGTCAGCTGGAGCTACTGGGAGACCCAGTCTCAACAATGAAACAAACAAGGGAACAGCTCCTTGTAAGTGTGTAGACATTGAAAGGAAAAGAAAGCATATAAAGAACAGAACACGGCAGACGTCAACTGTTCTCAGATTTCCCTCATTGGGAAGTCTATTCCTACAATAATGCATGAACCATTGTTCATCAGTGAGGGTGTGCAGAGGAAGATTTCTAAGCTATTCCTCCCTCCGCCAGCATCACCTTCCAGGTCACTCTCCACTTTCCACCCAGCAGTTTACTCCAAGCTCAACCTGATCCACGTCGTGATAGAGAAACTGAACTATTACCTTTTCTCTTAGGCGGGCCGCTTCCCAGCCTCCCTCTATTCCCTAGATTTACTTTCGCTCCAATCCTCCTTCCCACGCAGTCACACCTGTCAACCCTGGGTTTCCCCCACTTCCCACTCCAGCCTCCAGAGGGCTGGGATTACAGGAATGCGCTCCCGGGCCCAGCTCCCAGCAGAAAGTACCCCTGGATGCTCTGCAGACAAGGAACGGAGTGTCTTAGATACAGTAACAGAGAATCTGAAAGTCCCAGAGCCTTTAGACGTTAAGACCCACCTCCCCCACAGTGACCAACTCCATCACCCTGAAACCCGCTCACAAGCAAAGAACGACCCCCTTTCCCCGGGAAAACCCACATTTCGGCGGAAACTCAGTTGTCTTCGACCCCTTTTCAGTAGGTTAAGAAAAGGTTTTCAAATGAAATACGAGAAGAGAGCTTCAGGCAAAACTTGTCTGCTCATTCTCATTTGTGCTCAGGGCGAGCAACCTCGGCGCTTTAGCCCAATTCAGGTTCTAGAAAAGAAACTTCGACACTTAAGACCCGAAACCGGGAGCTGCAAGCTTAAAACGTTTTTAGTTGATTTTAGCACCCATGATAATGTGACAGTTAATTATCCAAAACATCCACCTGGCACAGTGCCAGTTTCCGGCAGCCACAGCCATTTTCTGGAGCATACACTAATTTCCAGGGACGCCTGAGTTTGCATTTAACTCAAAAAGTATGCGGAGGCCGGCAGTGAGGGGTGGGGGAGCACGCTTATAACGCTGACACCCGGGAAAGAGCAAAAAAAGTACTGATAATAGAGCTTTGTTTCAAACTCCACGAACACTTAAATTACAACTCATTTATTGACACCATGCATGGCTCACTTGGAGCTGGTGTACTTGGTGACGGCCTTGGTGCCCTCGGACACGGCGTGCTTGGCCAGCTCCCCAGGCAGCAGCAGGCGCACGGCCGTCTGGATCTCCCGGGACGTGATGGTCGAGCGCTTGTTGTAGTGCGCCAGGCGCGACGCCTCGCCCGCGATGCGCTCGAAGATGTCGTTGACGAACGAGTTCATGATGCCCATGGCCTTGGACGAGATGCCCGTGTCGGGGTGCACCTGCTTCAGCACCTTGTACACGTACACCGAGTAGCTCTCCTTGCGGCTGCGCTTGCGCTTCTTGCCGTCCTTCTTCTGCGCCTTGGTCACCGCCTTCTTGGAGCCCTTCTTCGGGGCGGGCGCCTTCCTGGACTCGGGCATGGTGGAACAAAACTGAAACTAACCCAAAACAGGTCCACTAAGGCAGCAGGAGGAAACGATCCCGCTTCAGGACCTTACTCCACATTCATTTATAGACGCGATATTCAAATGAGGTCAACAGGATTTCTTTCACGATTGGATTACTTTCAGTGTGTCGTCACAAATGGGAACGTAAACGACTTATATTAGATCTTTTCATTGGTTGTTCTGTTGCTGCACTTTTACCCAATGAAGAAGCACGAACTAGGCTACTCAGAGCTGCTATAAATAGCTTATCCAAACAGTACACGGAACACGCAAAGTTCTGCATTGTTGCGTGTGCAGCTCCACCGTGCCACCTCACACTATCCCGCCCAATACAGCTGTTAGTCGGAAGCGTCTGCAATGCAACCTTACCATGAGCTACGTACACAGCCTAACCTGCTTTTCAAGACTGGCAGAGCTAGAGGTTAGACCCAAAGCTTCCCAGAGCCTTTCCCCCCCGTCCGGCTCCCAGGGAGATCCCGCCCCTTCCCGAGTCGTCTGCACGGAGCCACGCCCCCAAGTGTAACAGCCCTTTCCCTGACATCTGTGGGTGGCTCTGAAAAGAGCCTTTGGGTTGTAGGGCTTCTCAGGAGTTGGCCGGAGGAATCTACTTTTTCTTGGCCGCCGCCTTCTTTGGCTTGGCTGCCTTGGGTTTGGCAGCTTTGGGCTTAGACGCCTTGGGCTTCACCGCCTTGGGCTTGGCGGGGCTCTTGGGCGCCTTCTTGGGCTTGGCTGCCTTCGCCTTCTTGGGGCTCTTGGCCTTCTTGGCTCCTGCGGCGGCCGCGGGCTTCTTGGCCTTCTTCGGGGTCTTCTTGGCGGCCTTCTTGGGCGTGGCGGCCCCGGTCGCCTTCTTGGGCTTCTTGGCCGCGCCGGCGGGCTTCTTGGCCTTGGCCGCGCCCGCCTTCTTGGCCTTGGGCTTGGCCTCGCCGGACGCCGCCTTCTTATTGAGCTTGAAGGAGCCAGAGGCGCCGGTGCCCTTGGTCTGCACCAGGGTGCCCTTGCTCACCAGGCTCTTGAGCCCCAGCTTGATGCGGCTGTTGTTCTTCTCCACGTCGTAGCCCGCGGCCGCCAGCGCCTTCTTGAGCGCGGCCAGGGACACGCCGCTGCGCTCCTTGGAGGCGGCCACGGCCTTAGTGATGAGCTCGGACACCGGGGGCCCGGACGCCTTGCGCTTCGCCCCTGCGGACTTCCGAGCCTTCTTCTTCACCGGCGCCTTCTCGGCGGGGGCCGGGGCAGCTGGCGCGGCGGGGGCGGTCTCGGACATTTCCAAGTGGCGTGGGGAAGAGCAACTCGAGCCGGAAGCAGAGGCACTGGCCGGGACTCGGGCCGCTGCGCTGCGCCCGCCCGTTTATATAGGGCGGAGCTGCGCCGTGATTGGTGCGCTGTCCAGCCCGCCTCGCTGGCAGCCGTGGAGTGTCCTCTCCGATCCCGAGTTGTGTTTGTTATACCTCAAAAAAAGCCAAAAATGTCAAAATTCCCTGCATCGAATTGCCGGATTTTTCTCAGATAATAATCCCCGAAGCCTCAGGCTTCGTGCACATCACAAATAATGAAGAAAGCACCAAGCCTTCTGCCAAAAACTTGCACTATTTCCCGCCGTGCCCGGCAAATTTCAACTCAGAGAAACAAAACTTTCTATTTTCTTCGTAAATTATAAACTGATCTTCAACTGTGGACTTTTCTAACCTGTCAGAGATGATTCTCCAAGTGGTTAGCTTCTTATGTGGCCCAAAACCATGCCACTAGCATTAAGATTTTTATTACAAATCTGCACTTAAGTGAGGGAAGTAACACAGGCTTCTCGGAGAGTCCTGCCTATTGAGCTGAGGGCATTTGAGTTCATCAAACTGGTTTAGTTCAATGTTCATCAAATTGTTTACCATTTTGGGCTAAATTCTGGTCCCCTAAACCACGAGTCCGTGTTTCGGCGGTTTTATTTTGCCCACTGTACCTGAGTTTTAAAATAATTCCTTAGGATAATTCTTTTCCTTTCTGCTCCCAAGGGTTGGGGGCGGGGCTGTTGCTTCTCTACTGCTCTGGACAAGTCCTCCACTGGGTTGAGGTGTCTTGAATTCAAGATATTTGGGGAAAGAGGGATTCCAAAATATAACTAGGGTGCAGAAATGAAAAACAATTAATTTCCAAGTAGCACAAAAATGATGTTCATGAAGTCGCTAGAACTGAATGTATACTTTAGTTTGAAGAATTTCTCTGCAGCCTTGCATAAAAGTAAAAGTAGAGTAAAAGTAGGTAAAACTGAAATTGAAGCACTCTTCAAGAGAAAAATTAATGAGGAATTGCTTCTTCGGTTGTTAGAGGTAACCCAGACCCTGGTATTACTGAACAATTTCATCTGCCCTCCAAACAAGGTTCAGTCCTCAAAAAGAGTGTGATCTCTTTCTCAGAGCTCCTGGAATGCAAGTGACTTGTAGGGATTGAATTAGAGGTCAAACTTTGATCCTAGAAACAGAGCTTTGAGCAAGCGAATTCATGACTGAAGAATGCTTTGCAAGATGTTCAAAGAGTGGGTTTGTTTATATAGTTGTTCAACCCAGGAATCATGTAAGTGGGCAGTGAAAACCCAATGAAAATAATTATTTGTAGGTTGGGGGTGGTGGTGCATGCCTTTAGTCCCAGTACTGGGAGGCAGAGGCAGGTGGATCTCTGTGAGTTCAAGGCCAACCTGGTCTACAAGGTGAGTTCCAGGCCAGCTGGGGCTACAGGGAGACCCTGTCTCCAAAAGACCA
>NW_008337055.1:523920-561707 GCF_000622305.1 Nannospalax galili
TCAGGTGAGGATTACGAGGTGTCCATAGAAATAAGCAGAAACTACACAATAGGCCAACAAGGCTTTCAGCAAGAAGGAAGAGCCCAAGAAGTGTCAACAGAGCATTTCAAACCACCTATTTAGCGGGGCATGGTGGTGCATGCCTGTAATCCCAGCACTTGGGAGGCAGAGGCAGGCGGTTCTCTGTGAGTTAAGGCCAACCTGGTCTACAAGGTGAGTTCCAGGCCAGCTGGGGCTACAGGGAGACCCTGTCTCCAAAAGACCAGAAAGAAAAGAAAATATTTATATTTTTTGGGAAGTCTGGTTGGAATTGCTTGTATAACATACTGGCTAATAAATTTCAAGGCTCCCAGTGGAGGGTCATGATACAAGGTTGCCTAGATACAATGTTGCCTACTAGAGTAAGGTGCTGCTTGCTGTTCTGTGATATGATTTGAACATCTCTTTATCAGTTCCATTGCCCTGAACTTCCACACACAAAACAATGATAAGGAAATAAACAGCACATGGAACTTTAACAAACTACCAATGAGGTTTTTTAAAATATTGTAGTATTATCTTTAAATTAAAGCTAAATTTGATGTAAGTCATGATGTACGTTATCAACATTTCCTAAGACTTAATATACAAACGTTCTCAATTTAACCAGTGTGTGAATAAATGGAAGGTTTGGCTCCAAACCAGATTAGAAAAGCCGTGTGGGCATTCTCTTGAAGAATACTGGGATCGCCTCCTTTTTCAGTGGTAACCAAAACCACTCCTGTAAGTGGCAGGTTTGCGAACACTTTGCTACTTTGTCAAGTACCTTCATTTATTTCCTTTATCTCTTTAGCGTCTCCGAATCGGCCGGACTGAAACTCCCCAAATTCTGAGATAATTCTCGTCATCTGTACCCCTTATGGTACAATGGGTTTTCTTTTATTATTTGTTTGTTTTTATTTTATGTATTTGAGTGTTTTGCCTGCATGTACGTAAATGCACCTGTGTCATCCAAAGCCTGTTGCGGTCAGAAGAGGGCATCAGATCCCTTGGAACTGGAGTTAGGGATGGTTGTTAGCTGCCATGTGGGTGCTGGGAAATGCAGGGTCCTCTGCAAGAGCAGCCAGTGCTCTTAACTGCTGGGCATCTCTCCAGTCCCTGTACAATGTATTTTCTGAGCAATAAATTTGTTTGGTTGACATAGAAAGCACTGACTATCATCCAGCATTAGATCAAGTAATCTTGATACTTTTCTATCCGAAGCGGAACAAGACCAAAGGCTTCGTTCTTTTTCATTCCTCTTCCAGCCAGGCAATTGCAGAACCCCACATGCACAGGTGCACCTTCGTCCTGCTTTTTAAATACAAATCCCAGCACCTTATTCCAGATAATTCAGATGTACCAACGCCAGTGTTCTCAAAGCAGGGCTGTTTCAGTTTCTCGTGTTGTTTTCATGCCCAGCCAAGTCTGAGAACCACTGCAACCCTAACTGAAGAGAACTGAGGGCAGGTTTGTGTCTTGTGAAGTAATTATGTCTGTGGAGTTCTGTTCTTGCCTAGTGTTGTAGTTAATTTTCTGCTGCTGTGATAAACACCATGACCAAAAGCACCTCAGGGAGGGGAAGCTTAAGTTTAGCCTACAGGTCACATCCTCCATCACTGCAGGAAACCAAGGCAGGAGCATGAACCAACACACGAATGCTGCTTCCTGGCTCGCTCTCCGACTCACTTCAGGTGATTTTCTTGTACACCTGCATTGGGATACAACCACCCATAGTGGGTCGGACATTCTGCATCAACTGGCAAAGAAGAAAGTACCCCCAACAATCCAATCTGATGGCAGTTCTTCAACTGAGGTCCCTTCTTCCCTGATATATCAAGTTGACAATCAAAATTAGCCACTGGGAAAATGAAGTGGCGGCCATTCAGTCCCGACTGCCTCGGGTTCCCACCTAACTAGCTACTGTAGTCAGCTCAAGGATCAGAAGAGAACAAAGGTGAACATTCTGACTTGTTCTCCATCCGTGGAGGCACGTTCACCCATGGTTGCTGATGGGCAGCGTCGGTTCCTCTAGTCGGTCATCTCTGCTTGCATGTCATGCCGTCATTCTTAGTAATTATTCCATGAACTTACCTACTGCAATGTGTCCTGCCTGCGGTTCCTGAATTTGTCAAAGCAGTGCTCTTCACTTGCAGGTAGAATTGTCACTTTGCCTGGGAGGATGTAGACTCGCCTCTCCTGAAAAGGCCCCAGTGAGAGGTGCATCACAGATATGAGATCACACCATTTTGCTTTTGAAAAAATGTCATCTAATTTTTAATTTATGTATATGAGTGTTTTGCCTGCATGTATATGAGTGTACCACATGCATGCAGTGACAATGGAGGCCATAAGAGGGCATCAGATCCTCTGAAACTGGAGTTACTGATGGTTGTTAGCTGCCATGTGGGGATGTTGGGAACTGAATGCAGGTCCTCTGCAAGGGCAGCCAGTGCTCTTAACTGCTGAGCCATCTCTCTAGTATCCCCATTCTACTTCCAAAGCACTTTTCTTGTTAGCAAATGTTGGGGGGGGGGGCCTTCCAGGTCTTGAACAAGCATTGACAGTCATGAAGTTAATATGCCTACTTCTGCAAGGCTTAACTTTAAATAAAATGAATTATAATGAAATATGGACTATTGAGCCAGGTGTGGTGGTGTATGCCTTTAATGGCAGCACTTGGGAGGCAGAGGCAGGCAGATCTCTGTCAACCTGGTCTACAAAGTGAGTTCCAGGCTAGCTGGGTCTACAAGGAGACCCTATCTCAAAAAGACCAAAAAAAAAAAAAAAGTTGAATAAATATTGGAGCACAATGTATGGTTTTGTCGACAGCTGGCCTATGGTTTTTACATATAAACTATGTACTATGTGCCAAACGCAAAAGGCAGGTCATCCTGTGCAGTCTCATATATCAGAAGGAGACAGAATGACTAGTGGGCCTGTCTTCAATTCTTTAGGGTTTTTTTGTTTGTTTTTTTGTGTGTGGGTTTTTTTTTTTTTTTTTTTTTCACAATGTATGGTTTTGTCGACAGCTGGCCTATGGTTTTTACATATAAACTATGTACTATGTGCCAAACGTAAAAGGCAGGTCATCCTGTGCAGTCTCATATATCAGAAGGAGACAGAATGACTAGTGGGCCTGTCTTCAATTCTTTAGGGTTTTTTTGTTTGTTTTTTTGTGTGTGGGTTTTTTTTTTTTTTTTTTTTTTTTTTTTTTTTTGGTCTTTTTTGAGACAGGGTCTTCATGTAGCCCCATCTGGCCTGGAACTCACTTTGCAGACCAGATTGACTTTGAACTCACAGAGATCTGCCTGCCTCTGCCTCCCTAGTGCTGGGTTTAAAGGCATGTACCACCACACCTGGCCAGTGTGTCGTTTTTTAAAGAACTAAGAAAGCAATTCCCTACCATTGATTTGTTTGTTTGTTGATTGATTTGAGGCAAGATCTTGCTTTGTAGTTCTGGTTGGCCTGGAACTTACTTCATAGTCCAAGCTAGCCTCAAATTTATGGCAGTTATCTGCCACAACCTCCTGCATGCTACGGTTATAGTTGTGAACTACCATGCCTGTCTCACTTTCAAAAAGAGTTTCAAGGCACCCTTGAGTGAAAGAAAAGGGGGACAGTGATCATGTCCATGCTGGGCAGGATGGCAACTATCCAAGGAACAATATGATTGGTGGAAAGGTTGAAAGAAAGGGAAAGCTCATACTTGATGTTCTGACTTCACAACTCTGGGTTGCAAGCACTTCATCCTAGATGTTGTTATCATTGTTCTTTATCCCATACTTAGCTTTAATGAAGTTGAAATAATTGCACTACATACACTAGTATCACCCATGTAATCACTGATTATTCTTTGAATTTAGAAGGGTGACATATTGTGCTATGTCTGAACCAGGGA
This sequence comes from Nannospalax galili, assembly GCF_000622305.1. Taxonomy (NCBI): domain Eukaryota; kingdom Metazoa; phylum Chordata; class Mammalia; order Rodentia; family Spalacidae; genus Nannospalax; species Nannospalax galili. The sequence continues at coordinate 527,840 of NW_008337055.1, forward strand.
ACATGGTGGTATCTTTCAGACCACGTTAGTATTAAGAACAATAAACTCACACTGGGTGTGTTGGTGCACACCTTTAATTCCAGCACTCTGGAGGTAAAGGCTGGTGAATCTTTGAGTTCAAGGCCAGCTCCGTCTATATAGTGAGTTCCAAGCTTCCTTTGTAATCCTCTTGAAATTCTGCTGTAGCTTTTTAAATGTTTTGTATACATTCTGTAACCACATATGAACACACACACACACACACATGCACACGCACACACATGCACACACACACAGATTTAATATGTGATGTGTGATATAAAAATTAATCTTAGTAATCAAGTCTGGAATAAAAATTTGTGCTCACTTTTGCCAGATTATCAAGGAAAGCAGGATTTCCTGTCAAACTGCTACCGTTCAAACTTTCTTACCTTGTGAATTTTGTTTTGTTTTGTTTTTGAGATGGGGTCAGACTGTGTAGCTGTGACTTTGCTATCTTAATATGAAGATGTCATGGCTGTTTTATTTATGGCAGAGTTGAGGAAGAAGTGTTTTATACTTGACAGAGTACCAGTTTATTCCCTTAGACATTGTTTTTCTTTTTTATTGACATCAACAAGTAAAACTGTAGAGTCCATACACAGAGTGGTCCTTACCACAGTGTTTAGAATTATAAAAACTCAAAACTGTGCCCTGTGATGACAGTGTCTGAATGGACAAGGGAATGTTCACACACTGGAGTAAGATGTAGATACAGAAATGACTAAAGATCTCTGTAAACTGATTTGGGGTGAATTACTGGAGGTCCCTGAGAATATGTACAGCATGGCTCATGTGCAAGAAAGAAGCTTTCTGTTGATTTGTGCAGAATAAGAACAAGGGAGACAAGGTAAAAGCTGAACAGATCAGAAATAAGTGGAAAGGAAGGGAAGGGGAGGAGAAAAACGGGGAGAGTCGAGATCAGTCACCTTTTATTTTTCGCATACCTTTACCTGTAACACAATTACAGGAACATACAATTATCAGAACATTTGCTATCCTGGCAAAATAAGCTATTAAATAAGTTATGAAAAGTGATAGGAATCCAAAATAGAATACTAGCACTAACAAATAACCCAAATTACATTAAATTAATACCAGTACAGCACTAGGGTACTGAGGACGATAGAGATTAAATAAAGTGATGAGAGAAAATTAGTGCATGGACCATTAAAGCCTAAAGTCACTAAGACATGTACATACAATGATGTAGTGGGATGTTTCTTCAGGCATGTGGGTTATTGATTTGAAAAGGTGGATCTCTGCGAGATCAAGGCTGCCTGCGACTACAGGGAAACCCTGTCTTAAAAAACAAAACAGAACAGAAGCAAACAAAACAACAGGCTTCTGCATACATTGCAGTTGAACAAACAGACACAGTTATTCATGTTGAAGATAAGGAGACTAGAGTTTTCCCTGGTGGAAAACAGTGGTAGGAACAGAAACTCATATTTAAAAGTGTAACTAGTTACCTAGATAAAACTGTTTGTGCACCATGTGCATGCATGGTGTCCAGGGAGCCAGAAGAGGGCATCACAATACCTGGAATGAGTTAAAGATCTTGGTGTGTCACACTGTGGGTAATTGGAACCAAATCTGGGTCCCCTGCAAAAAAAAAAAAAAAAAAAAAAAAAAAAAAAAAAAAAAATGCTCTTCTCTTAAGCCAACTCTCGAGCCTGCTATATGGCTGTATTTTTGTATCTTATATATTTCTCTATCTTTCTTCCTCTTTCTTATAGTATTGCGGATTGAACCTAGTGCCTTCAGTAGATTAGGAAAGCAATTTATCCCTGAGCTTTATCCCAGGCCTCCTTTTACTTCTTATTTTGAAACAGGGTCTCACTAAGTTTCCTATGCTGGCCTTGAACTCATTTTATAGCCCAGGCAAGTCTTGAGCTCTTGCCTTGGCCCCTGAAGTAGATAAGAATATGGGCTCGTGCCACCAGGCCTGGCTCACGTATTTCACTTTATGCATGCATGTATGTGTACCCACAGATGTTTTAAACCCTAACTTCAGAGTTGAATTGTTTCACATTGGCTGAAGATTAAGTAAATAAAACAAAACCAAGAATATGAGAAGAATAAACATTTCTAAATTTAATTCAAGCATTGTTGCATATGATGCAAGAATCCATTAAAATTTTTAAAAATTCATGTTTCTGTCTGCCTGCTTGCCTGTATGTACACCATGTGCATGTAGGTACACACAGAGTACAGAAGAGGGCATCAGATCCTTCAGAACTGGAATTATAGACCGTTGTTAGCCATTAAATGGGAGCTGGGAATTGAACCAGGTTGCCTGGGGCTACAGGAAACCCCTGTCTTATAAAACAAAACAGAACAGAACAGAAGCAAACAAAACAGGCTTCTGCATACATTAGAGTTGAATGTCTTCTGTGAGAGCAGACAGTACTCTTAACCAGTGAGCAATCTCTCCAGCTGGTCTTATACATTTTTATTCTTCAGTTGCTCAGTCTACTAGTCGGCATTCTGTTACTATATCAAAGTATCTGAAGTAGTCAACTCGTAGGAGGAAAGGTATGTGTGTTTGGCTGTTTATGTCTGGAATCAGTTGGCCTCATTGCTTCTGGGCTTCTGATGAAGCTTTCTACATGGTGCATTATGGTGGAAGACTACTTATCTCATGACTGCTGGCAAGCACAGAGATCAGAGAGAAAATGGGTTTTGGTTTTCATACCTGGTTTCAAGGCCAAACCCCAATAACCTGACTTCCTTCCATGAGGCCCTGACTCTTCCCATTGGCACCACAGGCTGGGGACCAAGCCTTCAATCTATGGCCTTTCAAAGACATTCTAGATAGGAGGTATAGCGATATCATATCTGATTATCACTGGCTCTGTCTCGCCACTCCCCTATATTCTGCTTGTTTGTAAATGTGCATGTTTATTAAACAGAGTCATTAGTTCATATGTGGTGGTCGTTTAGCACAAGTGGCTAAACTGCTGTGTGGTTTTCTATTACTGCTTAACAAGTTACCAACAACTTAGTGAGTGTTTCAGTTGCCTGTCTTGTTGCTGTGATGAAATACTTGTCAAAAACAACCTAAGGAAGAAGGGTTAATTTGGGCTCACACTTCCGAGGTATAATACAGTGTAGGAAGGCTTGAGGCTGTTTGTCACCCCGTGTCCTCCTCAGTCAGTCGCAAAGAAAGAGGAATGATACAGTTCCCTTCTCCTCTTGTTTCGGCCCAGGACCCCATCCCAGGGAATGGTACCATCCACAATGAGAGTAGATCTTCTCATCTCATTTAACCCACTGTAGAAAAAAATCTCTTACAGACATGCCTATGGTGGCTCTCACCATAGAAAAAAAATCTCTCATAGACATGCCTATTGTTTCCATGGTGATGGTAAATCTCATCAAGTTGCCAAGCAAGGTTAGCCATCACAATGGGCTAAAATTACAACACAATGTTATTACCTCATCTGCTTATGTAGGTTCAGAATTTGGGGGTAATGGCTGAGTGGTTTTGATGTGGGATTTCTCATGATAGTAAAGTCTGATGTTAGCTGGGCCTTTAGACATCTGTAGGCTCCACCTGCAGAATGGGCTGGAGAATCAATGCTCTGATGATTCACCAAGCTGGAGAGTTCCTATGGCTGTTGGCACACAGCTCTAGCCTTAGTACATGTGACCGTCCACAGGGCTGCATGGCACCTCACGCCATGATAGCTATCTTCATTGGAATGAGTGGTCCGGGAGGAAGAGGAGCTAACTCCACGGTACAATTTTGTCACCATTCAGTCAGATGCAGTTCAGGAGGAAACTGCTCACATCTGTGAATTTCAGGTGAGATTGAAAGTTCTGGAGACTGACCTCTACAAATCTCTTCTGTCATTTCCTATGTGATGGGTGAGGACACTGCAGTGGTGTAGACAACTGCTCTCCACATTTTTCTGCTCATTGTGTGAAGAGTATATATCTATTTTCACTGATGTAGATTTTCGAGATCCCTCCCCATGGGAGGAATTCTTTTATAAATGTTTTAAAATTTTTATTTTATGAATATGTGTGTTTTGCCTACATGTATATACGTTCTCCCATGCATGTAGTGCCCATGGGGGTCAAAAGAGGCTGCTGGGTCCCCTGGAACTGGAGTTAAGGATGATTGTTAGCCGCCAGAGCGTATGGGTGCTGGGAACTGAGCGTGGGTCCTCTGCAGGAGCAGCCAGTGCTCTTAACCACTGAGCCAGCTCTCCAGCCCCAAGGAGTGAGTTCTTTTGATAACACATCTGTGTCTGCCATCACCAAATGACAGATGAGAAGCAGCAGTTCTCACTTTCCAGCAGAGATTCCCCTCAATGTCATTTCCCCTCAGCCCTGGTCCCTCTGTGACTGAGATGAGAATTGAGCCACCAAGGACCACACAGGGAGTTCAGTGGAGGGCTGAGCCTTTCCTTGCATCCCAAGATTTGGGAACTGTGAAAACATAACAGTGAAATCTAAGAGAGCTATTACCAGTTTAGACTGTTGTTTGGATTAAAGAATATTTTTTAAAGTGTATCAATTCTTAACACTTAGTAACAATTATTTTTTTTATTTTTTATTTTATGTGTATGAGTGTACTGCCTGTATGTAAGTGAGTGCACCCACTCTGCAATGACACAGAGGTCAGAAGAGGGTTTCAGATTCCCCTGGAACTGGAGTTAAAGACAGTTCATAGCTGCCATGTGGGTGCTGGGAATCGAACCCGGGTCCTCTGTAAGAACAGTCAGTGTTTTCAACCTCTGAGCCATCTGTCCAGCCCATCCGTAAATAACAATTATTTAAGTAACTTACCTATTGCTATGATTATACAAACCAGAATGCCCATGGGATATGATTATAAGCCATGTTACTGATTTATAGTGAAAAGACACACTTGATACTAAACGTAAGTATCATAATTGCATTTATTACATTGTAAGATAATTTTGAGTGAAATATCACAATAGATGATATTTTCTTTAAATTTTTTTTTCCTTTACTTTTATTTTATATGTATGTCTGTATTTTGTGGATGTATGTAAGTTTTCTTGTGCTGTGCAATGCCCAGGGAAGACAGGAGAGGGCTTCAGATCCCCTGGAACTGGAGTTATGGATGGTTGTTAGCCACCACGTGGTGCTGGGATTTGAACACCAGTCCTCTGCAAGAGCAGCCAGTGTGCTTAAAGGCAGAGCCATCTCTCCAGATCAGTAGGTGATATTTTCACTAAGCAATAGTCTATTGATCAATTCCAAGGACACTTGTCAATTGCATTCTGTTCTGTTGAAAAGATACACTGAACCAATCACCACCTTGTTAACTCTCCTTCCTGATGCTTGGTGTGGCAGGGCAGATGTGGTGGTTTGAATGAGAATGTCCTCCATAAGCTCCAAGTATATGGACATGCAGTCGGTTGGTGGTGGTGTTGGGGCCGGGGCGGGGGATGTCACAGAACCTGTAGAAAGTGAAGGTGTGGCCATGCTGGAGGAAGCAAGTCACTAGGGAGGGCTTTGAGAGCTGGTAGCCTTGCCCCACTTCGAGCTGGTTCTCTCTGCTTCCTGTTCCTGTTGGAGAGGTGAACTCTCAACTGTCTACTCTGAATGCCTTCTACCATGTCTCCCCTGCCATGATGGACTCTCGCCCCTCTGGAACTGTCAGCCCAATAAACTATTCATTTTATAAGTCAAGGTGTTTTATCACAGCAACAGAAAACTAATACAGAAGGAAAACAGAAAAATTAAGAGAACGTGGGAAGGAAAGGAACACTTCACTCCAGAGTCGGATCGAACCCTCTCACCAGCTGCGAGTCAAGAATTCTAACACAGTTAACTTTTATGTGAAGGTCACTAGTGTAGAGACAATGTTTCTTTTATACATAGGCATTCTTAAATAAGAATGTTAAAATAGCAATAGGCCAGGCTTGCCTGCTGTATTAGTCACTGTTCTGCTGCTGTGATAGAAACACTGACCAAAGCAATTTATAGAAGGAAGAGTTTATTTGAGCTTACAGTTCCAGGGGAATTACAGTCCGTCATGGCAGGGAGGCATGGTGGCTGGGGGTGGCTGGAACAGGAGCAGTAGAAGCTAAGCTCTCATATCGTCACTAGGCACAGGGAGCAAGAGAGCGACTGGAGGTCTGGCAAGGCTTATGAACTCTCTAAGCCCACCCCCAGTGACGTGTTTCCTCCAGGACAGCCACACCTTCTAAAACCTCCCCAAACAGCACCATCATCATTCCAAAAGGGAAGAATGGAGGCATAGTAAGGAAATACCAGACCAAAACAAGAGTGAAAACCAGCAGGACAAACATCCAGTAGCTCCACGTCCAACTTCTGGGACTTTACTTCCAAAGGGCTTAGATGGCTCAGCCTCTCTAGCTTTGCTGTGTGCAACACACATCTCTCTGTGCTGGAACCACTCCCTGTGTGCAGGTCTTCTTGGGGTCTCCATTGCCAACCAGGCTTCACCTTCACAGCTTCACACAATGGCCTACCAGGGCCTTCTCTAGGCAGGGGAACCCCTGCTGCGTGCTGCCTGGCCTCCGAGGCTCTCTGAGACTGTGCAGGAAGAATTGTTGACCCCTTCACTCTTGTATGTTTCATGCCTCTAAAGCCAGCACCAGGTGAGCAACACTGCCAAGTTTGACTGCAAGTTTGGGATGAACTCCAGCCTGCTTTATCCATTTTAGAAGCTTTTCTCTTCCATGGCCCCTGCAGCATTTTTCTTTCTCAAGTTGGGGGCTTAACTGGGTGTGGTCTTGCCCTGGAGGCACTCTCTCCATTGTTTAAGTTTGACTCTCTAGGCCCCTCCTTAATCACTTTAATCTCCTTATGGATGGGATCCTCTCCATCACATGCCAGAGCTCCAACATTTATCTACCTAGTGCTCTTTTTCAATCCAAACTGTATTTCTTTCTGCCCCATTTGCTCTTTTTCACTGTAGATTTGCATAATATTCATCATTAATATCCACAACACCGTTTCTACAATAAGCTGTCTTGAAATTTCTTCCACCAAAGAAATTAGTCCATTACTCTTCAACTGAGCTGCAGGCAAGCTTTTAGGTCTAGGGCAGACTCCAGCCAGACTCTTTGCCAAAATATCCCAAGTACTGTGTTAAGTCCTTATTTCCCTCTGGAACTACATTGTTCTCAGCACTGCTTTCTTCCAGGTGTTTACTAGAAAGGCCTATTAAGCTCTGATTACAGCAATCAACCACTTTTCTAGCCCAAACTTCCAAAGTCTTCCACATTCTTCCAAAACCCCACACGGTCAGATTCTACACAGCCACCACCCCACTCCTGGTACCAATTTCTGTCCTAGTTTTTTCTTCATTGCTGTGACAAAATACTCTGACCACTACCAATTTGGGGAGGAAAGGGTTTATTTGGCTTACATATCCCAGGTCACAGTTCATCCAGGAGCCCAAGGTAGGAACTCAGGGCAGGAACCTGGAGGCAGACTATGGAGCACAGGCCATGGAGGAACACTGCTTACTGGCTTGCTCCCCTGGCCCCTGCTCAGCCTGCTTTCTTATACAACACAGGCCCACCTGCCCAGGGGTGGCACCACCCACAGTGGGCTGGGCCCTCCCACATCACTCATCAAGAAGATGCCCCTCAGACATGGCCACAGGCCAGTCTAATAAAGGAAATTCCCCAGTTGAGGCTCCCTCAACCCAGGTATGTCAAGATGACACTAAAGCTGTCCAGCACACCTGCACTATGTCTTAGGTCTTCAGTTTTCTAGGAATCCCCATAGAAACCCCATTCACAGTAAAAAACCTATCTTAACCCCCTTGTGCAACCACTATGACCCATGGTTTTACCTTTATCATATTCTAACCCTGTGCAAGGCACCTCCAGAGCCACCCTTTGATCTCACTGGAAAGGGCAAAAGAGGCAGAGGACAAGGTGTCCCTTAGAAACCCCAATGTCAGGAGTGGTGGCACTCGATTTTAATCCCTGTACTCAGGAGGCAGAGATCAAGGCCAGCCTGGTCTATGTAGTGAGTTCCAGGCAGGCTGGGGCTACAGGAGACCTTGTCAACCCCCCTCAATCCCTCCCCCCACAAAAAAAGTACTAAAAATTAAATTCCCAAAGCTTCTAGAATTCTGTATCCAGTGACTACTGGAAGACAAAATGTGACTGAGAAGCCACACCTCTAATCTCAGCTGGGCCACTCCTTCAAGTCCTCTGTTTGCATTTCTCTGTGTGTGTGTGTGTGTGTGTGTGTGTGTGTGTGTGGGTGTTCACGCTTGTGTGCATTGATGCTTCTGTGAACATGTGTGTGAATTCACGTGTGTGTGTGTGTGTGTGTGTGTGTGCGCACAGATGCACATCTATATGCCTTCATGGTTTTGTGACTGTGTGTAGAGGCTGGATGGTGACTTTGGGTGTTACTCCTTAGGAGCCATCTACCTTTTTTTAAAAAAAAAAACTATTTATTTATTTAGTTAGTTATTTAGTTATTTATTTAGTTATTTAGTCTTTTTGAGACAGGGTCTCCCTGTAGCCCCAGCTGTCCTGGATTCACTATGGAGACTAAGCTGACCTCGAACTCACAGAGATCTGCCCTGATAATCATGGAGTGTTTACCTGTTGTGGACACTATTCCTGGGGAGAACATGAACTAGTGATCGACCAAAGAAAGGGTGCCACCAAAGCCTAACTTGGTGAACCAATGAGTTTTAGAGGGTTACTTACAAGTGTATGATTGAGGAGTTACTTCCAGGAGCAGAAAGGACTCAAAGGCGGCTGCATGGGGGTCAGGGAAGCCCACCTCAGCTGGTCTGAGTGTCTCTCACAGCCCTTAGTTATGTTTTGGGAAGGGAGCAGCCTAGAGAATCTGGCTGTTCAGGGATTTCTGGAAGTCTAAGTTTAGAAGCTTCCCTGTAGGATGAAATGTTTCACCTCCTTTTAGAATATCCAGTGTCTTAAGCATGACTCTCCAAGATGGAAGCTTTTATCTCATGTTGCTACACAACACTATCCTAGCTCATCCCCCTTTAAGACTGAAGACACACAAAGAGGTCATTGTCCTAAACCTGCAGTATCTTTGGATTCCAGGAAAAGCAAGTTCTCCAGGACAGGACATACCCACCCACTTCAGAAGGGACAGTTATCCATGACCACTAGGTGGCCCTGGGTGCAGAAGTGAGAATCCGGAAGGAGCCATCAGCTCATCCCCTCAAGTGATGGCAGCAAGGACTTCTGACCAACCCACCTTGCAGAACCAGAGACGGGACAATGACCAGCCAGACCATGGCTTGAGACGACTGCTTGACTGTGTGTGCCTTTGCCCTTTGTCCCAGTTCTTCCTGTATGAACTTAAAGCTGGTGCTGATGACCTGAAGCCGGCCTTAGGGGTCACTGGATCCCTTTCTGTGTTCTTCCCAAAGTGATAGCACTTATGAAATCTCTCTGTGTTTTCCATAACTTGTCTGTCTACCTAGTCTATGGACGCAGGTGCTTGAACCTCACCCTACTGTGGTTGCCAGGGCAGGGGCTTTGGTCCCGAATCTCTGATTACAGTGGTAGGGCCTCCACAACATTGATTATCTAGTGTGAAAAAGGGAAAGATACTTCTTAGAAAGGCTTCTTTAAAGATAGTTACCAATAAGGCCTGGAGAGATGGCTCAGTGGTTAAGAGCACTGCCTACTCTTGCAGAGGACTGGGGTTCGATTCCCAGCACCCACATGGTGGCTAGGAACAGTCCTTAACTCCAGTTCTAGGGGAATCCGAAGCCCTCTTCTGACCTCTGCGGCATTGCAGGACTTGAGTGCACTCACATACATGCAGACAATACACTCATACACATAAAATAAAAATAAATAAAATAAAATAAATAGTTACCAATGAAAAAGAGGGAAACAAGACAATGGGAAAAAACAGGCAGAAGAAAGGTGTTGTGCCAAATTTTCCCTTGAGAGAGTCCAGAGAGCACAGTTCTAACCAAACCATCACAATGTTCCTCTTAAGTTACAGTTTGGGGAATAAGAATATTTATTTGGGCTTCCAAACCAAGTTTATGCTATTCTGAAGAAAGTCACTTACAAAGGCATGCGCACCCCTGAGCTCTCTCTCCCACGTTTGAGATCCATGCTGTTGGCGCCACCAGGGGCTCGCTTCCCAGATGACGAATCCCCTCCCCTTTCCCCAGTGTGTTCAGCATTTCCTGTGTCCCTAGTGTGCGTCCCTAGACTCTTCCCCTCTGAGTCTCTTGGGGTTCAGTTCTAGTTCCCTGGGAGGGCATGCCCACCCAACAAAAGGGGACATTCTAAGGGGTGGATGGAAAGTTGCAGAGAGAGCTACTGACTCGTTTTCATTAAGAACACACGAGATGAGTCACGAGTGATTGGAACAGAGATTAGAGGTGATGGGGAAGGAATTGAATTTTTGGGAATGACAAAGCCTTTCTCAGGGGGCTGGACTCCCAGAAACTCATAGGCCACCATAGACACCCAAGTCACCAACTTGGATTCTTGTCTTGAGAATTCAAAGAATGAAATTCATGGACAACAGAGGGTGAGTTTTAGAGAGAAATTTATTACAGATTCATAGGTGGGAGCTTAAAAAGGAGAGGGGGAGAAAGACAGCAAGCAGAGCTCCTCTACAGAAGGAGGGGTCCAGGAAGCAGGATGCTATCAAGGGGATAGTCTGGGGACCTTTTAAAAGAACTCATGGCAGAAACTGGGGTGGGAGTTGGGTTGGGAGGATGAGCTGATCTGTCCATTTGGCCCAGCAGCTGTCCAAGTGCCTCCTCTTGGTTTCAGTGACGTAAGCACTGTCTCTAAACCTAGGTGCCCATGTGGGCGATTATAGGTGAGTGCGCGCACTGGGCGCACTCCCGGAATGGCACTGCAGGCTTCTCCGCCGCTTCGGGTCCCGTCTCTCTGTCCGCCGCTCCGGTGCTGAAAGTCTCCACTGCTGGAGCGTTGTCCAGCCGAATCTCGCCCTTAATTCACCCGTGTACTTTCCTCAGGAAGCGAGGTTCACTGGCCATTGGACCACGCAGGAAGAGTATGAGGATGGCGAAAGCTAGGATGTCCGCAAGTCGGTAACGAGGGAGTGCTGCCCCTGGAGAGGCTGGGTCGCCGGTAGTAAGACACAAGACTCAAGACTTGGCTTAGTCTGTGTTACAGCTTTATTAAGTGTCTCTGCTCCAGCTCCTTGCTGTCCAGCTCTCTATTGATCCAGTTCTCTGTGACCCAGCTCTCTGTGACCCAGCTCTCTAATATTGAGAGAAAGACTGGGATATTTATATCATGGGGGTAGTGGTAAAAGCTTTGGCTGATAGATACTTTGTGAGGCATTTTATTTGCATATAGAAGTGGATTTCTGCCATGCTGCCAGACTGCTGACTACCTGAAAAATCACACAGGAAAGCATGGTATTCCTAAAGCCAGAGGCCATGTTTATGTTAGAGCATTTGTGGCGGGCACTTCAAAAGGAGTCAGGGAGGATGCCAGGGACTCTGCTGAAAGGAGGATCAGAACATGAATCTGAGCTGCGTGAGCTGTCCAGACGTGAAGGGACTTCTACTTCACAGCAGGGGCCCCCAACAGGCGATCACCAGGCATCAGGAATAAGAATTCTTTTCTGGCATTGCTGGCCTCCAGCAAGGGTTGTCTCAGAAGTGTTGCTTAGGGGTCCCCTCACTACCTGGCTAGTCTCTATCGCCTGTTCTCATCAGAGGTTAAACCCCAGCCCCCAAGGAGGCTGTGTCCATTTCCACTGAAGTGTGACTTTCTTGCTCCACTCCTGGCTTCTGTCTGTCCTGTCAACAGGTGTCACAGTCCCAGCTGGAACGCATGAGAAATGCACACAGCCCGTCTTCATGCAGTGGGCAGAACTAGGTGCCCAGATTGGGCCAATCTCGTGCAGCAGGGGCTGGGATCCACAAGATCAGTTTATGCTTTGCTATTTTATTTTCTTAGAGAAAGCAACATAGTGCATCTGAATACAGAGAACAAGTATTTTCTGTGTGGGTGTCAGCTGGGAAATGCAGCTTCCCAGCACCTGAGCACACTGGCTTAGTCCCCCCACAGGGAGTGAAGCAGCCATCCTTCCTAGTTCATCACTAGGCAACCCAGAGGTGTCCCTGGGGCTAAATATCTCTGCTGTGATCTCCCAGCATCTTTGCTCATGCCTTCCCTGGCCATGATGTACGGGAAGTCCCCATTCCAGGTGCCACCATCCACAGGACTCCTTCCTCCTGGAAGATATCTCTTCCCCTCTGGGAGTAGGATGGTCTGGGTAGTGGAGCAAATGAGGGTTTGTGGTAGGTAGAAAACAGAACTATTACATAGTGTGTGAGATCTCATATAAAGTGTGGATCTTGAATCAGCTCTGAAGCATCTGTTTTGGCAGGTGGTACAATGCAGAGAGAGAGAAAGAAAGAAACTTGCTGATAAGAAACAGGTAGTGGCATCCTGGAAGATATTTACAGTTATTTCTCTGGAACTGTTTGTTTTGTTTGTTTTGTTTTGTTTTGTTTTGACAGGGTCTCCCTAACCCCAGCCTGCCTGGAACTTACTATGGAGACCAGGCTGGCCTGGCTCTCATAGACATCTGCCTGCCTTGGCCTCCCGATGACTGGGATTAAAGGCATGTGCCACCAAGCCCAGCCAGTTATCTCTCTGGGAACAAAACAGAAAGTTTGATTTGTAGTATCTGCTGGTTCCCATAGTTTAAATACTACTTTTATGGCTGATTTCCATCTACAAAGTTCACAGCAAACAAAGTAGGATTCAAAATGACACAGGCTTTTCTATCAGAATTTCTGGAGGATAATAAAATATTTTCAGTGTGTAACTGAGTGTGTGTGTGTGTGGAGAAGACCCTGATGACCTTCAAGTTTTTCAAAGACTTAGTCTGCCTGTGCCCAGGACCTTGGCTGAAGAGCTGTTCTAAGAGAGAAACGTGTGCTTATCCCTTAGGCTATCAGACTTTTGGAACAATTGTTACAATGTCCTCCATCAGATTTCTGTGCAAGTCCATTCCAGAAAGCTATTTCCCTGGCTTTGGTGGAGACCTGACATTCTCACTATCCAGAACATGAACTAATCCAGTTGGCCCAGGCCTCTCAGGAAGGCGGCCCACATTACAACCTTCTAAACAGATAGGAGGAATCAGCCCTTTTATGAGATAATGCCCTCTCTCTCCCCTGAATTTCCACTCCCTGGTGCAGTTGCCATAGAACCACCACGAGCCTTCTGAGCCTCAAAGGATGTAGCTTTTCCATTTTCTTCTCTTCTGTCTTTTGTTTTGGATGCTGCCCAGGACCCAGGTCTGCTGTTCCTGTTCATGCTTTTTCTAAAGCCCCTCTTCTGGCTGTTTGACTGCCATGCAGCCGACCTCCACACTGGCTTAACTCAAACCCCATGAGTTTTTCTTTTCTTTTCTCCGTTCTTCTCCTCTAGACATGAGCTGAGATTCACAGGGTACCTGCACTGGGGTTTTTCTTTTTGAACCCTAATGAACTTGACCTTCAGCGTTCTTTAGAGTCTGCTTTTAAATTCTTTTATTATGAATACTAAGAACTCCATTAAGGGACCTGTACTTTCTTCAATAATATGTGGTAACTCTGCCCAGACTGCCTTATATTTTCAGCAACAAAAAGGACCCCAAAGTGTTAAAATTTCCCCAGGAATCTAGTTGTGTTGGAGTCCAGTGTTGGAGTCCAGTGCTGGAGTAGGCAAAGGTTCAAATCCTGGTGGCAGAGGAAGGACTTGCCTCCCAGGAGATTTCCCATCATCCTGAGTGTTGGTCTCATGATGAGTGAATGAAAATTTCCTGACTTTGGTTGCATCTTTTCTGTGAAATTGTAACACTGCTACAGAAAACGGGGAGAGAAACTGGGATCTCTGTCTTGCTCTGGCTAAAATGCAAATAAATCCATTTCCCTTGACCAATTTCTGCTCCTGGTTTCTTTTAAAGATACTGGAAAACTGTGTGGCGGTGGTAAGGAAAAGCTGTATTCTCATAACTTTCTGTACTCATGTATAATGCTCCTTTCAGCTTAGACTTACATATTTTCCTTTTGTCTCACTTGTTGGGTAGATACCTTGAAATGTAACACTGGGATGCTCAGTGACATTTTGTTGCTCTGACGTTTTCATCACAACCCTGAACTGTTTCATGACTGTAACTTCTTGAAGCTCTTTGATACTTTCTACTCACTGTGTCTAATTGTTGATAAAGATGTGAAATTAAGAGAATGAGAAGTCTATCAAATGGTTTAGTGAGGCACCTGGTCCAAGTAGTCCAAGAAAAGTGTGGCTCAAACGTGACAAATATCTAAACTCCTGCTGGTGATGTCTGTTTTTGTAAACTGAAATGACCATATGACCAATCACTAGCCCAATTAATCTGGCCTAGCTGTAGATCAAATGGCAACAGATATCCTGACTCATGCCTGGGATGTCCACATTGTAAGGTATGGTGCCCAGGTGAACTCTGGACAGAATTTTCCCGAGATAACATGGCCCATCATGAAAAGAAACACAGGGCCCAGGTGCCAACCATAGAATGATTATGTAAAAATGCCTGTTTAACCCCCATTTGGACTTCTGTTTGAGCCCCAGAAAATCTTAAAGGCTTTGTTGCTTATTCTGGGACCTCATGCATGGGAAAGAACTGCTTTCCAACTGTCTCCTGGGTCCCTTAGCTGTTCCAAGAATTTTTCCATAACATTTGGAGGCCCCAGTGAGATTTGAAATGTGTCTTCAAAGTGTGAGCACAAGCATAGTGGCCCTTTGTGCTGCTGGAACAGAGCTCCAGCTCAGACTAGAGAGGGACTCTAGGCTCTTAAAGGAAAGGCTTATCACATTCCAGTATTCCAGGTTCCTGAGGACTCAAAACCTCACCCTCACTGAACAGTTGGACCCCAGCCAGACACAAAAGGAGGGTTGGATCAGCTCATCAGGAAACAAAAAGGTCTGGTCACAGGAAAAAAAAGCTAAGGCACCAGTACTCCATCCTATCCTTGGGATGGAAGGAGAGGGTGATTCCCTCCCAGTAGCAAAGGCAGCTGGAACAAGCTCCTGGAAAGTGCAGAGCTAAGAGACATTTCCCTGAGCACCAGGAAGTGCAGACCATGGGGCCGGAGAGGGCCCCATGGGATTTTCCTAAATGAGGAGGGGAATGATTGATTAACCTCTGTGTGTGTGTGTGTGTGTGTGTGTGTGTGTGTGTGTGTGTGTGTGAATGTCTAAGCAGCCTGATTTTCTCACACTTTGGGCTTGTAGTTGTGACCTTACAATTGGACATCCTTATGATCTCCATAAGGCTACAGGGTTCAAGTGGGTTCATTCTATCTTTCCATAACAATTGCATGCAGTCTTATGGTGGGACCAGAGTGGTCATAACTCACAATTGCTGAACCCACTCTGGCTAAGTGCTCTTTCAACTTTCCTAGGGGAGATGGCCAGAGTACCTGAATGATCTCCTCCCGAGAGGAGGAGGGCAACTAGGAAAACTGTTTCATGAAGAAATCTCCAACTTTTATGTCTGCCATGGGCATAAAGTTTTGATTAGTAGACTCACTTTTCCTTGAGATGTCTCTCTTCGCTGTGCTCCTGGCAAGGCACAAATAAGTGACCCCCATAGATCGTGTCTTTTATAATGGAGATAATTCAATTAGACTCAAGGATCTTTATTTTCCTTAAGGGCCTCTAGATTCCAGGGGGAATTAGAAGACAGTGCTGACCCACACCATTTGGAAAAATCTGGACCCCCTGTGGGATGGTTCACAGGAAGATGTCGTTGCACCTCTAGCCTACATCACTGTGCAAATAGGGCAGTCAGTTAGGGAACCAGCCTCTCTAACCCTACTGGTTCTGCAGATCTAGCTCTCCCCTGAGCTCATCGGGAATTTCTCACATTGGATGAGTGGAAACATTAATGATGCTTTAGGTCATAGAAGAATCCGAGATGGGAGGGACGCCCTCAAAGCCTACATCCCTTGACTGTTTCCTCAGAAATTTCAGGAGAGACTTTTCTGGAGATTATAGGATTAAGTTGTCTCTGAGGAAGATATGGGCCATGTGCTAGGAATAATGACCTTCCTATGTCTTGGAATGGCCACAGGAAGGAACACTGAACATTCCCACTGACAGAGTGGAATACCAGGGCATGACAGAGATGCCTGGACTCCCAGATCAATTCCCTTATATAGACTCATGGTTACAGGTGACTATATCCGTACCAGTCTGGGGCCAGTTCTGCACAAATAAGTAGGGAAAATGGAAGATTCCGGTCTCAAGCAGAAAAGAAGGCAAAGGATCAAGATAAGGTTATTCACAAGGGGAACGCAGGTGAAGGGCCACTGCCACCCCCATATGAGCCCTCCAGCTTGCTGGCTGCTATGGTGCCCTGGTTTCCTCAGTTGCCTGGGAGACATCCTCCTTTGGTGCCATCTCCACCCCAAACACCAGAGCGCCCAGTAACCCCACCCCAACAGCATGGATCAGACTTTCACTCATGGCTCCACCCTTCCAGGGGCAGCCCATGCAAGAAGATGTACCAAGCATTTACACGAAGCAGTCACTGTTCCCACAAGTGCTATCTGCACAAGGGCTTCCCTTACAAATCCAGCCCTTATAAAAACCACTTGTACCAGACCGTGCCCTAATAATGTAAATTTCTTGGAAGACAGGCCCAGCCTCATCACCCCGGATGGCTCAGGAAAGGCAAACCCAGAGTCCAAAGCTGGCTCGATTCTGGGAACAGGTCACTTGGATCAGCCACCCAGGTGAATCAACAACCACAGGCTTTCCAAATCCCTCTGGACAACACAGGGGCTCCATAAATGAATTAGAATGGTGCCATATGACAAGACTGTTCAAACCTCTACTACCAACCAGCCTTTTATCACCACAGACCTTCTCAATTGGAAGCCACATACTTCAGCCTACTCAGAAAAACCTCAATTATGATTGAGCTGCTGGAGGCCATTTTCCTAATGTACCAACCAACTTGGAGAAATTGCAAACAAGTTCTTCAGATCCTCTTTAACACAGAAGAGATATGGCACATTTGGAAGAGGCTCAAAACAGACTCAAAGGGTAGGCCCCAGACTGTGAGACTGAGTCCACCACCTGGGCCTCGGGTGTCTAGGGACTTCAGTAATGAGAATGGGGACAACTGGCCATGATACTGGGAATAAAAGTCAGGGTAAGGAAGCTGATTAGCATGTGAAAGAGGGCAGAAGCCTCCCAAAAGCCTGATGAGTCATCCACAGAATTTTATCAGAGCCTCTCTGAAGCAGTCTGGATACATACTCCTTTTGATCCAGAGGCAGGAGAAAAATCAGTGAGTGGCAAATGCAATCTTTGTATCCCAGTCAGATCCTGATATCTGCTGCAAGCTTCACAGGCTAGAAGGCTTCTTGAAGTTGAATGTGATACAACTACTGGACGTTGTCAACAAAGTATTTGAATATCAGTACCAAAAGAACCAGAAAATAGCAGACAAGCGTATACAGCAAAAGTCCCCTCTGGGTTTGGACAACCCAACTTACAAGCGAAGAAGAAAGTCAAAGAAAGATGTCTATAGCGCCTGGACCAAATGCGTACTGCAAGGAGAGTGGCCATTGGAATAGTGAATGCCCTCACCCCAAGAAAATGCTGGGTGGATCAAAGAGGCCAAGTCATCCCAGCAGGGGAAGCCATCAGCAGTGCATACTACACTCTAATTCGTCAGACTAGGTAGCATGGAAAATGAACAGGACCAACAGGGCTCTTTAAGTCTTGGCCTCTGGGAACCCACAGTCATGATGCAAAATGTGGGTCAACCAATCACCTTTATGCTAGATGCTGGCATTGAATACTCATCACCCCGGTAGCTCCTCTAACAGACAAAACAACTACTGTCACAGGAACCTCTGGGGGCTGAACTGCTTCCCTGTTCTTAAAACTCTGCAAGTTGGGAGACCATCTAGTGACTTGAGCTCTTATATGAACCAGAAAGCCCTATTCCTCTGGTGATGAAGCTTAGGTCACAAATCACATTGGCCCCTTGAGAAACCTGCTAGTCTTGCCCTAGGAGGTCAGCCTGAAATGATGATGACTATGATGGTACCTAGGGAGGGAGAATGGCACCTCTGCTCTCAGGAAGAGGAACAAACTACCTGACTGCTCTGCTAAAAGAGTTCCCAACCATTTGGGGAGAAAAGATGCCCTCAGGTTTAACCATGAACCATGCACCCATTATAGTGGGCCTGAACCCAGGAGCCACTCCAGTCAGAAAAATAATACCTTATTGTCTCTGGAGGCTCATTTGGTCATTGGGGATCACATCCAGAGGTTGTAAGATCCTGAAATCCGAATTGATTGCAAATCCCCATGGAGCACCCCACTGTTGCCAGTAAAGAAGCCGGAAGGGGGCTGGAGAGATGACTCAGCAGTTAAGAGCACTGCTTCTCCTCCAGAAGACCTGGGTTTGATTCCCAGCACCCATATAGTAGCTAACATCCATCCATAACTCCAGTTCCAGTAGATCTGACACTCTCTTCTAATATCTGTGGGCATTGCACAACATGGGTACACTTACATACATACACACAGTACACTCATACACATAAAATAAAGATAAGAAAGAAAATGTTTTTTAAAAAGGAACCAGAAAGAAATGACTACAGACCTGTCAGGACCTCTGTATTAGTTACTTTTCTGTCACTGTGACAAAACACCATAACCAAAGGAACTTACAGGAAGAAGAGTTTATTTGAGCTTATGATTCCAGGTTCCAGGGAGAGTAGCCTGTCATGGCAGGGAGGCATGGTGAGGTAGCCAGAAGTTAAGCTTGCACATCTTCAAGCAGGAACAGGAAATGGAGGGTGACCGGAAATCTGTCAAGGCTTAAGAACCTTCAAATTTCACCCCAGTAATGAGCTTCCACCTTATTAGGACCTCCTAACACAGTGTCACCAACTGGGGACAAAATGTCCACTTTCTACTCCCTGGCCTCCATAGGCTCATGACCATATAAAATGTAAAATGCATTTAGTCTGTCTTCAAAAGTCCCCATAGTCTCTACCAGTCTCAATACCATTCAAAAGTCCAGAGTCCGAAGTCTATTCTGAGACTCAAGGAATCTCTTAACTGTAAGATCCAGCAAAATCAAAAGAAATTACATACTCCCAACATAGTGGAACCAAATACACCTTCCCATTCCAAAAAGGAAGAGGGAGGGCGGGCATAGTGCAGGAATACTAGACCAAAACAAGACCAAAAACCAACAGGGCAAACACCATATCCACCAGCTCCATATCTGACTTCTGGGACTTTGCTTCCAAAGGGCTTAGATGGCTCAGGCCCTCCAGCTTTGCTGTGTGCAACATGCATCTCTCTCTTGGGCTGGAGAGCTGTATGCAGCTCTCCTTTGCAGATGTCTTACAGCTCTGGCATAGCCAATGTCTTTTTGGGTCTCCACTGCCAACCAGGCTTCAGCTTCACGCAATGGCCTGTCAGGGCCTTCTTTATTCAGGGATACCCCTACTACACGCTGTCTGGCCTCAGTGGCTCTCTGAAACCAAGGAGGAAGAACAGATGACCCCTTCACTCTGGCATCTTTGTCTTTAAAGTGAGAACCAGGTGAACAATGCTGACAATTTTGGGTGCCAAACTTTTCATCCACATTACCAGCCGCTTTTCTATGTTGTAGTTTTCCAGAAGTAAAAAATCCCTCTGGTATTTGGAAGCAAAGCCCTTTGGAAGTAAAGTCCCAGAAGTCAGATATGGAGTTAGTGGAAATGGTGTTTGCCCTGTCAGTTCTTGGTCTTGTTTTGGTCTGTTATTTTCCTTTCACAAGTTGGAGGCTTAGCTGGGTGTGGTCTTGCCCTGAAGTTTGTTGGGGAAAGGTGTCCTCTGAGGAAAAGAGGGGGTGGGTCTAGAAACCCAGAGAGACATGTAGTACACTGGGAAAAAGGGGTGGAGCCACCACCATATTGAGCATGGGCGAACGGTGAGGGAGGAAGATACAGGCGGGAGGCAGACGGAATGTGCATTTCAAATATGGAAAAGAAGAAGCCTATAAGACTCAGCGGTTTGGTAAGTTACCCCTCCCACATCATATAAACCACGCAAAAATCCAAATAGGATGTCTTATGTTCGTTTGTGCCTAGAGTCCCAGAAGGTATGCATGGGTCCCCCAGGAAGTGAAAAATTTAGCGAAATAAGGACTCTTTCCATTGTTTAAGTGCAAATCTCTAGGCCTCTCCTTAAACACTTTAATTTCCTTATCAAAGAGATCCTCTCCTTTCTCTTATGCCTTGGCTCCAACATAATCTTCCTAGTGCTCCTTTTCACTGTAGATCTGCATAATATACACCATTAACAGCCATGCCACCTTTTCTATGTTAGGCTGTTTTTGAAATTTCCTCCACCAAAGAAATTAGACTATTACTTTTCAACTTATCCTCAGGCAAGCTTTTAAGCTGTGTGCAGACTTCAGACAGACTCTACCAGAATACAACAGTTGCTGCTTAAGTCCTTATTTGCCTCTAGAACTAATTTGCTCTCAGCACTACTTTCTTCCAGGCTCCTACTAGAATGACCCATTAAGTTCTTAGAGCATTCAACCACTTTTCTAGTCCAAATTTCCAATGTCTTCCACATTTCTTCAAAAACCCATATGGTCAGGTCTATTGTAGAAACACCCCATGATCCTGGTACCAACGCATGTATTAGTAACTTTTCTGTTGCAGTGATAAAACACTGTGACCAAAGGAACTTACAGGAAGAAGGGTTTATTTGAGCTTATGGTTCAAGGTTCTAGCGGGATTAGAGTCTCTCATGGCAGGAAGGCATGGTGAGGTGGCCGGAGCAGGAGCAGAAGTTAAGTGCTCACATCTTTAAGGAGGCACAGGAAACAGAAGGTGACTGGAAATCTGGCAAGGCTTAAGAAACCTCAAAGACCACTTCCAGTAATGGGCTTCCTCTAGGAAGGTTATACCTTTGTAGACTTCCCAAAACAGTGTCACCAACTGGGGACAAAATGTCCAAATACTTGAAGCCTATGGGACATTTTCATTTAAAACCACCATAACCTCAGTGCAGTCAAAAAAGCAGTAATCACCATCCACCCAATGGTCGAAAATCCCTACACACTTCTAAATCTTGTGTCCCCAGTGGTGAAATGGTTTACTTGCCTCGAATTAAGAAATGCTTTCTTAGCTGGGTGTGGTGGTGCATGCCTTTAATCCCAGCACCTGGGAGGCAGAGGCAGGTGGATCTCTGGGAGTTCAATGCCAGCTTGGTCTACATAGTGAGTTCCAGGCCAACTGGGGCTAGAGGAAGACCCTGTCTCTCAAACACACACACACACACACACACACAAGAGATGCTTTCTCCTGCCTCTGACTCTCTCTTTGGCAAGTCAAACTTTGTTTGCCTTCAAATGGAAAGACCTTTAGACCAGAAGGAAAATGCAGTTAACACAAACTCGATTACCAGAGGGCGTCAACGTCTCACCCACCATGTTCAGTGAGGTGCTAGTTGCTGACCTTACTGCCTTCTTTAAGATGCCTTAAATTGTACTTCTACAATCCATAGATGACTTGCTGTTAGTCAGCCCCTTGGAATGGCACTAGGGTTCTGCTGGCTCTCCTCTCTGATGCACGATATAAGGTATCATGGAAAAAGGCCCAGATTTGCAGACAAGAGGGAAAGTACCTTGGATTCCTCATCTCTGAAGGACACAGAGCCCTTGGGCATGAGAGAAAGCAGGCTGTCTACTCAATGCTTCAACCTAAGACCAAGAAGAAGGTCTCGGAGCTCCTCAGGGCAACTGGGTTCTTCAGGATTTGTATACCAAGTTATTCAAGAATTGTGAAGCCATTGTATAAAGTTACAGCTGGCTCTGGAAAGGACCCTCTAAACTTGAATCAGAGCAAGGGAATGTCGTCAAACACTTAAAGAGATTCGTAACAGGTGCCCCAGCATTAGGTCTACAGGATATAACCCAGTTGCATACCTGGCAAAGCAATTGGACTTAGTAGCTGCAGGTTGGTCATATTGTCTCCAGACCCTGGCTGCCACCATGGTCTTAGGGAAGCTAGTAACTCACCTTGGGACAAACCTTAAATGTAAAAGCCCCCCATGCCATCACCACTCTGACAAATAATCAAGGACATATGTCAGAATGAGTCACTACCTAGGTTTGCTCTGTGAAAACTCACATATCCACCTTGGAACAGTAGACACTCAGCCCAGCAATGTTTCTGTACATGGTTCCCTGACCATAACTGTGAGGACATGAGAGATGAAGTATATTCAATTTGACCAGATTATCTGAGGTTCCCCTCCAAAACTCAGAGCTGGAACTGTTCACTGATGGGAGCAGCTATGTCCATGAATGGCAAGGAAAAGAAAGATATGAACTAGCTACTGCTTATGAAGTCATCAGGGCTGAAACCTTATCACAAGGGTGGTCAGCACCAAGAGCAGAATTATGGGCACTAATCCAGGCTCTGAGGCAGACAGAGGGAAAATGGATTAGCATCTATACAGACTCAAAATACACATTTGCTACCCTGAACATTCATGGGGACATATTCAAGGATGGAGGACTTTTAACAGCAGAAGGAAAGGAACTCAAGATTAGAGAAGAAACTCTCCAATTATTAGAAGTATTTCGGAAGCCCTTACAAGTCACAGTGATCCACTGCAGAGGGTGTCAAAAAGGAAAGGACCTCACCACTAGGGGAAACAAATTGGATGATCTGGCTCCTAGGGAGGCTGCTATCCTTCTGAGTGTAGCAACTCGGTAAGATAGTATCATGAGCTACCTTACCTGGGAAAGACAGCCATATAAAGTCTTCTAAGCCAGTATTATCTGATACCGAGGCTCTTTACCTCTATTAGTTACTTTTCTGTTACTGTGATAAGACACCAGGACCAAGGCAACTTATAGAAGGAAGAGTTTATTTGAGCTTATGGTGGCAGGGGTAAGAGTCCACAATGGTGGGGGAGGCGTAGCAGCAGAGGTGGCTGGAGGAGCAGCAGAAGCAGAGGGTCACATCAAGCAGGCACAGGAAGCAGAGTGTGACTGGAGATCTGGAAAGGCTTAGGAACTCTCTAAGCCCACCCCCAGTGATGTGCTTCCTTTAGCATGGCCATACCTCCTAAGACCTCTGAAAACAGTTCCACCGACCACAAAATGTCCAAATACCTGGAACTTATGGGGGACATTCTCATTCAAACCACCTTATGTGCCCAAACAAGTGCAAGAATGTGTGACATGTACATGGAACAATGCTGACCAGAGGCTAAAATCTAACTTAGGGGTAAAGACCCTTTGAGGATTGTTGGGGAACCCTGCTGTTAAGGTTGGCTCCTTTCTCAGCAGGAGCTTCCTGCCTGACTTACCTGGAAAGTGCCACCAAGCATGGATGCTTGGCCTCATTTGAAACATGACCTTTGGCATAGTTACCTGGAGTAAAAACTACTCCCAGATTTTTTCTATATGATAATTAGGCATTTCCCCATAGTCAGATGATAGGATCCCCTGCCACATGTAAATAAAGCATACTATGAGCACCTATCAGCTGAAGCATTGGCTGCTGCCTCCACACTATATTTTCTGTAAGCACCACTGAATAAACGGAGCTATTTCACTGAATCTGGAGCTGTTTCACTGAATCTGGAGCTGTTTGTATCACTGAAACCTGCCTCCCTGGAAGGGCTTTCTTCTGTCAGTGCTCACTGGCCGTCCTGACCCCGTTTGTTGCTTCTGTTCCCTTTGTCCTCAGGGACCAGCGGCCAACGACCCACGAGGGAAGGGAGAGACCCCACAGAGGATGTTGAAGTAGATTTCGAAGATGTGAAACCATGCTGTGGTACAAATACCTGTTGGTCTTGATTGGCACATACTCAGGATGGATTGAGGCATTTCCAATTTACAACCACTGGCAGGAGAAGTGGCATAGTCCCTTTTAAGGGAAATCGTTCCAAGACATGGGCTACCACTCTCAATGGGATCAGACAATGGACCTGCCTTTGTGCCTGAGACTATTAAAAGTCTATCTAAAACACTGGGAATCAAATGGATACTTCATACAGCTTATAGGTCACAGAGCTCAGAGAGAGCTGAGCATATGAACTGGACCAGACCCTTTAGGCTACTTTAGCAAAACTGACAGGAAACCTAGATAAAACCTGGATTGACTTACTACCTAGGGCACAGGAGCACAGATCTGAAGAATGTGTTCCCTAAAATCTTTGGACTACTCCCCTTTTGAGATCATGTAGAAGGAGCCCACCCTGTTTCACTAAATTTTCCAGACCTCTGGGAGACTGGTCCTCAGTAACCAAGTCTTCTGGTTCTGACACTGGTTAATAAAACTGACCTAACACAGTTCTATTTGAATTTTGCATAGTTTATATGACATTTAGGAGGGAATGACTTACAAAGATATGGTTTTCTCCTAACCAACACGCCATTCAAGTCTGCCCATAGACGCCATTGGCTTTCATGCACTGTACCCCAAGGGATGCACTGCTGCTTACCAGGGGCATGTCTCACTCCCAGAATTCCAAAAATGGCTGTGGCTCAACCCCTTTTCCCAGGGTGCCCACGTCACCTACTCTTTTCAGAGGAATGAATAATTTTCAGGCTACACTCCACCCCTTTCCCTGACTCTTACCAACTGTCTGCCATCTCTTCTGCAAATTTCCCTGAGACTTTGAGGGGTTGGCAGATGCAGGGAGATCTCTCTTTTATTATGGTGAGATATTGACCTCTTGGGCCTCCCCATCATTTGTCTTCAAGACATGGCCATTGATCTCTCTCTGGTGTTTCCCCTACTATAAAGACAAACGGAAGGAAGGAGACATATCTAAACAAACATGAATGTGAATACAAATGCCCAGAAGATATCCTAGTAGGTGTACTGTATTCATCAAATAGTATACTTGCAATGGCTTCCCTTCCGGGGCCTGTAGCTTTCCCTGACACAGGGCATTGGCCTGGCCTACAGCACCAGATGTGTGTTCTACCTCTAGGATCAGGTCTTATCTAATTAGAAATTTGTCAGTTGTATGTATGTTAGTTGAGCCATTATTACACTTGCAGGCATTGCTTGGCATGTCCATAGTGTGCAGCATGTGAGGTCCATTGTTAAGCAGAATCATGGAGCGTCCTTTTTCCCCAACTATCTTCATAGCACTTTCTGACACTTTGAAAGCCATACATCCAGGGGCATGGAGTTTTTAGTTTCTCTGTTTCTTCTTCTCCTATGCTCACATCATGCAGTGTCTTCAGCAACGTGGCCCTTCTGACCTTTCTAGTACACAACTGACATTAGTGGCAATAGCCTTGGTGAATTTGAGGACCTTTAGGATTTCTCTCTAACCAACAGCTCATAGGGGGTCAACCCATCTCTGGTACTGTAGATTTTCTTAACAGTTGTATAGTTTGGGAGCCTCTGTTTGTATCTTACCCAACCATAAAACTCTCAAGAATCTTACAGCTATAGCTGGCCTTTACTTCTTCAGGTATCTTTCAAATGAGTTTCACATCTATAAAACACTCAAAGGTTAATTAACATCACATATTAAATCGATCATAAATGAGGTCTAACACAGCATGGAAAAGTTTTATCCATTTGCACTAATTTCTTTCTCCATAGATCTTTGTTAGGTAGCATAGCATGGATAAAAGGCATTAATTTGGTTAGTTCTTTACTATCTTTAGTTATCTCTTTGGGATCATTCCGCATTCTGGAGATCTTACATGGAGTCTCTTTGTATTCTTTTAGCCTTGATACATTTACAGGTGTTGGCTCCAGTTGCCTGACCCTGCACCAGGCTAAGGAGGCAGAAGGTCTCTCTTGTTCCCACTGCACCTTTTGGTTTTCTGAGTCAGGCAGGCCCTGGGTCTGCCTGCTTGCTGTAGCCATAACTTCCATCTCTCCATTGACCATACCTGGCTGCTGGGAGAGGCCCTGGAAGGAAAAACTGCCTCCACCCCTAGCATAGCTTTTCTCAGGAGAGAAATGCACCTCATCTAACTATGGGGATCCTTAACCACCCCGGGACAGTTTTTATCCTCTGAATGCCTTTTGTAAACTGTCCTTCAGATTTGAGGGGGTTTTTTTGGTCTTTTTGAGACAGGATCTCCCTGTTGCCCCAGTTGGCCTGGAACTCACTATGTAGAGCAGGCTTGCCTTGAACTCACAGATATCTGCCTGCCTCTGCCTCCTGAGTGCTGGGATTAAAGGCATGCACCACCATGCCCCGCTTATTCTTCAGGTTTTAAAGCCTTCCAGAAACTACTTAGTAATGAATGTAGTTTTCTATAAATTTTTTCTTTGGAAATTTGCACTCAACATAAGTCTTGCCGCATTTGTCTTCAAGTAACCCAAACAGACCATTTCTTCTGTCTGGTATTTTTTATATCTCCTGTAGGGTGTTCTGATATTCTACAGACATGTTTTACACACTGGTTTGAGTCACTTAGATCTGCCAAAGCCTCTCTCATTTTACAAATATGCTGTCCCATTGAAGGACTTAGCAAAACCATTAAAGCTCTATACCATTCTCGAGGTCCCAGTTGAATTAAGCTTTCTTTTATAACTCTGGTGAACATAGGCCTATCTGGCCCAGCAAACTGGGCATCATATATTGCTTTTTTCTTACTTAGTTCTCTCAGTAATGCCTGTCCCTCTTTTATAGTCTTCCAGCTTCTGTTAATTGTGGGAGTTTCCCTTGTTAATGACCATGTGTCTTTACTGCCTTCCACCAGTCATCCCATTAATAGTTGCTCCCCCCGTATTGGCCTAGGTTGGACAGCCCATGTTGCAAGGACCAATGGGTGATTAAATAACTCAGCTGTGAAGCTTCAAAAGGACTTAGATTGATATTATTTGCTTCCATGTCCCATATCCTCATGAGCCAAGTGGTGAGGGGTCTTTGATTGCTTGCTTGTAAGTCTTTCCTGGTTTCAACAGCTTCAGTGTGGAGTATTTTCTCCTAGGTATAGTCCTGTTAACTATTTTCTCCTTTTGTATCAAAGGTTGAATCTGAGGGGCGGCTTTAGCTACTTTTATTTCTAGGTTGTTTCTTTTTGCACTACTCTCTGTCTTTTTGGCTGGGTCTTTGGACTCCTAGTCCCCTAACTCTACACAAGTTAGAATCTCCCATTCACATGTTTCCTGACCCACTGTGTGGCCACATCAGCACTGCCACTAGCTCCCTTGCTTTTCCTGAACTCATGCAGATTGTTGTTTCCGGCACCATCCTGCCAGGCTGCACTGATTTGTTCCACTAAATGTTCCCCTTCCTGCCCTCTGGGAAACTGGCCCTCAGTCACCAGGTCACCCGGTTCTGACACTGGTTAATAAAAATGACCTAACACAGTTGTATTTGAATTTTGCATAGTTTTTATGACATTTGGGAGGGAGTGACATACAAAGAAACGCCTTCTCCTAACCCATGTGCCATTCAAGCCTGCCCATAGTCTCCATCAGCTCTCATGTGCTGAGCTCTGAGAAATGTCCCGCTGCTACTCCTGAGGGACACTCCTGGCTTCCGGAGTTCCAAAAAATGACCTCGGCTCCACCCCTTTTCCCAGGGTGCCCTATGTCGCCCACATTTTTTGGAGGAATGAATAATTTTTGGGCTAGCCCCCCCAATAGTAGGAAAGTTGAGAGCTCCCCCGCAACAAATAGGAGATTTAGAAATCTCCAGGCATCTCCTGACCCTAGGAAAGGCTCTGTGTTATATCAACAGGAAAGCTCAAGAAAGAGCCCCCAGCTCCTTAGGACATTGAATACATCCCTAACAGCCAGGAGATGAAATATGGGTTAAAGATTGAAAAAAGGAGCCTCTCCAGCTGGTTTGGACTGGACCCCATACAGTTATACTGGCAAATCCTTCTGCTGTTAAAGTTGAAGGTGTCACTCCTGGGATTCATCCCACCTGGGTAAAAAGGACCACAGTGCCAGAGAAAGTGGAAAGCTGGGCAGTGGACACATCTTAAGCTGCTCTGACTCACTGCAGAAACAAACAGACCTCTCCAGAGAACAGCAGCCTGGAGGCTGCCAGTCTACCCACAGCAGAAACTGTCCAGGCCCAAACTTGGAGGCCAACTGGTCTACCCATGGCGGAAGCACTCCATGGGAGACACCAAGGACATTTGGTCAAAAATGCCAGCCTATCCCTATAATTTTATTGGTAATGCTTTCCTTAATGCTGTCTGTGGACCCAATGTCAATGGCCCCAGATGGTTGGAAAACATCAGAAAAGTGGCTTTGGCATTGCTATACTTGGGTATAATGGGCACATTCTTTGGAATCTTTTGCTTCTTGTAATAGTCTGTGCTTCTCAAGGCATCAGGGCCACAAGAAACCTCCCCTATCCTCTGTGTCAGTATAATCTCTACTTTAATTCTGCTAGTACAAATAGATCCAATGCCCTACACATCACAGTCCAGGATTCTGTAGGAGGGTGGGAAAGATTTATGTTACAAGTTCAGAACCAGAGTATCATGTTTGCTGCCATAAAACATATGCTGGAGTTAGCACCGATGCCACGTATACCCAGCATCCCCCAGGACTCATATGTTATACCACCTGATTCAAAAGGACATGTGCCTGCCTCTCCAGAGATTCCAGAGGATGCCATACTACTGTGAATTCTTCATTATGACTCAAATAATTGATTTCACTGTGGAGGCTATGAACCTCTCCCAGGAAATCAAACCCTCACAGGTTGAGGATGAGGCAGACCCATGTTTCAAGAAAAGCCTTGTGCAGGTTCAGGTGTCATACTGTAGATACCCCATAGAATTAGGAAGCATTTCTGAACCTGGAGATAGGTATCTAAACTTCTGCTGGTGATATGTTTTTGTAAACTGCATTGGCCGTTTTACTGATTCCCAGCCCTGTTAGCCTAACTCAGCAATAGATCAAAAGGTGACAGATGTCCTGATCCATGCCTGGAATGTCTATAAACTGTGATAAGCAAGTGAACTCAAGAAGGACATTTTTACATCATCATTTTATGGCCCACACAAAATGATGAGGTAACAATATCTATGTAACACCTATCTGTATTTCTGTTTGAGGCCCAGTAAATTTTGAAGTTTTTGTTGTTAATTCTGGGACCTCATGCATGAGAAAGAAAAACCAAGCTTTCTGACTCTCTCCCAGAGGAATACTTGGTCTCTTAGCTGTTCCAAGAATTTTTCCGTAACATCAGGTTTATGAATCTAAATTCTTGGTAACCAATCCAGAATCTCGGGGGACTGTGCTAGGGAAAAGTTTCCTTTCACACTCTGCACCTCATCCAGTCTTGCCTCTCATAGGACCAAGGATCTCGAGGCCATTCTCCTGTTTTCTGTGGAGATTGCTCAGGGAAGCTGTGAAGGATGGCTGCTTCCCCTTGAGGCCCCTAGGTGAAGCCAAAACGTTCTCCCCCTTCACTGGGACTGCTGCCTCTAAACCAGCACACACATGCACACACACAGACACACACACATGCACACACAGACATGAACACACTCAGACACACACACACGTGCACACACACACACGAACACACAGACACACACACACGAACACACACAGACACACACACGCACACACACACACAAACACACACAGACACACACACGCACACAGACACACACATGCACACACACGAACACACACACATGCACACACACAGACACACACACACGCACACATACACGAACACACACAGACACACACACACACACGAACACACAAATACATATGAGAAAAGATTTCAGCATAGACCTAAAAAAGGGTATTAAGGGAGAGAGATGCTTACAAAATGGAAAGTTCATATACAAGATGGCAAGCAGGCATCTCAGTAGCCACATTTGAGAATCAGAATAACAGCTATGTGTGTGATCTTGGTGCCTTTTGAAATTACATTGTTTTAAGGGTTTCTAAGGGGTCTTTTGTTTATGAACTTATGATTCCCCTGCCTATATCTCCTGAGTGCTCAAATTTCTTTTGTGTTTTTGTAAATGAGGTTATAACTGGTTTCTGAAGCACACTGGACAGGATTAGAAGCTGAGACTGTGTAACTGTAAGGCCACTAGGGCTGGAGAAAGTCTCACTCAGCTCATTGACAAGGGAGTTAACTGCAAACATCTTGTTTGTGAGATTCTTGGAAAGTTACAGATTTATAGGTAGGAAAGTAGTAAGCTTAAACCTCAAAAGTTGCCGGGACCATACCATTTGAAAAAGTTCTCAAAGTTTCCTGAAATCACAGTAATCAGCAATCCAGGACTAAAGTGACTTGTCTTCCTAGACTCAGGCCACCACTCCTTGCAGACAGGCAGATAATGGCTGCCCCTAAGAGATAAAGCAGATTCCTGGCCTACATTCCCACCCCCTGCAGATCCACCATTCTCTTTGGAAGTCACTCCTATTGAGGGCTTCCAAACTCCTTCCCTTCCTTTCTGCACGATAACGACTCCAGCTTGTAGGGAGAGAGGGCTCTGATTCTTACAGAAACCTTGTCTGCCTGTTTTTTCCTCCAAAGAAATTCTGCACTGTCTTGTCACTCATGTCGTCTCACTTGCTTCTTCCTAACCTTTCATTTGGTGGCCTGGTATGGGGCGTTGGTGGTGTGTGGGCTCTCCACTAGAGTTCACTGCTCTTGTCTCTCCCTGGTTGCCCCTCTGACTCCTTGAGCCCCCTTTCTCCTCCAGTGACTGGACAAGGACCATCTCTCAGTAGCATTCATCACAGGCCACTCCTATGGAGGAAATTCCCTAATTGAGGCTCCCTCGACCCAGGTGTGTCAAGTTGACACTAAAGTTATCCAGCACAATTGACCCTCTGTCAACCTGACACACAAACACATCTCTATTTGTTGGGGTCCTCTGTTATGCAAGTAGAAGTCTCTTCACGTCCGGATAGCTCATGAGCTTGGAAACCATGTGCTGCAGATTCCTTTCATAGCAGAGTGCCTTCCTGGCATCCTCCCTGACTCTTCTTTTAAAGTGCTTGCCTCAAATACATGCCCTCCGGCACAGGAGCTACCAGGTTTTTAATCAGGCGTTGTCTGATAGCCTGATAGAAGCCCACCGCCCTATGTAAATGAGGCATCCTAAAAGTACCTATCAGCTAAGGCTTCTTCTGCTGTCTGTACACTATAAATAGTCCTAGTTTTACCCCAATAAAGTTGGAGCTGGAGCTGAATCACTGAGATCTGAGCTGAGTCACTTGTCTTGAGCTGTAACACTAAATCCTGTGATCCAGTCTCCCCGGGGAGGCGCTATTCCTCCGTCACCGACTCCGTCCCTCATACGTTTCCCGTGTGGTCCAAGTGGCCAGTGGACCTCACACCCTGAGGAAGGTATATGGGTGAAATAGGGACGGGATCGACTGAGTAGACCTCAGTAGCAGAGGAGCTTTCACTGCCCAGGAGTGCACGCTGGGACCCTGAGAGCCCAGCGCGTGCTCGCCTATAACTATTAAACCATAACATTTCCAATTCTTAGCCCCAAGATATGATGTTAACGTTAATATCACAACCTAAGACAGTACAACCTTAAAAACCTCACAGTCTTTAAAAATCCAAACACTTAAAAGTTTACTCTCTTTTTAAAGTCTCTTAACTGTGGGCTTCTGTAAAATCCAAAATAAGTACCGTCTTATTTCAAAGGGAAGAATCAGGCACACCTAAGCAAAACCTAAGTCCAAGACTGGACATATGGGATTTTCTCATGATCTTCTGGGCTCCAAAGGGTTCTGGCAGCTCTACCTCTCTGACTCTGCCATCCATAGCACACACAGCTTGTCTCTCAAACCCATGCCAGCTCCATTCCACACCTACTGCTGTCCTTGGTGGTTGTCCCATGATCCCAGCATCTCCAAAAAGTTAGGGTCTCCACTGAACCTGAGGCTGCACCCTCACCAATCGCCTCTTCCGGCCTCTCAGGGTGCAACACCTCAGATTCTCTCCATGACCCCTTCAATCCTGGGGTCTTCACTGCAACTGAAGCTGCACTTTCACCTATGGCCTTTCCTGGCTTCTCAGAATGTCAAGCCTCAGCTGCTCTCTGTGACCCCTTCATGCTTTCAACACCAGAACCATGCAGGAGACTCTTACACATTACCAAGTCCTGCTTCCAGCTTGAGATGGAGGCTTGGGTCCCCCTCTGTGTGCTGACCCTGAGGAGACTCCACCACAGTGATGCTGGTCTCTTGTTACTTACAGCTGATTTTTCATCCCCAGCTAACCAGCATCAATTGTCCCAGTAAAGCAAAGGTTTTACCTCAGGTTCTGGTCTCTTCTTAATCACAGCTGACTTTTTAGCCCCAGCCGACCAGAACCGCAGACTCTCAGTTCAAAATATCACACAAACAGCTCTGATAGTCTCTGCTTCCATTCGAAGCTTCACAAGCCAGGCCTCCATTGTCTGCAACTCTTTCAGCATAACTGTTCCAAGCTCCACAGCAACAAACTCTGAGCACACAATGGCTTTTCCAGCTCAAAGTTTCAAACACTTCCACAATCCTCCAACGACAGGCCTGTCACAAAAGTGCCCTACTCTCTGGTACCTATTTCTGTTCTGGTTTGTTTCTCTGTTGCTGTGACAAAACACTCTGAACAATTCCAACTTGGGGAGGGAAGTATTTATTTAGCTTACACCTCTTGGGCCACAGTTCATCAGGGAGCCCAAGGTGGGAACTCAGGGCAAGAATTGGAGCTGCTTGCTTATAAGTCTTGCTCCTCTGACCCCTGCTCAGCCTGCTTTCTTATGTAACACAGGCCCACCTGCCCAGGGTTGGTACCACCCACAGGGGACTGGGCCTTCCCAGATCACTCATCAAGAAGATGCCCCATAGTCATGGCCGCAGGCCAGTCCAATGGAGGCAATTCCCTAATTGAGGCTCCCTCAACCCAGGTGTGTTAAGTTGACACTAAAGCTATCCAGCACAACAGCTCTGTTGAACAGAACTCTTGCAAAAAACTATCAAACTTCCAGGTCCAGGTGTGTTTGCTTATCTGAAGGATGACTCAATGCAAAAGCAAAACACGCCTTGCTGCATTATATGTCCTTTGTGTGGTATGGTGGGGTCCTTACACGGACATTTACAGGGGTTTACTTTTTTTTAATGTATATATTTGGTTTTAAAATCTTTTTTTTTTTTTTTCTTTTGAGACAGGGTCTCCCTGTAACCCCAGCTGCCCTGGAACTCACTATGTAGACCTGGCTGGCCTTGAACTCACTGAGAACCACCTGCCTCTGCCTCCCAAGTGCTGGGATCAAAGGTGTGTGCCACCACACCTGGATAGTTTTAAAATTTTATAAACACAACTAATCCATTAATTAATAAATGTAAAAATACAAAGTATATAGTTGATAAAAGTTTAAAAAAAGAAAATCATTTTATATAGATTTTTATATGTTTATAGAATATGGTGGTAACAGTTCTAGCTTAACTAACTATAACTCCTGAAGTCAAAATTCTATTGCATTCAGATAAAACTGATGCCTGATTCTCTGATTGCAACAAGGTTTTCTTTTCTTTTTATTCTTTTGTTTGTTTTTGAGATAGTGTCTCCCTAATGCCCCAGCTGGCCTGGACTCACTATGTAAACCAAGTTGGCCTCAGGCTGGTCTTGATATCATAGAGATTAGTCTGCATCCACTTCCCAAGTTTTTTTTTTTTAAGTGTTGATTAGTTTTTACTAATGTTCATCAAATCTTAGTAGTGGTTATAAAATTTACTTATTTTAATAAAAGAACAAAACTTACTTTTAAAAACAAGGATTGTTATCCTTTTACTAAATGAGATATTTAAAACCTGTGATTAGATGTCTACAAATGCTTTTTATATATTTTCCTATTGTATAAATTATATAGTGATCGT
>NW_008337055.1:561892-574392 GCF_000622305.1 Nannospalax galili
ATATTTTCCTAAATTATATAGTGATCGTGTATCTTAATTTACTGGATGGAAACTTCAATCTATTCATAAATTTGGCTGATTATATTAAATTTCATCATATCCAAGATCTTCAGTCCTCTAGATTAATAATTAAACAATTGCCATTAGTAAATTATGGCTTCCTCCTATAGGAAAAGGACCCTACTTTATATTTCTTAAATTTTGCTATATTTACAAGATATTTAAAATCTTACTGAATCATTTCTCATTGATAAAAAATGACTAATCTTAATTCTGATAAGACTCAGGGGCTAGAGAGGTGGCACAGTGGTTAAAAGCACTGGCTGTTCTTGCAGAGGACCAGGGTTTGAGTCCCTACACCCACACGGCAGCTAACAACTGACTATAACTCGAGCTCCAGGGGATCTGACACTCTCTTCTGATCTCCACAGGCATTGCACGACATGGGTACACTTACACACATGCAAGCAATATACTCATACCCATTAAAAAAGTTAAAAAATAATAAAAAAATTTTTGCTAAGACTCCAAGTCAGGATTTTTTAGGCCATTCCAGCATAATTGTTTATCTATGTCCCTATGTTACTTGATCATTTTGTGTGCACTTATACTTGAATTCTTCTGCTCTAAATTAGCGTGCCTCTCTTTTTTATCTCCTATCTCTGGTTCTTTAAATCATACTATTTTTATTGTCTTAATATTAAATATAAGACTTCTGTGCTACATTTATGTTAAAACATCAGTGAGATGTACCACCTTTATTGTTAAAATTTCAATGATAAACGTAAAAAGTTAAAGTGCTAAAAGTCCAAAACCAAAATTATCTTGGAGTATCCCAGTCTTCTCCATAACCTGTCTGTTACCTTTATCCATGCATGATAACATTTATGTGACCAAAACTCAGTGTCAATTGAAAGAGATTACCCTCACAGAGTTCTTTACGACCCTATGAAAAGATATCTTTATTCTTTAATGCCTTCCCACAACCTCTTCTAAAATGAAAAACTTAACCCTTGTAGACAGCCCCTTCTCTGGTGCCTGTTCTGTCATTAGTTCTCCTACTTACCCTCCACCTCATCAGAGCTCCTCAGGTCCTGCTCCCCTGTAGCTGTGTCTCTCCCCAGTCTCATGATCCCTTTTCCCTCACATTCTGTTATGGTTCTGGTGGAGCCCTGGGCTTTGCCCTGCTGTTGAGGTTCTGGTGGACTCTCCTCTTTACTGGGTTCTTTACCTAACTCCTCTCCTCTATTCTGAGCTCCTGTTCTTACCAGAGCTTCTGCTTCTTCTCTTCACCGTGATAAGTTTCTGCATTCTCTTGGATGCTGGTTTTAATGTTCACAGTGCTGATCTCTGAGTTTACTCATTTCCAAACGCTAAACTGAGGCTCGCAAAGAAGCTTGTCTTCCTCTTTCTGCACATACTTGATTTACCAAACAAACATTCCCTCTCACTGGCACCCCTCAGTCTTGTCCACTTGGGATTCTCTCTTGGCTGTCTACATGTATGCCCTGTTTCCTGGGTGTCTCTACAATATATCAGATGAAGGAGGTGATGCTAGACCTACAGCACTGATTCTTTTGTATTTTGAGAGTTATTTTACATAATGTATCTACTGGATCTTACTTTCCACAGTTATATAAGTCTAATCAGGTAGGAGACTTGAGATGTTGGCTGCACTGGGTCTTGATGCCTGATCTGTCTGCCAGGCATCTCTAGGCCTGTCTTTTCTCTAGCTAAGGTAGAATGTTTTCCTTCACACAAGCACCTTCAGACTCCTTTACTACACACTTTTGGTGTACTACCTTTGAATTCAACAGAAAATTTCCTGTCTAGCCTACACCCCTGGATTCCCTCTCTCCTCAGATCCTTTAGAAAAAGCTATATTCTGTTATACAGGGGAACAAATGCCCTTTGTGAATGTATTCTGTTGGTAAATTGTCATGAGCTGTTTAGGCTCACTGAGAACCCGGCTCAGGAATTATGATTTGATTCTTTCACAGCAGACTTAAGTAAATTTTTCTCTAAGTGTCCTCCAAACTCCCCTGTCCTGGGTCATGCTGACCCCCTAACTCTGTGACAGAAAGAAAAGACAACAGCTCAAAATAATAGCACTGTGCCTGGTGAGGCACCGTGGCACCTTTTCCCAGCACTTGGGAGGCAGAAGCAGGTGAATCTCTGTGAGTTTGAGGCCATTCTCATTTACATAGTGAATTCCAGGATAGCTAGGACTACATAGTGAGACCCTGTTTCAACCCTCCTCACTGTCCCCCAAAAGTACTGTGCCTTGTGAACAACTAAAAGGTAAACTATGTCCATGATACCTTTAATGGGAACGGCTAACGGGAAGCTCATCCATGGAGAGACTTCTCTGCCTAACAGTCTATACTCAGTAATGTCAGCCTGTCAGTGCTACCACGGCCTCCTCGGTTGGTTTCTGCTGATGTTGTGAACATCAATGGGATGACATTTTGTTTTGTATCTGATTCTCTTCTGCTACTTACACTCGTTCAAAACAAGTAGCATGGGTACAGTAGATCCTTCTACGGACTGTGCAGAGCACAGGAAATTTGTTGACTATCTTGTGTTTTCTATGGGGTTTGATGGGAAAACTTAAAAATCATCATACTTTAACAATATGTATACAAGTAATATTAATTTATTACCCTGTACTATGTATGTACTTTAGATTCTGTTTTCTTTACTTTTAAAAAACTATTTTATTATTTTTATATTATGTGTATGAGTGTACTGAGTGCATGTGTGTAAGTGCACCTGTGCCATGCAATGTCCTCGGAGGTCAGAAGAAGGCATCAGATCCCCTGGAAATGGAGCTACCGATGATTATTAACCATCATGTAGGTGCTGGGAATTGAACCTGGGTCCTCTGCAAGAGTAGCCAGTGCTCTTAACCACTGAGCTATCTCTCCAGTCCCCAGATTCAGTTTTCCTTTAAT
The DNA here is from genome assembly GCF_000622305.1 of Nannospalax galili. Classification (NCBI taxonomy): domain Eukaryota; kingdom Metazoa; phylum Chordata; class Mammalia; order Rodentia; family Spalacidae; genus Nannospalax; species Nannospalax galili. Next base: position 564,847 of record NW_008337055.1, read on the forward strand.
ACGATGGTAAATTTATTTGTTAATTTTGTGATGTCTTATGGTATTAAATAAGAATAAAGTAAAAGGGAAGCAGCAAGTAGGAAGAAATGTTAAAAGGATATAATAATGAGGGTATTGTTAGTGAAGGATTTCTGTGTGATAAGACTTTGACCTAAAGTGGATAGATGTTTTTCCAGAATAGAAAAGAAATATGGAAGGCCTAAGTAAGCCATGAAAGGTTTTATAAGATCAAAGTTCAATCTGGCCTTTATTTGAATTAATGGAATTATCTTAAATTGTTCATTTCTCTTGGCGACAAAAGCACTGACTTAAAAGAATGAAATCTATGTCTAAGCAAAGTTTATTCAGAAGTGTTTGGTCTCTTCCCAAGCTTTATCTAAATATTTACACAGTAGTTAAAAGAACTAGATTGGTGTAACTGACCTGGATGTTCTATACCAATGTGGACAGATAGATTAAAAGGGACAAAATGTCCCTTATTCACCAAGGTCAACTCGATCCCTGGGTAGCCCTAGGGAGTGACGTTTCTTCAGGCAAGCCATAGAGACCACACCTGGTGAACTCTAACCGGGGTCCATTCTATTAAGCAGAAGGTCAACACAGAGGGGAAAAAATTCCTCCAAATTTCTAAGTGAAGCCACAATTAAGCAAGACCATTAACTTATTCTCACACAGTTGGAAACACTGGTAGGAAGGCCAGGGGAGCCAGAGATTCCCCTAAGTCCACGTGACCCTGAGGACTTGACTGTCAATTGACTTTGACAGTAAAAAAAAAAAAAAAAAAAGAAAAATTTTGACCACCTGCATTGTCTTAAGAACCTAGCATGAACGTTTAACCAAAGTTACAATAATTTATAATACTATAAACCAAACAAACAATGCATCAGGTTTTACTAGCTTCTGTGTGGACAACCGACAGGCCAGGTGGATAACTACCACCCCAACTGTTATTAAATTAAGGTATTTTGCTGCTTTTCCTAACCATAAACATACTATTATTTGTATATTTCTAATAATTCTACTCATGCCTCCTTTGCTTAATGAGTCAAGGACCATACCAAAGACCACCATCCCATTGATGAACAGCTTTGAAAGCTGACCTCTGTGGCTTCATAGTGTTAATGGATTAAATCTATTATAATCTTATTAGTGATGCTATTGACCTGAGGACATTGAGTACTCAACTATTACCTTAATTTTATATACTTTTGTTTACTGTCCAGCCACATACATGGTCCTGTGACAACCTAACTCCATCCATTCAGATGCCCTTGATTGCCCTCCAATGCCTGAATGTCAGCAAGAATGGAGACCCTAAACTTCTCTACACCCTCAATGTCAGCCAGAGGTAGTTAGACCTACTTGAAAATCCATCTTGCAATTGATTTTAAGGTCTCAATTCTTTATGGCAGGATGTTAGATAGAGATAGATATTAGTTGGCTTAGGGGCCATTCAGGAAGGACTTCCCCCTCACAGCATCCTCCTCTTTCAAAATTTGCAATACCAGAGACTTCCTGGAGACCCCCTCATGGGGTTTCAGGAAACAGCTGGCACCTATAGCTCCCTTTTCACCCACGTAATGCATGAAAAAAGCAGGAATGTTAGCTATGGCCACACCCAGCAGTTTCCTGAAACTAGAGTGAGCAATCAGCATCCCAGGACTAAACTAACTTGTTTTCCTAGATTCCTACAACTGCCCCCGTACAGACCATAAGAGATGTTCACCTGTCACCTTATATTCTTTTACTCACTACTTACTGCTCCCTGGTGACTCCTAGCAAAGTTCAATCTCATGTCAAAAAGGAAACTCTTTACCCTCCTTTCCTACCCCTTCCCTTTTTGGCTTATACCTACCTTAGCTTATAAATGAATGTCAGGATCTGGTTCTTTTAAAAATTTATTTTAATTGATTTATTTTAATGTTATGTGTATGAGTGTTTTACCTGCATGAATATGCACGTTCACCCATGTGTGCAATGTCTGTTTAGGCCAGAAGAGGGCATTGGATCCCCTGGAACTGGATTTACAGTTGGTTGTTAGCCACTGTGAGGTGCTGGGAACTGAACCTGTGTCTTCTGCAAGAACAGCCAGAACTCTTAACCACTGAGCCATCTCTCCAACCCCTGGGCTCTGATTCTTAAAGAAACCTCTTCTGAAGATCCCCCCACAAATAAAAGCCTGCACTGTCTTAAGTTGCTCATCCCCTTGTCTGTCTCTTCTGACTGACCTTTCAATATTTGCTTTAATCTTAAGCATGGATATTTATTTTAGCATTCTGATTTGAAATATCTCTATAAGAAAATTAAGAAAAAAAATTGCCTCTATTGTAGGCAATCTTCATGGCGAATTTTGTTAGTTGTACTGGAATTCTCAACTCTCAGCTAGAGAGAAAATCCTTAACCAGTCTTGGAGCTGAGGGATGCCTTTCCTTTCCATGTCCCCCTAATTCTCCATGTTTCTCTCCTGATTCATATTGTAGAGATATTAATTGGTTTTTATTTAAGTGTGTGTGTGTGTGTGTGTGTGTGTGTGTGTGTGTGTGTGTGTGCACCTGCTTGTCCGTAGAGCACCATGTGTATCATGCAGGTCCCCACAGAGGCCAGAAGAGGGTGTCAGATCCCCTAGAGCTGTTTTGCAGGCAGTTGTGAGTTGTTTGACCTGGGTGCTGAGAGCTGAACCCTGGTCCTCTGCAAGAGTAGCAAATGCTCTTAACCACTGGGCCATCTCTCTAGCCCTTTAGAGGTATTACTTAAGAATAAGTTGAGTATCCCCTTCCACCTCAACCTGTGAGACTGAGTGTTTTGTAGCTTCTGGAAATTCAGAGCTAAAGTGTAGGTCTCATGAAATCAGCTATTTTTTGGAGGCTAAATTTATATACCAAGTACATCAGGTGTCATAAGGGAAGAAAAAACAGTCATGAACGGAATAGGCCCCCAGTCTGCAGCACACACAGGTCTGATAGGGCAGCAGAGGCCACCTCCTACTTTGGGATACAAACCCAGGGCAATTGCTCTGCCACTGAGCTACTTCCCCAGTCCCACAGAGACATTTCTTAGAACTGTCCCTTGACTATGGATGATAAAGCCAAGTAGGGGGCACGTAGGTTAGGAGCATATGGTTTCTAACCCCTACGGAGGCAGGGCAGGAAATGACAAAGTAACAGGAAGTGTCCACCTTCCACTTTCTGTTTAAGTCTCAAGGCTGGAGTTTGAGGGATCTGCCCCTCTTAACATTGTGCTTTTAACTTTTACAAAAGAAATGATAGTGAATGTTAAACAATTTTATTTGTGCTATTCTTTAAAAAAATTAGTTTATTTTTATTTTAAGCTCATGAGTGTTTTGCCTACATGTATATAGGTGCATCTATGTTGCAAAATGCCCCGAGGAGTTCAGAAGAGAGAGTTGGATCTCCTGAGTCAAAGATGGTTCTTAGCTACCACGTGGGTGCTAGGAATTGAACTCGGGTCCTCTGCAAGAATATCCAGAACTCTTAACCACGGAACCATCTCTCCAGTCCCTTACGCTTTTTTTGGTAAATTTATCCATTATTTTTATGTCCATGAGTGTATTGCCTGCATGTGTATAAGTGCACCCATACTGTGCAATGCCCACGAGGAACTGTGCTGTGGGTTGCATGCACCATCCAAAGTTCACGTGCTGGATGCTTGTTCCCTGAGTCATCCATTGCACTTGGTGGGGAAAATGACCCACAGTGTGTGTGAGTGTCATCCAATCAGCTGAGGGCCTAGAGGGGAAGACAAACAAAAGAAGCAGGGTGGTCTCTCTCCTGGAGCTAGGATACACTCCTCTTTCTCCACTGGGTATTCGCTGTGGTAAGACCAGGACTTTCACCAGGGGCCCCAGGTTGTTGGGCCATGGCTTTAATTGAAGGTTACACCATCAATTTCCCTGGTTCTGAGAACTTGGGACTTCAAATCAGCCCCCTATCTGTATCCCAGAGTTCCATTTTGGAAACAGCCTGTCCTGGAGCTGCTCAGTCTTCATATGGGAATGAACCAATGTCTGTATCTATAGTTGTATATCTATATAAATATGTGTCATCTCTATATCTGTCTAGTTTTATATTATGCTGGTTCTGTCTCTTTGGAGAACCCTGGCATTGGTGGAAAAACTGAGATGTGTGCTCATAGTGTACAAGGATTCAGCTTCCTGTGACAAACTCTTATGTTCTCTTTGTGAAAGTTCTCTAAGATACATTTTTATCAAAAGAAGAAGTGTGGGGCTGGAGAGATGATACAGCACAAAAGGGAACTTGCTGTTCTTGTAGAGGACCCGAGTTTAGTTCCTGCATCCACATGGCATCTCACAACTGTCTGTAACTCCAGTTCCAGGGGACCTGATGCTATCTTCTGGTTTCTGTGGGCACTGCATGCACACGGTGCACATACAAACAAAGAGACACACACATACACATAAGTTCAAAATGGTCTTAATGTGCGTATTCAGAACCCGCCGTTCTATGTCTCCCCAGTGGCCTTTTCCCCTGTATAACTGCCCAGTGTTACTTTTTGCTGATGACAGTCAAGAATAAGTGTATTTTATTTCATTCTTTTACTTTTCATTTTTGTAAGAAAGCAGATTGTATATACTTTTCTACACTTAATTGTCCATAGGTACAGCACATGTGTGCAGTGCCCCTGGAGGCCAGAAGAGGGTGCTAGATCTCCTGGAAATGGAGTAGGTGCTGGAAACCATACCCTGGTCCTTCCTCTGCAAGAATAAAAAGTGCTCTTTGCCACTGAGCATCTCTCTAGCCTCAATACTTACCTTACTATTTCAAGTTATCAAATACTGAATGTGTCACTTAGCGAATGAATTGGACACATCTTGTACTAACCAAAGCCCTCCGGATATTGTTCTTTCCCTCTGTCACCAACCCCCTAATTCCCATTTCCTGATGGAGCCAGGAAGAAACAAACCTAGGCTATGCCTGCTTCGTTGATTTATATTCTTTGACAATTTCCTAAGTGTGTACAATGTATTTTTGTCACTTTTATACCCATTTACCTTCTTACCCTCCCACTCCTGCTGACCCCTTCTTCCCAGCACCCCCCCCCCATTTTCATATCTTTATTTTGTCAATGCACTGAATTTAATTGTTGTTTGCATAAGCATGACTGTATGTGTATGTGTGGGGGGTTCATTTCCTAAGCATGGATGACTCAGTTTTTAATAGGAAAAATAATTGTAGGTGCAGAGTCAGTCTGTGATACAGGATCAGTGGCACCCTGGCCCTTTATTTCTGAGAGCTGGTGGGTTTGACAGGCAAATGGGAGTCTGGCATCTCTGGGTTATGGAAACAAAAAGGAGAGAAGGAAAGTAAATGGATTTGGAACCTTCCTAGTCTTGTCCACAAGCACAGACTGTTCCTCGTTATGAGTTAGCCTCTCAATTCCCCACATAGGAAACTCATTACCAAAGGACCCAGACCCCCAGGGGAGGAGATTCTAACTTTGCTCTTCTCAGAGAGAGTTGCCAGATTTGGAAAAACAAAACAAAAGCAAAAACCAAAACAGAATATCCTGTTGTAACTGGAATGCCTTAGCTCCTTGTTACCTGTTCCAGATTCCAGTGAAGGACTATTTTAAGTGCACTACATCTAGAGAGCTTTCGGTCTGAGAGTAGTGCTTGTTAACACCCTGATACTCACTCTTCCAATTCATCTCAGGCAGTAGATTACGTAGGTGGAGGCAAAATCCTGCCTGAGCTCAGCCCTGACCCTCGGCTCAGTGGTCAGCCAAGTTCTTTGCTGATTATCATCCCTCACACTCTGCTTGTTCTGCAGATGTCTGGATGCAGGCTCTTGTTGAAGCAGAGTAGCGGAATCTAGGTAGTCTCTGCTGGTTTCAACTCTGTGCTCCTCTAAGGGCATCTTATGTGAGCTGGGATGAGATGAACTCAGAACAACAACAAAAATATCATAGGCAGTGTGTGCATGCTAAGCTAGTAGTAACAGATGCACTGATTCCTCTACAATACTGAGTGCACGTTGTCTTTGTAATACAGAATGTGAAAGTCGTCTACCCATCCCTCTTGTCCCCTATCACAGTTAAATTCAAATTTAATTTATTTTCTTGAGACAAGGTTTCACTATGTATCACTGGCTGGCCTGGAACTACACCAGGCTAGTCTTGGAACTCACAGAGATCTGCCTGCCTCTGCCTCCAGAGTGCTGGGATTAAAGGTGTGAACCATCACACCTGGCTGTTTTTCATTTCTGAGTATAGCATGCCTCTTGGAATATCAGGGGTGGGGATACTAAATTAATCCTGCCCATCTGAAACTCAGATTAATCTGATGTCCTGGCCAGTCTCCCTTGCCACGTGAAGGAAGCTGGCTAAATGCACTAACTCATTTGCTTAGAGGAAGAGGCCCTTAACCTTCTGCTGTCCTACAGAACTCCAGTGATACACAGTGCTGTGTCTCTTCTGCCCAATGCACACAGCAACCAGGGGAAGCTCGGGGGGGGGGGGTGATCCTGCAAAACTGAATTTTTAATTTCTGACTTGTGGAAATGTCATAGGTGTCTCTGCTGCACTGGGCCGTAGTGATGGACCGGACATGTGTCCTCTCTCCAAACTTAGAATAATTTTTAACTAAAATGCTATATACCCAGGAATGTAGTATGTACTCATAGGTCTCTGGGGTTCAGATGGTGATATTCATGCTGTTCAGATGTGTTTCTCAGCAATTCACAACCTGCTGTTTGGGAAGTGCCAGCATACAGAGACGGGCAGGATGGCATTCTTTACCAAGCTCACCCAGCAGGTGCGAAGAGTTAACTGTGTAATCCCAGCATTAGAACGGACAGAGCGGGCACCGAGCACAGAGCAAACAGCATATTTGGGCTGCACTCTCCAGCCTCGCGACCTTTTTCTTTCATGATTTTAATATGTTATTTATTATTTTTATTTTGTGTGTGTATGAGTATATTGCCTGCATGTGTGTATGTAGTGCACCCATGTACTGCAATGCCTGAGGATGTGAGAAGGGGGCATCAGATCCCCTGGAACTGGAGTTATGGACCATTATTAGCCACCATGTGGGTGCTGGGAATTGACCCTGGGTCCTCTGCAAGAGCAGTCAGTGCTCTTAACTGCTGAGCCATCTCTCCAAGGCCCACTTTCCATGATTTTAAACAAACAAATATTAGTCATAGGCCCACAATGTTTAAAAAGGATACTCTTTTTTAAAAGATTTATATATATATTTATTTATTATTATTTTGGTTTATTTTTTTTTTTCTTTTCCTTTTTTCTTTTTTGAGACAGAGTCTCCTTAGTATCCCCAGCTGGCCTGGAACTGGTTATATAGACCAGGCTAGCCGGATCTCACAGAGATCTGCCTGACTCTACCTTCTAAGTGCTGGGATTAAAGGTGTTTGCCACAGCTCCTGGCTAAAAGATTTTTCTTTTTCTAATTGTGTGTGTGTGTGTGTGTGTGTGTGTGTGTGTATGAAATGCCCAAAGAGACAGACTTTGGATTCACTGGAATTGGAGTTACAGGCCATTGTGAGCTGCCTAATCTGGTTGCAAAAGCAGTTTCCACTTTAATCACTGGCTGAGCAATTTCTCTAGCTGCTGAAAAGGATAAAAGTAAAATTCAGCCAGCAGGGAGCGAGCTTGAAAAGAAAAGAATCCAGGGCTTCTGAGCAAACTGAGTGTCACTGTGGAACAGTAAATCGGAGGCAGAAACTGGAGAAAAGCAGAAATGAAACACTCTTCTCCCGCGACCACTGTGTTTCTGATAGGCAGGCAGGTGTGTGCAGTTTCTGGGTAGGATGCATATGGAGTTCCTATATTGGCAGCAGACCTTTTTATGCAAAAATTCAGACAGGGCCAGAGAGATGACTCAGTGGTTAATGCACTGGCTGCTCTTGGAGAGGACCCAGCACCCACATGATGGTTAACTCCAGTTCCAGGAGATCTGACACTCTCTTCTGACCTCCACGGGCATTGCATGATACGGGGGGAATTAACATACATGCAGGCAACACACTTATACACATAAAATAATAAAAAAAGGAGTCTTAAAAAAAGTTCAGACAGTCATGCTTTGGACAGTAAAAGAGCCTGTGGGCCAATACATCTGTTCCTGGTTCTGAGTAATTGCCACTAAATGTCAGACCCCCGTGTGGGTGTTGGCACATGACATTGGTCAGGTCAGGTCTCTACTTAATGGAGCAGTGTATAACGGGAGATTAAAAGCGAAGGGATCTGATAAGTAAAACTGGAGACTATTTTCAAGAATCTAAACATGTGCGGCTTTGGTAGCACTTGTACAAAATTGGAAAGTTGCAGAGATTATTGTGGCCCCCGTGGAGGGATAACGCACAAATTCGTGAAATGGTCCATGTTTTTGCCGTCTTCTCACCACGACAGGACCACTGCACTCATGAACCCACAGCAGCTGTGGCTGCCTGCACAAGGCCTGCTCAAGATTAAGGCAGCCAAAATCCTGACGCAGATGGGATGGATGATCTCTAGGCCCTACTCCATACCCACGGGCTATTGGCAGTGGATGGTTGCTGGGGAAGGGGAATCATTCATTTTTGATGATGTGGCTAACAGTAGGTTTCCTAGGACCCAGTGGATGGCCCACACTTATGCAGATATGGGCACCACTAACTAGACTTAGTGGGTTATCGAAAAAAGATAATTGGGAGAGGGAGGTGTTAGAGGGGATATGGGGTGAATTGGAGGGGGAAACAGAGGACAGGTATGTTCATATTTCATTCTATATAAATGTATGAGATTCTTAGGGCTTGAGAGATGCTCAGCAATTAAGAGCACTGGGTGATCTTGCAGAGGACCCAGGTTCGATTCCCAGCACCTACATGGTGACTAACAACCATCTGAAACTTCAGTTCCAGGGGAGTCCAATACCTCCTGCTGACCTCTGTGGACATTGTACAGCACAGGTACACTAATGCACATGTGGGCAATACACTCATACACTACAATAAAAATAATAAATAAAATGTATGAGATTCTCAAAAGCAAAAAGAATTTTATTTTTTAAAATTTATACATGTATTGCCTACATGTAGGTAAGTGCACCCATGTCATACAGTGCCCTTGGAGAACAGAAGAGGCTCTCAGATCCCCTGGAACTAGAGTTATGGACAGTTGTTAGCTGCCATGTGGGTGCTTGGATTCAAACCCAGGTCTTCTGCAAGAACAGTCAGTGTTCTTAACCACTGAGCAATCTCTCCAGCGCAGTAAAAAGAATTTTAAAAGAATCTAAGTATAATTTATGTTTTGTTTTCACAAATGCTCTTCCTCCTCCTCCTGCTCCTCCTGCTCCTCCTGCTCCTCCTCCTGCTCCTCTTCCTGCTCCTCCTCCTGCTCCTCCTCCTCCTGCTACTCCTCCTGCTCCTGCTCTTCCTTGTCGAGGGAAGAAAGAAAATCGAAGCTATGCTTGAGGCAAGGGTCTAGAAATTGGTGTGATCCTGTGAGTTCTGAGCCACCTGGCTGTTGTGATCAAAAGTGGTAGGGTATCCATGAGAGATTAGGGGCAATGAA
>NW_008337055.1:576892-578753 GCF_000622305.1 Nannospalax galili
ATGAGTGTCTGATGACTGCAGTGTGGACGTTTAAAGCAAGGACAGTTTTCTGTGTCATTTAGTTGGCTCAGGAAATTAACAAATACAGCAAAGAGTTGACATGCCAATCTACCTGGTATCCAGCAGATGACCCTCAGGCCAAAGGAAAGGGCTGTGCCTGAATTTTGCTCTCAAATGTTTCCTCCAGAATCAAGTGCAAATAAATCCCTCCATGTCATTCAAGCCGCCCGATCTGTGACATTTTGCTGTTGCAGTGATACCAGCCTGCAGACTTGGGTACCAAGAACTGGGGTGCTCCTGCAACAAATACCCACAAATGTGAAAGGGGCTTCAGAACTGGGTGATAGGAAAGTGTGAAAGAATTCTGGGGTCATGTTGGAAAAAGCTAAGAAGGGCCTGTGGGTAGAAATGGAGATGTCAGAGTTAATGCTGGCGAGTGTCAGAATGCAGAGGAGAACTTCAGAGAATTCTTCTGTCTTTTAGAGAATAGTTAATCATAAGCAAAGTGTTGGTACACATAAAACAGTTATTAAATGGTATCCTGTAGTCTCGGAGGGATGTGATGGATCGGATTTTGAAAACTGGTTCCAAGTGATCCTTCCTATAAAGTGGCATAAAACTAGACTGAACTGTGTTCTAGAGCTTTTGAAAGTAGAACTTAAAAGCAACAAAATTAGATATTTAGTGGAGTGGATGCCTATAATAAAATGCTAGAGGAAAGCAATGAATTTGGAAAGAAATTGTTAAGGAAAATAGTACTAGTACTTAGTGAGTTGGAAATCTATCTGGTTTTCAAAAATCTATTACATTTATTTTATCTTGTGTGTATCTATTCATATGTATGGAGCATGTGTGTAGAGGTTCCAGGGATTGAACTCAGGTTGTCAGTCTTGGTAAAGGCCTTTGCTGCTGGGTCATCAGGCCAGACCTCTTTCTGGTTTTTTGAGACAGTGTCTTATGTAGCCCAGGCTAGCTTGGAATTTATTATGTGTCCGAGGGTGACTTTGAGCTGTCAGTCCTCCTGTCTCAGCCTCCCCAGTGCTGGGATTAGAGGTGTGCACCCCACACTTGGTGACAAATCTTTTCTTAAAGAGATGTGGCTGAGCAGCCATTTGGTAGAAACATCATGGGTGCTTCTCAAACCTTCTCAGCCATCTGAGCAGAAAACCAGAAAGAGGGGGGCCACTAGGGCAGAGGTGCTGCCCATTTACTCTAAAATTAGAAAACAGATTGAAGCAAAGTTGTCATGCTTTTTGGATTCTACGAGATGAGATCATAGAGCTATCCTGCTGTAAACATGTCCTGTCCTTCAAGAAACAGGAAGACAGTACCCCAAAGGCATTTCTTAGAGCCTTATGGCTGTGGCCTCCGCTCAGGCTCTGTGTGTGATGAGGGTGGAGTGGGCCAGCAAATCTGACTCCATGTCTGTTCTGGAGTCTTCAAGCCACATTCCAATTTCTCTGAATGGCATAATGGTTAAACTTACATGTTCTTTTTTAAACATTAGATTTCTATTTATTAATAGTAGTGTTCCACGTGTAAATGGAGGTGATGACTACTATCTAGTAGATTTCCTGACGATGCTCATCTGACCTGCTTTGGTACAGTAGTAAGATTCAGGAGAGAATGGAAAGGTGAATCCTTTGGCTACATTTGAGCCCTTATTCTTAATTTCAGCATGTGTGGAGAATACTCAATTCAGTTCCTAGTAGTGTCATAATACACATGCATCCTATTTAATAGGAATACATCAATGTATAGCTACAATTTTGGATCAATAGATGATAAAACTGTAAGAAAGAAATGCATATACAACTGTAGAGTATATATTGTAATATTATAAATATATTACAATATTTAT
>NW_008337055.1:580073-587370 GCF_000622305.1 Nannospalax galili
TATATACAAATAATATATAAGCATATATTTTTATTTTATTTATTTCTTATTGTTATTTTATGTGTACGCATGTATGTAAGTGCACCCGTGTTGTGCAATGCCTGTGAAGGACAAAAGAAGCAGTTGAATCCCCTGGGACTGGAGTTACGGACATTTTTACCTGCCGTGTGGGTGCTGGGATTCAAACCCAGGTCTTCCTCAAGAACAGCCAGTGTTCTTAACCATCTCTCCAGCCCCAAGCATATATATGTATATGTATGTATATATATGTGTGTGTATATATATATATATATAAAATGGCTGCTTAGAAATTTATACTTGTGAAAATAGTTCAAATGATACCAAAAAAAAAAAAAATTAGTGGAGATGGTAAAGGATGTTGATGAACAAATTATTTTGAAATTTAAAGAGATATAACAATTGATGATACTGTGTTAAATGGATTTGCTTTGTTCTGGAGACCATATAAAATCCAAATATTCCATCTTAGCCCCACATCTCAGTAAAACCCTAAGATGAATTTCTAGCTCTTGTGCCAGGGTGCCTTCCCTAACTGGGAGGCCTGGGGGGCATACCAATATGCCTCACTGTGAAGACTTCCCCAGGACAAAGTGGGTGGGGGCCTGCTCAAGGGTTGAAAGCCAACTGAAGCTGGAGAACTTTCACTGTGCTCTAGAGAATCCTCCCAGGAAAAATAGGGGCTCCAAAACATTAATAGTGACCTTGAAAAGCAGAAGACAAAGATCCACGTTAGAGATGAGTTGGGACACAGCAGGGTACAGTGCCCTGTGCTTGGGTAGGTATCCCTGTATGGTCAGAGCTGATCAATTGACATTCTATGTTTCTTTACAGATCCCTAATCAAGCCCCCAATACAAACTGGGCTATCAGAGGCACTTTCTTCAGGAAAAGTAATTGTTATGGACCCCGGGACTGCTGAGCAAAGACCACCAGACTCAATTCAGATCAGGATAAAAGATTTTTTTCAAGCTAGCTTGGTCTACAGTCTCAGCATTGGATTAGAGTCTGCAGTGGGGAGGGGGAGGGAAAGGGACCTTTTAAAGCTAAAAACCACAAAAGGAGGGCTGACAAGGTGGTCCCCGAATAGCAGGGTGGAGGGGGATCTCAGGCTACATGTCAAGGTACCCTAACATAGCAAAGCAAGCAAGTTACAGAAGCTGAATCAGCAGTTCGTCATAGCATAATAATTTTGTTTTCTGTATGTCTAGAGAGCAAGTGACCAGGGCAGCGTTCTCCTGGGAGGTAAGGGGAAAAGGGGTCAGGGCTTCTGAAAATAATCCTTGAGCTAGAAATACACCATGGCTAAGCTTCTAAGATGGCTACTTTATGCAAAATGGAGTCAGTTTGGTCAGTACAGTAATTGATATTGGCAACTTCAATCTGTTGTGCACTTAGCATGTGCCCTGGTAGTAAACTGACCATCTAGAACAAAATGCTCCCAGTGCCCTGTAGCTCATCTATTCAGGGTCCTTTTAGCAAGGGTCTGGTGAATTCCAGGGTGAAAGCTGACTGCTCACAACTTAACATGATGGGGTCTTGTCCTTTTGGAGGTCTGACTGAAGATGGAAACCAGAAAGGTAAACAATGTTCACAATGTGTCATTTACAAATGATCCAATATAAAGCTTTGTTTTGGAAACTAGGGCAATGAATTCAAGTCTCAGGTCTTCTTGGTGCTCTTAAAAAACCACCTTCTCACCAAACCAAGTTATTTTGTTTTACCCTATCCCCCCCCACCCCAGTGTGTTACACATTGTGAAGATTTATTCCAGTTTTAATATAGATCCTGGGGATTAAACTTCTTTTTTCTTTAAGTTCCTCACAGAGTTTTGGATGTCATCGCTAACTTTTTGCTATATATTCCAAGCCTAATTATTATGTATTTTAAAAATTTTGTACTATCTCAACTTTTTCTGACAATAAATCTCTTAGGGAAGGATGGTTATGGAATAACCAAGCATTAGAAGTACTGGTTTTCTTTCCTTGGAGCTTAGATAAGTCATTTAAACTCAATTCCTTGGTTTCTTCACCAAACATCTAAAACAGCAGTAGTACTTGTTTGGGTTTTGGTGAGGCACATCTCATGTAACCCACCCTGAGTACTTGCAGTACCGCTTGTTTCTGAGTGTTGCTAAATGAGTTTATCTGCTGGGCAGACAGAAATGTGCCTGGCAGACAGCTCTTGCTTAACCCGCATCTGTCCCACTTGGTCTGTGTTGTGCTCTGATTGAGAACACACACTGTTCAGCTGCAACCTTTACATAGCAGAGTGAGAAAGACAGGAGGACACGGAGGCAGGGAGAGCGTACATATCTATTCCAAGGTCATATACCCAAAAGCCTCGGGCCTGGGGTCAAAGGCAACTAGGAAAGGAAAACAAAAAAATTCAGATCTAAGGATCCAAGTGCTTGCACTCGAAGGACACGCTGAGCTGGATGGCCGGCCTTCTTCAAGGGGCCAGACTTTCCAAGCCCAGCTGCCCAGAGAATCCTCATAACTTGAAAGCCATCTCAGCAGCTAGGCATGTGATGCATACCTGTAATTCCAGCTCTGAGGAGGTGGAGGGAAGAGGATCACAAGCCCAAGGCCATCCTCAGGTACTTGTGAGTATGAGGTAGGCAGGGCTTAAGTAAGACCCTGATTCAACAAGCAAGGTCATCCTTTCCTGCCACACACCTGTGTTCCTACCATTTGGGAAGAAGAAACAGGAAGATCAAGAGTTCAGGGCCAGCCTGGGCTACATAGTAAATACTCAGGGTGGATTTCATGAGATGTGTCTCTCCAAAACCCAAACAAGTGTACCAGGTGTGGTGGTGGCAGCACTTGGGAAACAGAGACAGGTGGATCACTGTGAGATTAAGGACAGCCTGGTCTACATAGCAAATTTCAGACTAGCTGTGGCTACAGGGAGACCCTATCCCCCAAAAGACAAAACAACAACAAAACAGAACAAAAACCCAAAAGAGTATACCTCAGAAAATTTTAACGTGTTGCAGACGGGGGGCTTGCTTTTCCGTTTGCCTTGCGGTTTCAGGACACCGAACCATTTTCCTTTTAGAATGGTTTCCTAAGGAAAGAGGCTGTTCCCGGACCCGGGGCATTAAGGCCAGTATTCGAAGACTGCCAGGAATCAGCTTCTGCTTGGATGGAAAAAACTTCCACTACACACGTGGATTTGAATTTTAGAAAGTAAATTTCACCCAAAATGCTTCAGTGGTAGCCAGAGACTAGCGTGTGGCCGCGGTGCCTGGCCAGTCTGTCAGAGAAGGCTCAGGCCAACCCTGGTCTCCTGACTTTTCCCCCTACCCTGCCCTACCCTGCACTCACAAACCATGCTACCCTGAGGAACTGCTTAGTGATGAAAAAAAAAAAAACAGGAAAGATGCTCAGGTTTTTGCCTGGTCTCACGTGGCCAAGTCTTTGGCAGTTCAGAGGCCATGAGACCCAATTTCCCCAGTTCATAAAGTGGGAAAACTGGCATGTGGTTTCCCTGGAAATCCTACAGCATGTAATGCACTATCCTGCAGGGCAATAGATTAGGCACATTAAATTAAAATTGGAAAAACATATTTAAAACGAGGCAGCAGGTTACCCTATTGTCCAGCTGGGAGATTATATGGGGGGTGGGGTCCGTTTTTCAGTTATACATCTATTCATTAAGTTTTTGTCTCTTTGAGACAGGGTCGGTTTGTAGCCCGAGCTGGCCTGGAACTTGCTGTGTAGACCAGGTTAGCCGCGGTCTCAAGAGATCCACTGCCTGTGCGTCTAGAGTGCTGCAGGTCTAAAGACATGCACAATCACACCCAGCTTCTGTGCGCTGAATTTTAATGCGCACTGACTGCAAAATACTTGCGCAGTTACATGGTAATAGATATTTACATGGGATAACGTTTTAATTTGGAGTAAAGTAACGAACTCTCCTATACACTGCGTTCGGCTCTTCCTTTGAGAGGGTGGTGGCTCTGAAAAGAGCCTTTGGTTTTGAAAGCGCCTCCAGAAGTTCTGATGGCTGCCAAAATCATTTACCCTTGGCCTTGTGGTGGCTCTCGGTCTTCTTGGGCAGCAGCACGGCCTGGATGTTGGGCAGGACGCCGCCCTGCGCGATGGTGACGCGGCCCAGCAGCTTGTTGAGCTCCTCGTCGTTGCGGATGGCCAGCTGCAGGTGGCGCGGGATGATGCGCGTCTTCTTGTTGTCGCGGGCCGCGTTGCCCGCCAGCTCCAGGAGCTCGGCCGGCAGGTACTCCTGCACGGCGGCCCGGCAGACCGGGGCGCCGGCGCCCACCCGCTCCGAGTAGTTGCCCTTGCGCAGCAGCCGGTGCACGCGGCCCACGGGGAACTGCAGGCCAGCCCGGGACGAGCGGGTCTTGGCCTTGGCGCGGGCCTTGCCGCCCTGCTTGCCGCGTCCGGACATGGCGAAGAACCTAGGAAGTCAGATGCGAAAACTAAGTTCTAAAGTGTCCAGGATACAGCTTTTATAGCTAGTTCCTGGGTAGTAGCTGCAAGTCCTTCATTGGGTAACTCAAATCTCAGTCAAGTAGCCAATAGAAAAATCTGTATTTCCATACATCATTTGCATAATCCAGCCCATTATGACATCGTGAACCTTACTCTTCCAATTAGCTCAGACTCGCTCTTCATCCCTTATTAGCATAAACGCCCTATAAATAGTAGAAATTCGCTTTCAGCCTTCATTGTGCTTCCGGACTTTAGACATCCGAAGATGCCGGAGCCCGCGAAGTCAGCGCCCGCCCCAAAGAAGGGCTCCAAGAAGGCGGTGACCAAGGCGCAGAAGAAGGATGGCAAGAAGCGCAAGCGCAGCCGTAAGGAGAGCTACTCGGTGTACGTGTACAAGGTGCTGAAGCAGGTGCACCCCGACACGGGCATCTCGTCCAAGGCCATGGGCATCATGAACTCGTTCGTCAACGACATCTTCGAGCGCATCGCGGGCGAGGCGTCGCGCCTGGCGCACTACAACAAGCGCTCGACCATCACGTCCCGGGAGATCCAGACGGCCGTGCTCCTGCTGCTGCCTGGGGAGCTGGCCAAGCACGCCGTGTCCGAGGGCACCAAGGCCGTCACCAAGTACACCAGCTCCAAGTGAGCGCGCCAAGTAAGCATCTTCACACCTAATTCCAAAGGCTCTTTTCAGAGCCACCCATATTCTCGACGAGAGAGCTGTAGCCAGATGTTTGGTTTAGATAGGTTATTCGGCTTAGCTTCGGAAAGCAGCGAGTTGGGTTGGCGGGTGATTGGGAAGAGAAAGGAGGCTCCACCTAGGAGGAAGCCAGCTCCAAGTGTTGGGTCTGGGTAAGAGGCAACCCGCCCTTTAGACGGAGTTGTAAATTCCAGGCCAAGCACCGAGCAGCTACTTGGATGGATCCTACCCTGTGTCCCCACGGGGCGGGCGGCGGGGGGGGCACAGCTAATGGTTAGAAATTACACTTAAGACTTATCCCAGGTAATATGGGAAGGATGGTGAACCTGTTAAAATTGGGGATTTTTTTTTTTTTTTTTTTTTTTGGTCTTTTTGAGATAGGGTGTCCCTTAGCCCCAGCTGGCCTGGAGTTCACTTTGTAGAACAGGGTGGCCTTGAACTCACAGAGATCCGCCTGCTTCTGCCTCCCAAGTGCTGGGACTAAAGGCGTATGGCACCACACCCGGCTGTAATTGTGTGTACAATTAACCCTGTGATCCTACAGGACACGGTTGTCAGACAAGTCGGTCCTTAGACACTGCGGGGCTTGGCTGCCTGACTTGTACGAAATTGCATGTCCTAGAACCTTTGAGCCCCTTACTTATCTAGGGCCTGGAAGGCCTGGGGAGTACTGTGGGGGGAGGAGGAAAGCACCCAGTGTGGGAGGGCCAACTGAAGCGAAGCTAATGCCCTGGCTTTGTGTGCTGACTAGAACGGTTAACAACAAAAGCAAACCATTTCCAGAGTCAGTAACAGGCTTGTCTCGTCCCCTACGTGAAGGACTAAAGTCCAGTTCCTTCCCAAACTGCCAACAGATTTAACCCTAAGGACAAACTGCTGATCTCCACCTCTGTTCCCAGCCGCGCGTCCTGTTTCTTTACGAGGTCTGCTTTTTTTGTGTGTGATGATAGTTCGCTGATTCTGCTCTGCTAAACAGCGAGATCATTTATTTTTAGAGCGTGAGCACTGCGAGCGGAGCGCCTGCACTTTAAGTGGGCTGCTCTTCCCGGTGGCTTTGTAGCTAGTCGGCCGCTTTTTCTGGCTTTGATTGGGAGGGGTTGAACAGGACCGGAATCGGGTTCACAAGTGCTTCCCGGCTGCCGGGGCGCCAGGATTTATTACTCGGCATTGGAGAGCCCGAGTTTTCATTCTGGCCTTTGGTGAGATTCCCGTTTCGTTTCTTGGTTTGTGCCCCTGATCCTTTTTTCCTGTGTGTGTGTGTGTGTGTGTGTGTGTGTGTGTGTGTGTGTGTTGTGTGTGTGTGTGTGTGTGTGTGTGTTCTCCCTGAGTCCAAATGGTTGCCCGCTTGCACAAAAATAGCGTGTGTGTGTGAAGGACCTAGATAGAAAATGGCTGCCTGTAGAAGCTAGATTTTATTAAAGTCAGACCGAAACAAGACAGGTCCGGACCAGAAGCCAGGTACCAATCTCTTTTCAGAATCTCCCTCGTTCAGGATTTACTGACCCCTTAGTGGTCACAGGCAGGCAGGGGTATTGGCCCTTCAGGTTTCTTATGTCAGGTTCCAGAGAGAGAAAACCTGACGTTACAAACTTGACTCCTGAAACAAAGTTGCCTTGTTGATATGTATAGAACAAAGATTTAATCTGTTCTAAACCTGACCGAGCTTATTACAGGGGTATGCCATGGAAAGCCGTCCACCAATTTAAAAGGAGATCAGAGGTTTAGTCCTGTGGGTCCTGCTCCCTCCTGGACTCTGACTTAACTCCTTTCTTTGTACCTGTAATCAGCATAATAGATGGCTGGGGTCTGTTTTCTTCCACCTTCAACCTTATCCTAGTTACCATCGGGTTCGCACAGTGTGGGTAGTTTGTTCTTTCTGAGTCATTTTCAGAAAAATGGAACACTCATAGAACATTGTCTCTGCAGTGAGTAAATTATAATGCAATGTAAATATAAATCGGTTTTTATACCAATTTTTAAAAATAAATCTATTTTAATTTAAAACAAATTTTTGTAACTATTCCACATTCTTATACTTTAAAAGTTCTGCCTCTGTAAGTTGTAAGAAAAAGTTAAACTCAGATTCAGAGAGTTCTAGTCATGATTTGCTTTGGGACAATCTT
>NW_008337055.1:587383-629317 GCF_000622305.1 Nannospalax galili
TTTTTTACTTAATTAACTTTTTGACTTTTGTGTTAAGATGGTTCTTTTAATTATCATAATGTAAAAGTAATGCTAACATAATAATCTAGTTTACAGAGGTCTAGGGGTTATTTTATAAGAAAAAAGCGAAACTGAATTTAACAAATTTCTTCTGTTAGATTTATTTAGGTGAATAAACTTCACTTTACAATTTAAAACTTTTAACTTCACTGAACTCAGTTAATTCATAATGTAGTTTTTAAAATTTTATATTACAGATGATAAGGATTCAACATGTCAGCCAAAAAACTGAATTCACAGTCTGGTAACTTTAAGGATTTAGATAACTGCACTAAGACCCACTCTTTGGACACCAATATAACATAACTTGGAGGTTACAACATATGTCAGGGAAAAATTTGCTGTATGAGTCTCTTATTTTTATAGTTTAAAATGACTGTTGGCTAAGAAGTTTGAAAACAGTTCTGTGCCACTTTAGATTTGTTGAAGGGTCAGATAATACAGCATCCACCAGAGGACCAGGCAGGGTTTGGGTGTTCGCTTGTTTACTGTATCATGGAACACAACTGTGTGCTCTGTTTAAGGCAGCTGTGAGCTACCAAGTTCCCTAGCTACAGGAAAAACAGACATACAAGAAAATGATTAACTTTATTTTTAAAGGAAACTAATATTTTAAGTAGTATAGTAATTCAGTGTAATGTAGTGTATAAGACTCTAAAATATAGACCTGTACCTGTTTTCTTATTTTTATGTACCTGTGATTTATTCTTATATTTCAGTGTAAAGATCAGTTTAATCTGACTTTACTTTTTTAAACTACCTTTAAAAAATCTACCTTTAAAGCCGGGCGTGGTGGCACATCCCTTTAATCCCAGAATTTGGGAAGCAGATGTAGGTGGATCTCAGAGAGTTCAAGGCCATCCTGGTCTATATAGTGAGTTCCAGGCCAGCTGGGACTACAGGAAGACCCTGTCTCAAACACACCAAAAAAATTTTTTTTTAATTTATTTATTTTTATTTTATGTGTGTGTTTTGCCTGCATGTATGTAAGTGTACCCATGGCCTGCAATGTCCATGCATGCCAGAAAGACGGCGTTGAATTCCCTGGAATTGGAGTTATGGACAGTTGTTAGCCACCATGTGGGTGCTGGGAGCTGAGTGCTGGTTCTCTGCAAGAGCAATCAGTGCTCTTAACTGCCGAGCCATCTCTCCAGCCTCCCCTTTTCACTTGTCTTCAATTCAATTCTAGGCTCATAATAAACTGACAAGTTAGTTTTTACACCAAAAACACCCTTTTGGGGGTTTTATCGAATGTGACTTGGTAATAGTTTCCCCCCACATTTCAAAGAAAGGTTGGGATGTTAAAATAATTAGTTGTGTTTGAGTTTTCAGAGAATATATAATTGCAGTTGATTTTTAGAAAAATGCTTTGAAAGGTGAGTTGGGAAGATAAGTCAGTCAGTCACTAAAGTGCTTGCTGTATAAACATGAAAGCCTTAGTTCAATCCCCAGAACTCACATGAAAAAGCTGGGTGTGATGGTATGAGTTTGTAATCCCAGTGCTGGTGAGGCAGAGACAAGGATTCCTTGGATCTGCTGGCCAGCCAGTAGAGACCTGGTGTCAGAGAATAAGTTGGAGAGCAGTTAAGGAAGACACCAGGCAGGGTCTGGCTTCCTCACGCACGTGAACTTCCACACAGAAATACAGGCCCAGTTTCTGCACAATCTGTGGTCTCCCTCTGTTTTTTCTGGCATCTTTTGACCTTGTTGGATGAAAGCAGTCTATTATTTGATAGACCTGCCCACAAGGAAATGTGTGCTAATAATTAACTGAATGTCCCTGAGGTATTGACCAATGCCACCACATGGAGCCTGGCCAGTGTAAATAGTAGCCACTCAGAGAGACAGAACAAGACTGAATGAAACACCTAATGAACAACACAGATTTTAGGACTGGTATTTTGCCAGTAAAGTGGGTGCAAACCCTTGTTCCATTAAGAACATGGAAGCCTCTGGGAGTCTGAGTTCAACTCCCAGCTCAATGCTTGTTCCCTGGGAGACACTGAGGAAGTCGTTTCATATCTCTGCATCTCACTGCCCTCATCTGGACCTGGAGAATTCCGGTTATTACACACCTGGCAGTGGAGTCCTCTGCCCGAGTTAAATAGTAATCCATACAAACAGTCTGCTATTGTGACAAGATGTATGTATTTTCATCCTCCTATTAAAAGTCCTGGAAACAGCATATTACTGAAGACCTTGGGAACAGTTCATCTATTGTAATGAGTGATGGAATTTTATAAATTATAATACTTAAGATAAAATGTCAAGTGGAGTTGAATGTGTTGGTGCACGCCTTTAATCCCAGCACTCTGGAGGCAGAGGCAGAAGCAGGCAGATCTTTGTGAGATCGAGGCCAGCCTGGTCTACATAGTGAGTTCCAGACCAGCCAGGGCTTGTCTCAAAACAAAACAAAATTAACCCCCTACCCCCAAAAAGCAACAACAACACACACACACACACACACACACACACACACACACGCACACACCCCCACACACACCAAAATCAAACAAAATTTTAAAAAATCAACTGGTTTTATTTATGTAATAGTTTGAGGGAAAATGCATATTTCTACTCATAAATCTTTTTAGGCACATTCTTAAAAACAACTATACCCCAGGGTGTTTTTTCAGACACTCCCAGTAATTGGAGTTAATGGCATTAAAAAGTCCTTCCTCTGAACCTTTACCCTGCATGCCCTGGGTGGCTAAGCTTAAAAGCAAGCACACAGCTGCCTGTGACCTATTCTCCCAGACACAGTAGATTCAAATGACATGGCTGGACTCTTAAAAATCATTTCGCTATGCCTTCAAGGATTGTGATCAGTTATAAATTAGGGAAAAGGGAAGTAAGTGTGGAGAGTGAGATGCTTTCTTATAGCACTCCAGTTCTGCCAGGAAAAAAGAAGTGGAGCTTTTGTTAGCTGCCCTAGAGAGTCCGTAGACCTGCCTTCCAGCGTACAATCTGTACAATATTGTTCATGCCCCGGTACTGGATCTCCTTGCTGCTGGCTCTGATGTGACAGATGTGTGGAGAGGAGGCAGCTCAGGGAAACGTTGATGCATAAGCCTGGGCTAATTCTAGTCACATCACAGTCTCTTAACAGTAAAATAAAGGGACCACACTAAGAATACAAATTTTGTTTTGGTTAACCTCGATTGTCAACTGACTGGATTGAGAACCACCCACCTCGTGGCATGCCTGAAAGGGTGAGTCTGAGGGTGATCTGAGAGGGCAAGTCCAGAAAGGAGTAGCCCTGGATGTGGTGGGGGTCACAGGCTGAACAGAAAGAAGTGAGCTGAGCACCAGCATTCATCTTCAGGAATGTGTTCATTTGGCCCGTCACTGCCTTCCCGACCCACGGTAGGCTGCACCTTCACATACACTCAAGTTGCTTCACCAGGCATTTTGTCACGGTAGAGAAAGTAACTTATAGACGTTTATGCTCACTTCTCCTCCTCCTCCCTTTACCTTCTTGTCCTTAATTTTCCTCTCACATATTTTTCTACTGCTATTGGTCAAATTTAGCAAAGTTAGTAGTTGATCACTTTAACTTTCATGAATATTCAATTCTCTTGTTAGACTTTCTTTAATAGTTGAGGTGATGTACCTTGAGTTCTAGATTTTGCACACACATTTCTGTTTTTTTTTTTTTTTTGAGACAGGGTCTCCTATAGCCCTAGCTGACCTGGAACTCACTATGTAAAGCAGGCTGGTCTGGATCTCAGAGATCCATCTGCCTCTGCCTTTAAAGGCGTGCACCATCACGGGGGCGGGGGGCGGGGGGCAATGGACGGACGACTTTTTATAGATTTTGAAGATAGTGCTGAGGATTCCGGAGTCAGGCTGAACTTGCCTGCCAATTCTAAGCATGGGGAATTTTAATCAGCTAACTGTGGTGAAGGAACAATGGTCCATCTGGCTCCAGCCTGGCATTATGGGTGGTCCAGAGGGGACTGGAAGAGCTGCCCTGTCTCCTGGACGCTTCACAAACACTGGAGGCCTGCACGGCTGGACCTGCCCCTTCCTTGAGGCTGCTTGTGTTGTGGCTGGGGTGCAGTATTTTCCAGTCTCATACACAGCTTTTCCTGATTTCCTGTCTTCCTCAGATGCTGGATCTCTTGGACTTCTTCCCTTTCTTTCTGTATGGCAAACTTGCATCTGCGTGGCTACTCCCTCCCTGGGAGGTGTCTAAACCACCCTTTCCACTTGCTGGGGGAAGCATTGTGCAAACTGATCTTGTCATTAGTGTCTGTCACCTCAGCAGACTCTGCTCTAAGGCAGGAGAACGATAAGGAAATTCCTTCCCCCTGAGCTAGGATTCTACTAGAGTAAGACAGGGAGGCGTAATGAGGAAGTGAAGGATCTGCTCTGTCATACAGCAAACATCACTGAGAAACAAAGAATGGAGGGGCTCGGGGAGCTGAGGACGCCAGGCAGAGGGGGACCGCAAGAAGTCCTGCTGTCTGGGACTCTTGGGGGAAACCAAGGTCTCAGAAGCTTCCAGGCACTTGAGGTTTGCTGGGAGATAGCATCTGCTAATCACTGGCTAGAACACCAGGATGGGGCATTAAGTCCTAGCCATAACAGAGTATATTGTAATGGGACTGTGTTGCTTTGCATATGCAATGTTGAATCTGTCTCCATAGACAAATACCCGATTAATCCAAGGGAAGCCGTGCTTGGTGATGCACGGAACAGGGTCTGAAAGCTTAGTGGCCGAACGCTGGTGAAGTTTATTACTCCACTGTAAGATGCCTCATTGTGAGGAAGAGATGGAGTTTGCTCCACACTCTGAGGGAGAAAGCCTCTTCTCACCTTTTACCCTAGGTGTTCTTGGGACCCAGACATCACAGGCTGGTAGACACTGTCAAAAAGGAGGCCTCTGTGCAAGAACCTGGAAGCAACAGACATTTCTACCCACCTTCCATCTCAACGCCACTCACTGCCAGAGAAACAAGGAAACGCTGGCTGGCCACCTGCCCATGCAAAACCGAACGTGGTTTCATGGCCAAAGAGCAAGTCCATGCTTAGTTCCTCGTCTTCCTCCTCTCCCTTCTCTCTCACCCTGTTGTTCTTATTAAAAGACCTCACAGTGACCTCTCCTCAGCCAGCAACCTCCTCTGGCATGAATTGTGTATAGCCAGAGTCTTAGGATGATATAAGGGAGGGGCATCTTTCTCCCCCTGCCCTGATGGACCACTCTGTAGCAACTCTCCTGCAACTACCAAGAACTGTCTCCAGATTCTGTCCTACCCTCTTGGCGTTTCTGCCTGAGCTGGGAAGATGGCAAACGTCGGTTATTCTAACTGATTAGATAGAATGTGAGAGAAGGTTAAATTCTGTGGAAAGGGATGGGGGAGCGCATAGAAAGGAGGATCGGGAATGACCATGAATGTGATAAAAATGGACGTTGATGAAAATGTTAATGCAATTAGTAGCTAAATGTGGTATAGTACTTACTGTGTGCTACTTAGTACTTGTAGTACTTACTAAGTGTTTTGCGGTGTTAACTTGATTAGTCATCAGAAAATCCAGTGTTAGCAGAGGATATACAAGAAGACCCTTGAAGACCAAACTAGCAAGGACGGGAAGTTCTGTTTGATAGGATGACCTGACTGCCTTTGAAACAGCTGCTGACCTTATCTGACTCTCAGCAGCTACTGACCTGGATCAGCCACTCCCAGTACTCAGGGGGAACTGTGTGAGACAGGCTATTGCTCAAGGTAACCTGTCCTGCTTGAGCAAGGGGCTGCAGAAATTGAAACCCATAGACCCCTGCAGCGTGGCCGCTTCCTCTTGCCCATGTGATCTCTAACTCCGCATTCACAATACAGTGGTGGCATCCCAGGGAAGGCAGCTGTCACTCCTGTACTCTGTTGATGGTCTTGCATTGTTCTCTTTTCCCAACTCTGCTTTCCAAAGTCTAACACTATCACTATTAGGGTTTCAAACAACAACAGCACCCTCCCCCCCGCTCCCCAAAAGGGACCTATGGACTTTTGAAGCCTGAAAAAGGGAACTGAGCTGATAAGCACCTTGGCCTTTGAAGTCAAGGGAAGCAAACTCTGCTGAGAAGCAGCCTGCCTTTCCTCTGATCTCCAAAGACAAGATAAGCAGATTCTACCTGTTAACCAGAGATTTTAGGAGCTGTTTAGCACAGCAGCTTTTCCCTTATCTTAAGAGGAAAAATGTAAACACTTCAAGACCCAGATCCTGCCTGGCAGACAGAACGGAGCCAGGTTTACAAGACCTGCTTTTCCTGCTTCCCCCTGCTTGATTTTTTCCCCAAACTCCCCCGCCTTCTGCACCCTGAAGCCCCCGCATATAAGCCCCAGCTCACAACCCGTGGCCTGACATTTTCCCTTCCCCGAGGGAAACGTGTCCTGTGCCAAATAAAGCTCTATCCCACTGAGACTTATCTGTGTCCTGGTGCCTCCTCCTCCATTCGCTCGTTCTCCACCAAATTTTTACCTATCAGTTACTAGACTTTCTAGTTCTGACTTTGTTCTGTTGTGAGTATATGGATCTCCTTCCCTGCATTGCCTTTATGGTAGGTGTGAGGACGCAGGTGGAAGGGCCGGAGAGATTCTCAGCAGTTAGAGCACTGGTTGCTCTTGCAGAGGACCCAGGTATGGTTCCCATCTCCCACTTGGTGGCTAACAACAGTCTGGAACTCCAGTTCCAAGGGATCCGATGTCTTCTGGCTTCTGCTGGCATTGCACGCATGGGTGCACTTATGTACATGCAAGCAAAACACTCATAAACATATAAAATTTAAAGATTTAAGAAATTTTTAAAAAGCAGGTGTAAAGATGAGTGTGTGGGTACTTGGAAGGAGAGCCGTGGCCTTCCCAACACAGTCCTTAAATGTTATGCCTTTTAAATATTATTGTTGCTAATTTATTTTGTGTGTGTGTCTGTGTGAGTGTATGCATGTATGCAGTTGTGCATACTCATGTGCAGGCAGAAGAGGGTGTTGGGTGTCCTCTCTGTCGCTCTCTGCTCTTTTCTTTAAGGCAGGATCTCTTTCTGATTGAATCTGGAGTCTTGGGCCTTCTTGGCCTCGTGGGAAGTCAGCAAACCCCATCCAGCTGTCTGTCTTTGCACCCCGCCCTTCCCCGCAGAACTGGGGTTACAGGTGTTTTCCTGGGTGCCTGTCTCGTCACATAGGTGCTGGGATCCAAACTCTGGCTCTCGTTGTGGAACAAATACTCTTCACCACTGGGCCAACTCTCCAGCCCCCAAGTTTGGTGTCTTTTCAATTGTATTTGTGATATCATGTGCACTTGTGTTTGTTAAAACCAATGTGATGGACCCAATATAATGCACTCTCTGAACCTGAGAGGTTATGTCTTAAGTTAGGAGACGGGGTCAAAGTTTATCATACCTACAAGGAAGGCGGTACAAACTGTACCTCTCACCAGCAAAAGAGAGAGGGTTACCTTCCTTACACCCATCTTTACTACCACCAGGATCTTCCAGGTGGACCTTTGTCAAAAACTACCAAAATATGGTTTTGATTACTTAGTGTGTGTGTGTGTGTGTGTGTGTGTGTGTGTGTGTGTGTATGTGTGTGTGTGTGTGTGTGTGTCTTTTTGAGACAGGGTCTCTCTGTATCCCCAGATGGCCTGGAACTCACTATGTGGACCAGGCTGGCCTTGAACTCACAGAGATCTGCCTGTCTCTGCCTCCCAAGTGCTGGGATTAAAGGCGTGCGCCACCACGCTCAGCGGCTTTGATTACTTTTTAATAAATACCTACAAAAGGTACTGAAAAGCTGTCTGTCCAAAATGAAATGATGGCTCAGGTTGTTAATATGTCACTTGAGAATCACAATTGCACACCCTTTGAGTAGCGCAATGTGGGCATACTTGTCACAGATCTCCCTGCCAACCTGAAGCTTTTAGAGGGATTGATTCCCTCTTAACAAACCCTGAACATACTTCCCTACACTGGACATGGAGACAGCATTAATGTAAGATGTGCCTTTGTTTACTTGTCAAGAGGAAGAGGAAAATGCCTTTTATGGCTCCCTCCAGACACACTGAGCATTTGTTTGGGGTCTTCCCTTAGAAAGCTTCACTTCCCATAGAAGAAGGTAGACATGCCTCCCTCAATCCGCTTCTGGGAAGAATGAGCATTTGTGAGAAGGCAGGCTCTGGAAATGCCACGCCTGTCCCATGTGGTGTAAAGGCACCGACTCTTTAAACTGTCATCATGCAGACCTTTGCCATTCCATACAAGCTGTGCCACAGGGTCCTGGCCAAGCCAAAGCCCAGCCTTAGACTATCCCTGCCCCTGGGCTGTGCCAGTGCCCCCCATAAGAACAACCCTCACCTGACAGATTCCTACTCCTTAAGGCACTCCCAGAGCACTGATTAGAAAGTGCCCATTCATCCTTGACTGAGCCCAGGCTCAAGTGGCACAGGGATGGGCTTACTGCAGAGACTCAGCATCTAACACCACCTGGGGAAGTGAGTCTCTCTGTTCTGGATTTCCATCATCTGTAAACATGGGGCGCAGCAGTAGCTGTGGTATAAGGTGTCTGTAGTGACTAAATGGTGTCTGCAGAGTACAGGGCCACTGCCCGGCCTGGAGAAAAGACCAGAGCCTGCTGGTCTCCACTCCTCAAACCAAGTGCAACAGCAGGCCTCTGACACAGGATGAATGTCTGCAGCGACCTGACCACTTTTTCTGTCTTCCTAGGTGGAACTGACAGCTGTTAGCCAAATCTCGTCTGCCGTTGCTCAGTGCGGGATGCTGTTTCATCTTGCAGATAGGACAGTGGAAATGGGTGATATCAGATGAATGGATGCATTTTCAAAGCTAGAGGAACAACCGAAAAGATCTGACTAAAAAAAAATTCTTTACAACATGTCCACGGTAGAAGTTTGAGGGATAAGAGACATGGCAAAACACGGAAGTAGAAATTAAAATCCTGCCACATCTCCTTTCAGTGTATGTGATACACGAACATATGATGTACACGTAATAAATATATCACATGTAAAGAAAAGTACTTGTCATGCTATAAATACAAAATGTTTAGATGACTATGATTGGAAATAGTATTTTATGAAGATATATAATTAGTTCAGTATTTTGGTTGCTCAGAATCCTATTTTTCTGGACTACAGATCATGCAAATTATAAATCTTTATACATAAATCTATAAATCTTTTTTTTTTTGAGGGGAAAATCGTAGGTCAATAACTGGACTAGACAGATAGGCTAAGCCTGAGTGCTTGCAGTGTAATGTGCAAGGTCCTGGGTTTAGTCTCCAGCACTGTAAAACAACAATACCAAAAAAAACAACCCAAACCAAGTCACCACAACCAGAAAAAAACAGGGAAGAAGGAAAAATTAAGTCAGACATGGTGGTGATCACCTGCGACCCCAGACTGACTAAGGAGACTGAGGTAAAAAGACTGGAAATTCAGAGCTAGTCTAAACCAAAGAGAGATGCTTTGGTGAGGGGGAAAAGACAAAAAACAACCTTTTACAGATTCATGTAATTTTTAATGTTTCAACTATTTTTTAAACATTTATTATTATATTTTCATTTTATGTGTATTAGTGTATTGCCTGCATGTGTGTAAGTGCACCCATGTCATGCAGTGTCGGTGGAGCCCCTGGAACCAGAGTTATAGACAGTTGGTAGCTGCCATGTGGGTGCTGGGAATCGAACCTGGGTCCTTTGCAAGAGCAGCCAGTGCTCTTAGCCATTGAGTCATCTTTCCAAGCCCTGTTTCAGCTATTTAAGGCAAAATATGAATCAAAGTTCTTTTTCTGGATTTTTAATTATGAAGTCTAAGAATCCACTGAATTCTCCAATTCTGTGTTACTTTTGAAGCAAGAAAATGATAAATTCTGTCAGTTTGTAGATAGAGCCTGATACCTAGGCTGGCCTACATACCACTGGCATTTAGTTATGCAGAAGATATGTGACCAAGCGTTAGAGAAACCAAACAGACGTCAAAAACACAGGGTGCTCAGAAAAGCACACCCATTTTCCAAGAGGAGGCTCACACTGCACGGGTGGGCAGGAGTTAGAATTTGTAACTTTCAAGCAGTATTTTTTTTGTTTTAACGAAGCATACTAGACTAAAACACATGAATTCAAGCACGTAAGGTACCATTACTGATTTTTGTTTTGTGTCTCTTTGTGTATGTGTGTGACACAGAGAGGAAAACAAGAGAAACTTTTGTCAAATGCAACCAGAAGTTTGAGGTCTCATCTGTTAACTTTTCCTTCAGAAATATTTCAGATGTGATTTTCCCAGGCAAGGCCTTTGAAATTCTGATTTTATCAGTAACTGTATTTATGTAAAACACATAAAGCCAAGATAAATAGATCAACAACAGAACACTTTCTTGTTAAAACTTCCTTTGGGTCCCAGACCAGAGAATCACTAGGAAGAATTTCTCACACAGGCATTTGGGGACCTTCACAAAGTAGTCCTCATGAGAGTTCCTTGAACGGAGCTCGTAGGCACTGGCAAGATAGGATGGAAAGAAAACTCAGGACACGTGGGTGGGCAAGAACCCCGCCCCCTGCACTTCTTTCTGCCTTCTCGTCAAGGTCTGGTTTATGCTTCTCACTGTCTGAAAGTCAAGAATTTCAACATGGCCAAGAGACTTTTCAATCATGAGTGAGCTAAGGGCCAACATGTGACCTTTGAGTTTGGTCTTATCACCACTCATGACTCACCCCCAAACCTGAACACGGCACCTCATAAGCCACTCTGTGATTCCATGTCCAAAAGGAAATGGGGAAAAATAAGTAACGGCTCCTTATTTTTAAACTTTGCTTAATCTTTGACCCTGGTTGAGCAATGTAACTTGAAAAACCACGAAGCCCCCCCAACACACACGCACACGCACACACACACACACACACACACACACAGAGGCACACATGTACACACCCTGCAGTGCTAGGGGGTGGAACCTAGGATCTGTCACATGCTAGACAAGTGCTCTACCACTGAGCTACACCCTCTGCCTTTCTTCTGTGGTTTTTAAGACAGGATCTCCCTAAGTTGCTCATGCTGGCCAAGAACCCACTGCACAGCCCAGGTTTGTTCGCCTTGAACTTGGATCCTCTTTGCCCAGCCTCCCCAGACGCTGGGACTACCTCCCTCAGAGGCCTCTTGTTAATACACAATTCATCCTTCTATGAATCCTATACCTGACCACCCCATGATTTTTCTTAATAAACTTCAGTTATTCTTTCATAATGACATCCTGAGTTTCTCTTCTGCGGCATAAGTCAAGATCCCAGCTTTCTGAGACCAGGCTGAGATCTCTAGGTAGAACTCAGGACTAACTCAGGCTGGCTGCACTGGGTTGCTAACACAACTAGCTGACTTGGCATGTCACACTTTTGTCACAGCATTCTCCAGATGGGCCTGGCTTTTATGCCATAATCATCCCCCCACCCCTGTTCCTCTCCTCCTCCACATTGGCTCATTACCTAGCCCATGGTGGCCATGAATTGCAACTGTCCTTCCTGCCTCAGCTCCTGAGGGCTGGAATTACAGTCATGTGCCACCATACCCAGCCCTGAACAAACTCTTATGTCTAGACCGACTGAGAAGTTCTGGGAGCTACACAGAGCATTGTTCCAACACATCTGCAGCCACACCCACCAGCCCAGCCTTGTTAAACAGTGCATCTCTGGTTTACCACTGGGCTCTGTAAACCTCAAGTTCAGTTTTCTATTTTTATAGTCAATTAGGGGAAGGGACTGTGTCTGTATATCTACAAGACAAAGATTGGACAGGTGGGGGTGCCAAGGGGTGGAAAGGAAGTCAGCCTTGAGGGTGGATATGGCCTGCAGGTGCCTCTGTTAGAGCTTTAGAGCCCCATGATGAACTATCTTTCTAAGCTTCAGGAAGTGAGGAGTACATGGGTCACACAACCCACATGCTTCGTGGATTGTGTTTATTAGACTGTTCTCCCTTAAAGAAGCTTCTACCCAGGAGATTGTGAGTGAGTCTAGGACTAGCGGCTGCTTCCACAGTGAGACAGCCAAGATACCTGTGTTGCTTCTGTCCCATACATAAAGAATTTCAATAAAAATTAAGGCCTGACTAATCGACTTCTTCACCAATTAGAAGCCACACAAGAGGAAGACCTCTCAGAAGAAATTAGGTAAGTTTTCTACTAAGAATGACTTTTGCATTTGCAAGGAAAAGGAGGTTTTCCTCTTGAGTGTTCGTGGCAGTCTAGGGCTTTCCCCTCCAGTTCAGCAAGCAGGATTATTTCTGAATGACAGGTAAGAAGGCAGGTGGAATCCGAGTCCCCTTGGGGTCATCTGGCCTCAGAACCTGGCTGATTCTGATCACATTGCTGGGACTCTACTTTTGGGGCCACAAGAAACACAGATGCTCCTGCCGGGGGGTGGGAGGGCAGGCGCCTCGGCGACGCAGCAATCACAGCCCAGCCTGTCCTATATAGGGCGGGAGGTACCCGCGGCTGCGCCCACGTGTCTGCTTGTTACCATCTTAATGCCGAGTCTGAGACCCCGCCTGCTGCTCGCAGTGCCCCGGCTCCATCCTCTGCGGAGAAGCCCCCCCCGCCTCCCCCGGCCACGAAGAGAGGGAAGAAGCCGGGCCCGGGTGCCGTGCGCGAACCGCGCAGGTGCTCGGTCTCCAGGCTCATCCCCGAGGCCTGGTCGTCCTCGCTGGAGCGAGCGGACACGTCCCTGGCCGCGCTCAAGAAGGCCTTGGCCGCGGGCTACGACGTGGACAAGAACAACAGCCGCATCAAGCTGGGGCTCAAGAGCCTGGTGAGCAAGGGCACCCTGGTGCAGACCAAGGGCACCGGCGCCGCCGGCTCCTTCAAGCTCAACAAGACGGTGGCCCCCGAGGCCCCCAAGCGCCAGCGCGCCTCCAGCGAGGCCAAGAAGCTGGCCTTGGCCAAGGGCTCCAGGTCCCCCAAGAGCCCCAAGACCAAGGCTTTCAAGAAGCCCAGGGCCACGGCCAAGAGGGCGGCCAGGGGCCGGGAGAAGGCCAAGGCGGCCAAGGCCATGCAGCCGCGGAATAGCCCAGAGCCCGCCAAGGCCAGCGCGGCCAGCCCCAAGGTCGGGAGGCCAAGGCTGGGCCTGCAGAAGACCAACCCCTGGAAGGCGGCCAAGAAGTGAGTTTCCAGGCCAGATTTCACAGAACCCAAAGGCCCTTTTAAGAGCCACCCACGTGGCTTTTAAGTTGTGTGCGCCTTTCCTGGGCGGATGGCCTGCCAGCAAGGGCAGCTGTGTGTGGGGAGGCACTTAGGGTGGCATCTACGCCTTAGAGTTCTGAGTCCAGGGGTCCTCAGGGAAGTTGCTATGTCTGCTGTGTTCTAGAAATGCCACTTTGTCAAGGTAAGAGATGAGTTCACCCCTGTGCTGTACCCTTGTGTGTCTTTAAAACACCACTACCTGGTGTCCATGCATTCAAAGTATCACTGAGTCTAGATGTTCAGGACTTGAACTGGGGTGTGTTAGAATTTCCTGAGTGATCAGAAAAAGGCCTTGTAGTTCCAAGAATCTTAGTGTCTATGATGCACTGTCAATCAACAGCAGGTTTCTGTTTTTAGTGTCTAGTTGCACAGTCAACAGAACATGTTTCTACATTTCTCAAAAAAAGTGGTTTAATACCAGTGATCCAGCACGATTACAACTGAAATATTTTATTTTCTTATGGAAATGTACAAGCTTTGAGAAACTGCCAAAACACAGTATTGAAAATTGACTCCAGGAGCTGGAGAGATGGCTTAGCCCTTAATAGCACTGCTGTCCGGGCCTTGGTTCCCAGCATCCACATGGGAGCTAACAACTATCTGTAACTCCAGTTCCAAAGATTACTATGCCCTCTTCTAATCTCCATGGGCATTGTATGACACGGGTACACTTATATGCATGCATGCAATACACTGATAAAACCTCATTCAATTTTATGTCTTAGAGGGGTTATACTGAGTATAACAATGTGTAACTGTATTAATTCAACACTGAATCTAAAAATTTACAGCCAGTTTTGAAAGAGATGCATCTTTGCTCTGGAAACTGTTATCGACTGTATCAATTCTGTTGTAATGTTTCTAATTATGTGGTTATTAAATGTTTTTGAAAATTAAAAAAAAATATATTTATTAAATTAACTCCATTCTTTGTGGCCCATGCCTTTAATCCCAGAACTCTGAAGGCGGGGTGGGAGGATTGGAGGGGGAGTGGTCAGATATCTGGGACTGTGAGTTCAAGGTCAGCTGGGACTACAGGTAGACCCTGTCTCCAAAAAAAAAAAAGTCTGTCCTTTACTGGAAATTCTAGGGCCTGAATTCAACATCCCTACCTAAGTAAGACAAAGATTGTTAGAGAAAGTCAGGGTCTGGGCTGAAGCACTAAAAAAAATTTTTTTTTTTTTTTTGTCTTTTTGAGACAGGGTCTCCCTGTAGCCCCAGCTGTCCTGGAACTCACTGTGTAGACCAGGCTGGCCTTGAACTCGGAGATCTGCCTGCTTCTGCCTCCGGAGTGCTGGGATTAAAGGCGTGTGCCACCATGCCTGGCAGATTTTTTCAGTTTTCTAAATGTATTATTTAGCAGTCCTTGGTTTTGGTTGGGGGGGGGTGTTGTTTTTGTTGTTTTGTTTGTGTGTTTTGTTTTGGTTTTGTCTTTTCAAGACAGGGTCTCCCTGTAGCCCCAACTGTCCTGAAACTCACTATGTAGACCAGGCTGGCCTTGAACTCAAAGATCCTCCTGTCTCTGTCTCCCCAGTGCTAGGCTTAAAGGTGGCTTGATCAGTCTTACGAATTAAGAATTCTAACAAACATTAAGTTCTTAATGTTCATCTATTTTGGGCCCTGGTTTGGGGAGTGTTGGTTTGAATGAGCAATGTCTGCCAGGGGTTCACATACCTGAACATTTGATCCTGAGCTGCTGCTGCTGCTTGGGAGGAGCTGAGGCAGCACAGGGGACGGGCAGGCTTTGCCTTAGCCTTACACAGTTCATTCTCCGTGCTTCAGGTTTGCTATTGATGATGTCAGTGCTTACCTTCCTGCTCCAGCCACGTGCCTCTCCGCCATTTTAGTGGTGGTGTTTCACCACAGTGACAGGAAAGTAAAGTCGAGGCCAGCCTGGTCTACACAGTGAGTTCCAGGCCAGCTGGGATACAGGGAGACCCTGTTTCAAAAAGACAAAAACAAAACAAAAAACAACAAAAAACCCACTGCAAGGCAGCTTGAGTTGGCCCAGCTGTGAAGAGCTAGCATTGTTCTCGCAGAGGATTAGATTCAGATCCCAGCACCCATGTTGAGTGGCTCACGATCGCCGGTAACTCTAGCTCCAGGTTATGATGCCGTCTTCTGGCACCCACACAAACTCCACACACAATTCATAAAAACCACATACATATAACAAACACATGCAGTGCATGGCTACAAACTCGTTCTCCACATGGGTCACCAGCTCCAGGCCCGTCTGGAATGACTGAATTTAAACCTTTCCGGAGTCACATATAATGGAAAAACCAAACAACTTTAAGTTGTGTAGACGCCAAAGATGCCTCCAAGTTCCCGAGTGTGGAGCTGTGAGCGTGCTGGGACGTGCTCCCTTGCCTGGCTGCACGGTCACTTCATTTCACAATGCGGGCTGACTGGCTGGCCTCACCCTCCAGGTGGCACGTTTCAACAGGAGTACCTTTAAAACTGTATCCAGTACCTACCTCACATACATCTTGGTTCAATATATCAAACAAAGGGCTGTGGGGATGGGGGTTCAAGGTCTATGGATTGCTGTCAGGCCACCTTTTCAGATATCGACGTCGCTGGCCCTTCAACCGAGATCCAGACCACACCGCAAACATGCAGCTGCAGTGATCTCGGTTGCTTGTGAAGGCAGCAAACCATTTACTGCATACATCCAATTTGCACATTAACTTGTCAATTACACCATTTCCCGGTTTGGGGCAGGGGGTTATCACGCCACCACCCTGCAACAGTAAGCCCCATCAAGGTGGTTGCGACTGCAACTGGTCTCATTTCGCGGCTCAGCTCTTTACATGATTCTATGGGTGGCCCTGAAAAGGGCCTTTGTGGGGGGACAGCGGTCCGAGCGCATCAGCCGCCGAAGCCGTAGAGCGTGCGGCCCTGGCGCTTGAGCGCGTAGACCACGTCCATGGCCGTGACGGTCTTGCGCTTGGCGTGCTCCGTATAGGTCACGGCGTCGCGGATCACGTTCTCCAGGAAGACCTTCAGCACCCCGCGGGTCTCCTCGTAGATGAGGCCGGAGATGCGCTTGACGCCGCCGCGCCGGGCCAGGCGCCGGATGGCGGGCTTGGTGATGCCCTGGATGTTGTCGCGCAGAACTTTACGGTGGCGCTTGGCGCCGCCCTTGCCCAGGCCCTTTCCGCCCTTGCCGCGACCAGACATGGCTGAAAAGCACTGTACCCCGGGCAGGAGACCTGCTCCTTAAATAGCCCTTTGGCGGACCTGATTGAAAACGCCAGGAATGAGGCCGGAGATGCGCTTGACGCCGCCGCGCCGGGCCAGGCGCCGGATAGCGGGCTTGGTGATGCCCTGGATATTGTCGCGCAGAACCTTACGGTGGCGCTTGGCGCCGCCCTTGCCCAGGCCCTTTCCACCCTTGCCGCGACCAGACATGGCTGAAAAGCACTGTACCCCGGGCTGGAGACCTGCTCCTTAAATAGCCCTTTGGCGGACCTGATTGAAAACGCCAGGCGGGTTTTTTTCCGAATTAGGTCACCGCAGGGGGTGGAACAAGAAGGCGGACTCATTACAATCACCGTGGTTTGATTGGCCAGTGAAACGCTTCTCGGAGCTGGCGCTAGAGGTGCGTCTCCCAAACGCAGCTGAAAAACTTCGAGTTTTGCTTTGCATTTTTTGCAACGCATTCAAACTTCTCCTTTTAGTGTTTGAGTGGTTCTAACATGCATGTCGTGTTCGGATCCAACCCGGACCCCGCCCCCCACCCCGAATGGCATTGTATTTACGCAAAATGAAAAGGTCTTTGGGCCCACCAAGCCGAGCAAACACCACATTTCGGTTTCCTGTTTATTTTGGTACGGTTAAGGCGATGGCTCTGTTGAGAGCAGGAAGGATGACGGCTACAATTGGGCGCATGATGACACGTCCCGGGCTTCCCCTTTCTCTTTCAGTATTAGTCGAAGGACGCCCACCGACGTTCTCTGCGCCGGTCTTTTAGCCAGTCCCTAAAGCCTTTATCTTTGGAAGACAAAACGCTGAAAAAGAGTCGGAAATTTAACCTCGGAAGCGCAAACTTCACCTTCCCTATTTTGATTCATCCTTTTATGGAGTGACTGTAAAAACTGAAAGCCAGTAAGGGCAAATCTGGGTGTCCAGTTGTCCCTGGCCTGCAGTGTGGTCTTATCCGCCTGCTGCTCCAACCTTTCCTCCCTTCCAGCCTTTATGCATCACAGTACAGCTTGCTTCAGCTTTTGAAAAGACTTGTGTTTTGTATAGCTGGGGATTAGTTACACTGTAGGGCTAATACTTAAGGTCATCACAAAGCCTACCAGGTCCTCCCCGAGAGGCCTTTGCTAAGATTAGTGATTGCCAAACAAGGCTAATCCCTTGTCTTTAAAAGCCAGAACAGCAGCATTAGATTGCATTGTGCATTCTTTATGGTGTTAGTTTTGAACGTGTACAAGTGTATTGCCTGCATGTATGGGAGTGCAGCCCTGTCATGCAATGCCTGAAGAGGTCAGAAGAAGGCATCAGATTCCCCTGGAACTGGACTTATGGATAGTTGTTAGCTGCCTTGTGGGTGCTAGGAATTGAAACCCAGTCCTATGCAAGAGTAGCCAGTGCTCTTAACTGCTGAGCCGGCTCTCCAGCTCAAAGTTAAGGTTTTTAACTCCTGTTTTCAACTACCCACTCCTACCAGAAACACTTCATACCAGGAGTGTCAAGCATGAAGGAATGTCAAGCATGATAGAGGAGCTAAGTAGGGTGAAGTCACTGCTGGAAACCCGGAACCTCAGCATGCTTTCCAGTTCTTGACAATAATATTTAATTTAATTTAATTAAACACAATATATAGCTCTTTATTTAAAATGAATCCTTCCACTATTAAGAAAAGTACGAGCATTATTCAAATGGCTTGCAAGAGGGACGGCTCACCTTGGAATCTGTATAAATTTTCCCTCTCTTTTCCTCTTACCTTTCTCTTCCTCTCCAGGTGAACATCGCAGGTCAGGACCCCGTTCGTTGGAGATGGTATTGAGACCCTTCAGATAAACTCTGCAAACAAGTTTTGCTTAATAGAACACATGAAGTATTCAAACAAAGTTTTGTAATAGCATAGAGATGAAGAAAGAAAGAAAGAAAGAAAGAAAGAAAGAAAGAAAGAAAGAAAGAAAGAAAGAAACCCAGCTGGGTGTGGTAACATAGGCTACCCTGGAGGCTGAAGCAGGAGGATCAAAAGTTCAAGTCCCTGGGCTAGAGAGATGGCTCAGCTGTTAAGAACACTGGCTGTTAATGCAGAAGACCCAGGTTCGATTCCCAGCACCCTCATGGCAGCTAACATCTGTAACTCCAGTTTCAGGGGATCCAATGGCCTCTTCTGCCCATTTGGTGACATGGGTGCACTTACTTACATGCAGGCAATACACACATACACATACAAATAATAAATAAAATATTGAAAAAAAAAAAAAGTTCAGGTCCTGCCTAGGCAACAAACTGAGTTCAAGGCCTGCATGGGCAACTTAGGGACACTCTGTCTTAATAGTTAAGAAAAGGCTTGCGGTTATACCTCGGTGGTGGGGTGCTTGCCTAGTATGTGTGTCGCCAGGCTCAATCTTCAGTCCTGAGTAAAAATAGTGGTGGCTTGAACTAGGGGGCTCACATGTGCTAAGCAAGTGCCTTGCCACTGGGCTGCACCAACTTCGTTTTGTTTTACCTTTTCAGTATTTTATATTTTATGTTTATGTTTTATTTTGAGAGAAAGGCTTACTAAGTTGCCCAGTCTGGCCTTGAACTTGTGTTTCTTCTGTGTTAACCTCCCAAGAAGAGCAGGTGATAGCTGTCCGTAACTTAAAATTTTCTTTTTTGGGGGGGGGGTTGGTCGTACTGGGGACTAAACTCAGAGCACTGGGTATGCCAGGCAAGCACTGTACCAACTGAGCTATATTCCAGATTTGTATAATAATGATGATGCTGTCTATAAAAGCTGGTGAATAAAATGGTTTCTAGGGGCTTCCAGGACCATCTATCCCCAAATTTCTCTTTAGATGATAATGAAAATAAACATAACTGTGACTTCAGTGGTCAGGAATTTGTGTATGGACAGAAAAAAGTCTTTTAAAAAAATCCCCGAAAAGACTATTTCAGAATATTTCTGATAAGTTTTTAGGTTATTTCTGATAAATTTTATGGTTAATTATGGAATCTTAAAACAGATTTGTTCCTTAGTAACATCAGAGGCTCTGCTACCAGGCAGCTGTGGGGATTCTTAAGTAGTTTCCCAAGCAGGTGGTAACATTACCACCCCCCCCACCCCCCTTTCTTGACTTGGCCATAAGTGTTGTCCTGGTTACAAGCTGTATTAAAATTCCAACACAGCCATTTTCTAGCTGGGTAAACTTCAGCTAGCCTCTCCCTGCCTTTGTTTCTGTAACGTCAAGATGAAGGGAAAGAGTGACAATATCCTGCCTCATAGAGATCTTCTTGGGAATTAATATTGAAGACACAGCTTAGGACCAGGTGCGGTGGCACACACCTTTAATCCCAGGAAAGGCAGTGAGTCGATCTCTGTGAGTCCTAGGCCAGCCTGGTCTACATAGTGAGTTCTTGGCCAACCAGGACTATACAGTGAGACCATTTCAAACAAGAAAAGGAAAACAAAAACAAAAAACACCCTACAGTCTAGCATCATTACATAGCAAGAAAAATTAAGCACTTTTTTTTTTTTTTTTTTTTTAATACGAAGGGTTGGGGAATGTGGTTTCTTGGCAGAGTACTTGCCTGGCATGTATTGAACTTGGGTTCCATGTTAGACAAGTGCTGGGTTCAAGTCTCAGAACAAAAATAGTTTTAGGAAACATTCATTCTTTCAATGTTACTGCGAATGCGACTTATTTAGGTAAAGAGGGTTATTATGAATTGATAATCATCCGCTGGAGATGCTGTTTTATCTTCCACTTTAAACTGTCACTAAAACAGCAAGTCTGAATCATCAGAGTGGTGCAAACAAATTCGGGTGGCAAAGTGGCAAGGTTTCAAATAAGATTGACATCCCACAGGCGGAAACATTGCATCAATGCTGCATGCATTAAAGTGTAGCAGTTGCTGAATTCCGAAGGAGCAAGTTATGTTCCAAAGTGCACGAAAGAATAAAAATTCCAGGCGTCAGCCCACACAGCTTTAATGCATTAAGTGGTTCAAACTCGCTTGATAGTTATTATCAAATCAGAGCGTGGTTAGAGAAAGACAGCAGTTTAAAAATAACATCGTGAGAATCTCTGCCCCTGCACTGACAGTATTTTGCTTTGCACAGTGTCCATGGAGCGCTGCACGTGACTGCAGCTCCCCAGCCTACTGTTCACAGTACGGCACAGCCTGAGAGGAAACTTGCCAGCTTGGCCCTCCCAGGGAGCTTCAGTCATGGGCTGTGTTTGCCATCTGTTTGGTGGCCAGTACAGGGAACTCCGCAGTATCCTGGGAGTTCCAAACTTTCAGCATCTAGTAAATTTTCTTTTAAAAAATCTTCTCCTAGCTGGGCGTGGTGGCGCACCCTTTAATCCCAGCACTTGGGAGGCAGAGGCAGGGGAATCTCTATGAGTTCAAGGCCAGCCTGCCCTACATAGTGAGTTCCATGCTAGCTGGGGCTACAGGGAGACCCTGTCTCAAAAAGACAAAAAAAAAAGTTAAAAAATAAAAAATCTTTACCTATTATACGCGTGCGCATGTGTGTGTGTGTGTGCTGTACATGTATATGCTGTTGTTATTCTGAGAAAGTTTCATGTAGCCCAGGTTGGCCTCCAACTCACGGTATAGTCTTGAACTTCTGATTTCCTGCCTCCACCTCCCACGCACTGGTATGACAGGCATGCATGCGCCACCACACCTGTGCCTTTGCTGGACAAATGTTCTAACCACCAGCTCCTGTCCACCAGGAAAATGATCTCTCAGTAGTCCTCATATCCTCCCCACCATTCCCTTTTCTTGCAGTCACATGACCATCGTAATACATTGGAGCCACCAGGTGTCACCATTCCCACACTTACCACGCTTTGTTAGCACTTAACCAGAGATTTGAAGTACAAGTCTTTAATTCTTCAAATGTGGTCTTTGAAAAATGATGAACAAAGGTAGAAAAATGACACTAAGAAACGTACAAAAATGCAACGTTATCAGGTAATTAGTAAATGAGTCGTGAATACTCTGGTGCCACTTGAAATTGCCTGAGTGAAATAAAAACAGTTTAAAGACACGTTCCTTCTGGAGGTGGAGGTAGCCCTTCGCATTTGTCTGTGAGAAGGTGGTTAAGGGAGAAGAGATCCCATTGTGTTTCTAGCTTGATTTGTAGATAAAACAAGTCTGAGCTTACAGCTTAGAAGATAACATCGTCATGGGAAGGACAACCGTTAATCCAGCTACCACAATGTAATCACAGTATTCCATAAAACACGATTCGAGGGAACAAAACACACACCTGCAGTCCCAGCATTTAGGAGTTCAAGGCACTCGTAAGGTACACGGTGAGTTTAAGGCCTGGACTAGCCGACTCCTTAACTCAAAAAACTAAACCAAAACTAAACAGTAGCCAAAATTAGAAGTGACATAGATGTCCTACATTGATGGAAGAGTCTACTTCATACATGAGACCAACAAGGATAGCAACAAGCCATTCAGGAGACAACAGTGGCACTTATTAAACACATGTTTAGTTTGCACTTTCGAGAGGAGCAATACCAGGAGAACACAAGCCGCTAACGGAGGTTGGTGCTCGTTAGTGAGTCTATAACTCAAGTCTTACTCATCTTCCACATTCAACAATGGAAACTTTTGATAAACTTGTGATTTTTTTTTCCTATATAACTTTCACAACCAGAAAAAAAGATACAGGTAAAAAAAAGCTTGCTGCCTCTGCACAAATTCAGCACCTACTAAAAAAACTGTGGTGCTGTGCTTGGTCTGTGGGACTTGTCCTTCGGGGTGGGATGTTTACACCACAGTCATGTAGGCAAATGTGTGCAGGAGGAAGTGAACATGTTCCATCTGGATGGAAACATAAGCACATACATGCACACATGCATGTACATTCACACAAGTGTGCATACAATATGTGCACACGTGTGTACACACATAATCACGTGAACATGTAAACCCAATAACCCCAGACAATCTCCAAGCCATTTAGCTGCTTCCTTTTTTTTTTAAAGATCTATTTAATTTCATTTTATGTGTCTGTTTGCCTGAATGTATGTATTTACACCATGTACATGCCTGGTGTTCGTGGAGGCCAGAAAATGGCAATGGATACCTTGGAACTGGAGTGAGAGATGGTTGTCAGCTACCATGTAGGTGGTGGGAGCTGAACCCCAGTCCTCTGTGAGAGAACATCAAGTGCTCCAAACCATTGAGCCATCCTGCCAATCCTGAAAGCTTCCATTTCACCTCCTTAAGATAATACAGACTGTGGTCTGTTGGGAGAACGACTTTAAGGTTCTGAGTCCAGAGGCATCAGCTTCCACACTGTGAGGCACACACCCACAACTGAGCCAGAAAAACAACCAAAGAAAAGGAGGAAGAGTTAGGGAGTCACTGTCTGCCGCCCCCCCCGACTTTGAAAGGACACGTGGCCTCTGAGGATGGGAGAGTGTGCCCACTGTTTCCTGTGGGTCAAGCTTACTGTAGAGGAACCCCAGGGGTCAAGAGAAGAGCCATCTCTCACCACCCACTTGGAGCAGCTCATCCCGAGAAGTGGTAACATGGGACATGAGGTGCATCAAAGAGCCAGAAGGACACAGGGAAAGCCACACCCCCTCTGAGGAGCTGGGAGATGCTCTCTTCTTCCTTTTAATCATCTAAAGGGGGGGTTGGAGGAGACAACAGCCTCCTCTTCCTAGAATTACTGTGACTTCCATGAGCGAATCTGGCCGAAGCAGGTTCCTGGAGCACAGCGTGGCACTGAGGGCTTCACTTAAACACAATTTTCACTATATTATCATTCATTCCACGATTCCTATTATCAGAACAGAGAGGGTACTTCAGGGCCATTGTGTCACAAATGCATATGCTATTATCCTTGAAAGCCTGTGAAGGATCCTTGTACAAATTAGAAAAAGATACCCAGCCCCACCTTCAATCCACTTTAAGACACTTCTCTCCCCCTTGCTGAGTAAAACATCATCTTGCACACAAACATCGATCCTCAGGATGAACAGTGTGCTGCTCTCACATCTGCGTGATGACCCAATCACACTCCAGTCAGAAGTCAGAAGAGAAGTCAGCTTGGTGACAGGGCAGTCGGATAACAGAGAGTCTCAAAGGAAAGCTGAGTGGTCCTTGACTGCAGGACTGCGCATCCAGGATGAGGGCTCGTAGCTTCTCTCCGATGTTACAGTGAATCATGTATCCCCCTCCACACAAAATTAGCGAGTCCTCCCCATGAGGAGGTGGATGAATGGGGCCTAGGTGGATGGAGAAAATTAAAGAAGCCACTAGAAGCTGTTGTGATTCAGGAAAACCAGCTCTGGAGGAAGAGCGCACAGCTGGACGGATACCAGAATGTTCTGAGGAAGTGTCCAGGGAAAACGCAGAGCACGGTTCTTTGAGCCGTTTCTCTCTGTGTTAGGTTCAACTCCTCCTTGGAACATGTACAATGGGACAAGTGTGCCACCTCTGAGTCTCCTCCCTGCCACAGGGCTTCAGAATGAGGGTCACTCACACTCGGCTAAGACGTAGTCGCCCATGGTTTCTCCTGGGAAGACAAGAGATCCGGGAAGAGACATCACAGGCCAGGCATCATCTTGTCCTGTTGCTTACCTCTTCCTCTAGCTCTGGATCCCACCAATGGTTATCTCTCATGTGAAGTTACTAGCTCTGACTGGTTTCTGTGTGGTTCGTCTCTCTGCCTGCCTGGCAGCCCATGTGCAGCACACGGAGACTCCCTCTTCTCTTCCCTGCTACTGCCAGCTCCCCAGCAGCCCTATCCCAATGTCCCAAAGGGCACAGGACCCTATGGGCTAGCTTCTGTCACCCGCTCACTATCCAGCCCTGGCTGGTCTTGAACTCATGAATGAGATGATAGTCAGGAACCTGTCTGTAGCCTTTCCTAATCAGTTTGGAGCATTCATTCTGGTGACACCCAAAACGTTTCATTCTAAGCTGCCCTTTTACTGCACGTGCTTGCCAAAAAGTCCCCTCTGCACTACATTTAGGCTCTATGAAGAGTCCCACTGGCTTTCTCACCCTCAGAGCCCCTGACCGACCTTAAACGGCACTTGTGAAATGGTGGGTGCTCAGAGGTTTGTCTTTTTGAATTAGGAATGTTCATTCTGGGGACAAAATAAAACGTAAATTCTTTTCCTATTCCCAGAGACGTACTGGTACTCCCGAAGCAAAGCTCGGAGAGGCGGCTATGGGAGCCCCATTTTCTGTGGGAGTGGGCTGTCCTGGGGGAAGGAACCCTAAGGCACTTCCTCCACATTCCTACTCACTTGAAGCCTGCTTCTTCCTTAAGATTCGGAACACAATTCCAACAGAGAAGATGACGCAAATGGCAATCCCACTGACGACTCCAATAATCACTGTGCGAGCCGGTGAGGGGTCTAAAACAGCAAGTGCAAGTTCAAGCCTGTGATTGCCACACCCCAGCCCAGAGACCTTTCCCTCACCTCCAAGGTGACTGCCTCACCCCTCCCCCACAACAGGTGATCTCTGACTAGGGCTCCCATCCTTACCCCAAGTGGCAGTGAGGGGCTGATCCAGGCCTGGGTGCTCCACTAAGCAGGTGAACCTCTGCTCCTCCCCAGGGGTCACAGCTAAGGTCACCCAGCCCCGATAGGTCCCATCCCCGTTGGGCAGCACATCCTCAGGTTGGACGACCTTGGCATCCAGTGGCTGACTGTCTTTCAACCACCTCATTGTGATGTTCTGTGGGAAGAAGTTCAGAGCCTGACACTGTAGAGAGGTTCCCGAAGAGGCCACATGTCGAGTCACCTTCACCAAAGGAGGCACTTCATGGGAAAAAGGAAGGAGGAGGAGAGGGGGTTGTTTTACCCTGGCCAGCAGGACTGGGATTCTCACTTCCCTTTATAGGCATAAGAACAAACCCTCAGAAAAACCAGTTGCAGGAGATGCCAGTTTGTATCCTGAAAATGTCAAGGTTTGACTCTAAGGGAATGTCACATGGAGAGCCGACACTGCAGCCTGTGTTCCTTGTCTAATATGTATTTACACCTGCTGCCCATGTCCTCTGGCCCAGGAGATGGAATTTCCCTCTCTGTGGCTCAAACTTGATATTGAATCTCAGTTCATCAGGTTTAATCTAAGCCTTCTTCAGGTAAAGCCCTTGGTAAACTGGCAGCTTTCGGTCAGATTACTGTGTTTTGTAAAAGTGTTTCCTAACTTCCAAAGGATTCTGCTACTCAGATGGGCTGCCT
Organism: Nannospalax galili; assembly: GCF_000622305.1. NCBI lineage: Eukaryota > Metazoa > Chordata > Mammalia > Rodentia > Spalacidae > Nannospalax > Nannospalax galili. The sequence goes on from NW_008337055.1 coordinate 613,081, forward strand.
CATTGGGTATTTTCAATGTGATAATTGATATCTGGATTCATAATAAATTTAATAAATATTCATGGGATTCCCAGATAAATCAAAAGAGCACAGATTCTTCCTTGTAGCCACCTGCACGAAGAAAACGATTTACGTGTGCCTCCTGACAGTGACACGCATCTCAGTATAAAATGGAAACTCCAGCTGGTCACACCTGCAATCCCAGCACCTGAGAGGCTGAGGTAGAAAAGTGCTGTGTTTGAGACCAGCCTGGCCTACATAGTGAGTTCTGGTCAGCCTGGGCTACAGTGTGAGACCCTATCTAAAGAAGAAAAACAAGACACAAAAACAAACAAATTAACAAAAGAACACAATTGCATTAGCTGGGTGCAGTGATCCATGCCTACAAGCCCAGTACTTCAGAAGCAGGAGGACTGGCAGGAGTGTGAGCCCAGTCTGGGTTACATACTGAGTTGGTCAGTCTCGGCTATAGGGTGAGACATTGTCTCAAAAAATAATTAATTAATTAGATACTAATAAAGTATTTAAATGAATAAAGTAGTAATCTTAGGATTAGCAAAGCATTTTCCCAGAACTTGGAGTGACCTGAAACTCCAGCCAGTGAACCCTGGATTCCCCTTCCCACCCTCCCTAGCGTATGGGGGCCTGAGTGTGTCTGCATACCTTGCTGCTCCAGAGCCCCTCTCCCCAGCTCCAGGAACTGCTTCAGCTGCTCGGGGCAGTCCCTCTCCAGGTAGTCCTTGCTCTGTTTGGTCCGAAGCTTGTGTCCTTCCCACTCTACCTTGGTGGCTCGGGCCCCAGGCTCAGCTGCTCTCCAGTCCAATGTTTCGGGGCAGAATTCGAGGTGGTCCTGTCCGTCGTACCCATACTTCCAGAAGCCCCTGGTGCTGTTGTCTTCATGTACCTCACAGCCCAGGATCACCTGCAGGGTGTGGGAATCTGCCAGCACGCCCAGCTTCCTGACTGAAACCAGAGAGGTTTTTGTCTCCACTATCCCCCAGGACCACATGATCTCAAGACCACTGCAGCAAGTGGCTTCATAAAGAGTTAACACATCTTTCGACCTGATGGTTTATGGCATACTTCTAGAGTTAATGCTCAGTGAAAGGATAAAAGAACTATGTGGTCACTGCAAGCAGTGACCCCAGAAGGCAAATGTATGGGCAGAAACATGTATTCTTAGTTCTTGAAACACTCTGGTTGGGCTTAAGCTATTCTAAGAAGCAGGCACTTCTGACACATGACTTTAGTTTTGAGGTGGCTTTGTCTGATAACATCTATACATTGTATTCTTTAACTTGTTGTTGTATACAATTTGTTATTATATGTCTTACATGTTCCTGGCACAATATTTCCTGTGAACTTAACTCATCCATCTTTTTTAGTACTGAATAAAAAAGATCAGGACTGAGAAGGATCTGCATCTGGGGACCATAAGTCTCAGATCCTCCACTTAAAGCTTCATCTGTGTCTTCCCGAGTCTCCGTCCACTGGATTACTGCAGACCACCCTCCTCCCTTATCCCCCAGGACCTCAGACAGTTGTCTGCCTTGAGATGCATATGCACAGGGGTGCTATGCTCTCATCATCGCAGGGAGGTGACTCCCTGCCCACATACCCTTGCTGTGGTTGTAGTTGTCCATGATGGTCCAGAAGTCCACTATGAACATGTGATCCCACCCTTTCAGGCTCTGACTCAATTGTAGCCACAGCTGGCTTGAGGTCTGCCCCAAGATCCACGGGGCCCTGGGCTCAGCACGACGGCTCTCATGATCGTAGGACACGAACAGCTGGTCATCCACATAGCCCAAAGCCTCAAACAAGGGCAGTCCAAGGTCTGGCTCTGAGGCACCCATGAAGAGGTAGCGCAGCAAGTGAGACCCTGGGGAGAGCCACAGGAGTTCAGCAGGGGTGGCAGGCAGCGGCTTCACGCCCCTCAGCCAGTGCCCACCACAGATCTGTGTGACCCTCCCTGTGGAGTGAGACAGTCCTCCTTCCCTTCACTGGCAGCCCTGGCTGCTCTCCCTCCTCCTACATCGGTCACCCTCTGGCTGCCCCCTCTGCATGAGCAGTCAGGTTACCCTAGAAGCCAGATTCTAGAAAATCCCCAGGTTTCTCCAGCTGTGGGCACTGAGCTAGGGAACTGCTGCTCAAATGTAAGGAACCCGCGGCAGTGATCCTTTCTGCACTTCCATCTTTGAACTTATTCATATGCAAATGCTGAGTGCAATGCTGGGGAATCTGCTGACACACAACTCTTTGCACAGCCTGTCAGCAAACACAGAAAGGGCAGGAGGGCTGGGAGAGAACAGGCCCTCAGAGCCAGAGCTTTCCCTAGCCTCCTCTCAGTTCCTGGAGAAGGGAGCTCAAGGGTGCAGCCTCGGTGTCTGGAAGGGCACCTGGCATACAGTACGTGCTTCATAAATGCCTAGCATGGTGGCTCACACCTTTAATCCCAATACTCCAGAGGCTGAGGTTGGAGGATTGCTTGGACTTTGAGGCCATTTAGTGTGCACAGATGAGTTCCAGACCAGCATGAGCTACAACAGGGAGACTTGTCCCAGAAGAAAAGACCAAATTATTGGTGTATTTTGCACCCTGAGAACAAGTTAATTATTAGTAGTTCTTGTTTCTCAGTGCATAACTGTAGTCAAATAAGATCACAGATCCAAATGTTATTAAAATGTATTAAGCAAGGCTCTGGCATCTTTTAGAAAAGGCCCGTTAATCACAGCACATTGCAATCAACAAAGCCCAGATTAACAAATCCTCTTGAAGCAGGTGCTGAAAGGTGCCTTTGTTAAAGAACTCAGGCTTCTGGCCCACCCGCTGAGAGAGAGCCAGGTGAAGGCTGGCTTCCTGCTGCCTTGGGGTCTGTCTCCTTTGCTTTAAACTCAGACTCTGGCAGAACTCTGTCTACATAAGCTATTGTATCCCTTCCAAAGCTGAAGGCACAAAGATGTCCATGTCCTTGTCCCTAACCTGGATTTCCGTTGGATTCTAAAAAGAACAGAACCTTGGAACAGGAACCTGTGGCCCCCAGATGAGTATTTAGCCCAGAGGTCAGGACAGCTGCTCCTGAGGCAGAAGACATGGTCCTGTGGTCCCCTCGTGACTAGCAGATTAACAATTAAGAGACTCCTTTGCAGGACTTCAGTGGGGACCACGGTGGCAGGCCCACACCTTGACCACCTCTTTAGGCATACCTTCCACTCACTATGGAAACCAAAAGCTCGTGTCAGGACCCAAGATGGACAGCTTTCCTTGGCCCCTTTAACTGCTCCCCTCTCCAAGGTGGCCACATTGATTTTCTGATTTTTCCCGTTACCGGGTTCCTTAATTAGCTTAATTAACGGCCTGGGCATGCCTGAGATTTTGCTTTTGCCCTACAAACTTTGGCTACACTAAAACATCCATCTGACATCAAGCGTTCAAAAATAATATTTCTACACAAAAGAGCAACTGCTAAGACTGAGGAAAGGTCCAAGCCTCCCATTGCAATGGACCTCCATCCCTCGACACCGAAAAGGAACGCGTGGGGTGGGACCTTGCGCCCCCAACGCGCATGGAACAAACGTCTGAGAGCCTTTCTAGGCACCCTGAAGTGACAGCACCCAAGGGGGGACCTGGCCAAGGTCGCCCTTGGTGAGAAATTCCAGACTCCAGATGAGCTGGGGAGATAGGCACAGCAAACTACAAGAATAAAACCCACACGAGGGTGTGAGACCCCGGCTCAGCTCCGCCAGGAGGGAGTCCAGGTTACCCGCCTGGCCGCAGCGGGACAGGCCCTGCAGCTCCGGGACAGGTGTCCCCTCTTGGGGTGACAGCCTGGGCGGTAAAGCACCCCTTTGGGTCCTCCGCCTCGCTTCCCCCCTCCCCTGTGCGCACTCACGCCCGGGTCGCGCCTGAGGGGCCTCGGTCCGCAGCAGCAGCACCAGCAGCACCGTGAATCCCGCTTGCAGGCCCATGTCCCCAGCTCGGTCTGCGCCTCTTCACTACGCTCAGGAAAGTCGGTCGACCTGGGAAGTCACCCGGGAGCCATTGCCGAGCCTCCAAACATGTCCGAGAAAACTTCCTGGAGAGCGAGATCCCTTTCCGGGCCATTGCTGGGACGAAATGAGCTCCCCGACCGCGGTGGCTCCAGCAGGTGATCTCAGCCTTCCCGGGCTGAGGCAGCTGAGGTGACCGGGAGAACAAGTCCAGACTGAGCTACATAGTGAGTTCTAACCCAGCTTGGAATACAAAGTGAGACCCTGTCTCAAAAAAACAAAATTAAATAACAGTTGTCCAGAACTTGAACTTTGTCTCCAGAAGCCAAAGGTACCTACCTGCTTGTGAAACCCTTAGTGACCCAGCCTTCCCCTGCCCTTCATTAGGAATGCTGCTGACTGGGAAACCTCATCAAACAACCTCGAGGTCTAAACAGTCAATATTTCAATACTCCGTGTTTAAACTTTCAATTTTACATTTTCTTTTCTTTTTAAAATAATTTTTTTAAATTTTATATATTTTTTGTGAATGCGTGTATTGTCTGCATGTAGGTAAGTGCACCCGTGTCGTGCAATGCCCATGGAGGTCAAAAGAGGCCGTGGTGGGATCCCTTGGGACTGGAGTTGCAGAAAGCTGTTAGCTGCCATGTGGGTGCTGGGATTTGAACCTGGGTCTTCTACAAGAATAACCAGTGTTCTTAACCGCTGGGCCATCTCTCCAGCCCCCCAATTTTATATTTTCAAACCTCAGGAGACAGAGGATTGCTGTGAGTTCAAGTTCGACCTGAACTACACAGTGAGACCCTGTTTAAAGAAAAAAAATAAATACCAGAAAAATGCTTTTTCCCCCTTTTATTTGAATTAAATTGTGACTAACACAGTAAGGATTTTACTGAAACATCTTTCACAATTTGCATAACTAAACTATCATCAACTTTCTAGCACTTTGGAATCACCTGGAACATCTATAAAATAGGGAGATCCTGATCCCTCCTCCAGATAAGCTGATTTAATTGGATGTTGGGATTTTTCAAAGTTCTCCTAAACAGCCCCACAACTTTTGCCTTAGACATTTCAACCATGTTAACAAATTTAATTCATCTGATTTCTTCAAAGCCTTTAAGTATCAAATAAATTCAGGAAGTGGTACCTTTGTAAGGATGCAAATTTTGGCAATTCAAAACGGAAATGAAACTTGGAAATCTTAACTGTGCTCATAGCAGAGAGAAGACTGAGAAAATATGTGCGTTGTGTTGGGTTGTTTTTGGGGAGCAACTTCATTGTAATGATGTAATCCACAGTGCTGCTCCATTCGTCCGTTTAATGTGTGAAAATCAGTGGGTTAGCATATTCACTCCCTACCACAACCAATTTTAGAACACATTTTCCTTCTCTTGCTAGAAACTTTAGCCATCACCTCTCAAAACCTGCATCCTCCCTGCCTGAACCCCCAGGCCTGACAGTCACTAATTTCCCTTCTTGAGGTTCTGACATTTCAAATACACAGAATCCACCTACACGTAGCTTTTGTTCCGGTGCCTTTGGGCGTGCCTGACTTCTTTCATTTAGCTTAATGTTTTGGTGTCTGCTTTTCACAGACTGATCCTCTTCCCTAGTAAGGATACGTCACTCCACATTTTATTTATAACGCTGTTATGATCATTAGTGTACAGCTTTTTATGTGATCTTATGCTCTGTTTCTCTTAGACATATACCCACCTGTGGAGGTGGTGTGGTAGCTATTAAACATTTTTATTTTTTAAAGAATTTTTAAAAATTATTTATGGTGCTTATGTTGGCAGCATGCCTTGCTAGAAAGTGTAATTTTTTAAAAAGTGTAATGGTTGAGGGGGCTGGAAAGATGGCTCAGTAGTTAAAAGCACTGGCTGCTCTTGCAGAGGAACTGGGTTTGAGTACCAGCACCCACATAGTGGCTAACAACCGTCCATAACACCAGTTCCAGGGGATGCAGGCACCACCTTCAGACCTCCATGGGCATTGCATGACATGGGTGCGCTTACACACATTCAGGCTGCCACGGTCTCCGAACCCCTGCATCTCAGGCAGAGGAACGAGAGGCCACGGCAATGGGGGTCGAGGAGGGGGAAGTGTGCTGCCCGCCCTTTTTGCCAGCCCTTCTCTCCAAGAACAATCAGGGGCAGAAGGGAGTCGCTTTAAGCAGGAAAACTCGTTTATTGGCAAGGCTGATCAATATTTAAGGGCAAAAGTTGCAAACATTAGCACAGGCGGGAAAGTGGTCATCCAATCAGCTTAGAGGTCATGTATGCCACGCAGGCTCTTCTCATAGTATAACATATTGTTCACGAGGTGATCACACGTCCTTTACTGGCTAGGCTCCAATCAGTATTACTTCCTCTTTTGGTGGCGTGCCAAGCTGACCAGCTGGCTCTGCCTTCACCTCAGCTGCTCGGCGCCATCTTGTTTCCGCACCTCCACATCTCCCCCTTTTTGTTTTGTTTGGCCGGGGATCTGATTATTACCGGGCTGGCTGAACCTTGGGTTAGGTGAGCCATTAATCCCGGCCGCCCCGGTAGATGGCCAAACCTTGAATTAGGTGAGCCATTAATAAACCTTGGTTTAGGTGCTTGTCTCATGTTCGGGGGAGGTGGGTATGCGGTCATAATGGAGCCAGAGCGTCATAGCCTGTATCTGTTCTACCTGACCTCGTATAATTCTTACAAGCCTTCCATAGAAGCGGGGTCCAAAGGAACAAATAAGTGTGATTATCACTAAAGGTCCTAACAGAGCTGACAGCAAGGTGGTCAGCCAAGGGGAGCTGTTGAACCATTGTTCAAATAAGGTTTTGTCTCTCCTGGCTCACCTACCTTCTATTTCTCTCTGGACCTCATCAAGGTTTTTTGTTACTACCCCAGAGTGGTCTACATAGAAGCAGCACTCTTCTCCTAGTGCCATGCATAATCCTCCTTGCTGCATAAAAAGGAGATCGAGCCCTCTTCTGTTTTGCATGGTCATCTGTGCCTTGGAGGAAAGGGATTGTTGAAGGAACCTGGTTGCTGTTTCAAGTTTATCTAGCCCTGCATCTGTATCTGCCCGAATTCCCTGAAGGCCCTGCTGAGAAAGGGCTAGGGCTGTGGCCCTGAGAGCGGCACCCCCCATCCCAAGCCCCAGGAGCATGGAAACTCTCAGAGTCATGGCAAGCTTCCTTTTTTCTGGTGGAATTTTCAGGCTTCTTTGTCTTCCGGGGAGTGATACACCACATGGGGGAATGGTATCACCAAGGTAGAGACATCCCCCCCTTGGTTCCGGAGAAGGGGGATGGAAATGCAGGGTGTCAGTTCTGTCTCCTGGCATAGCCAATAGTGAGTAGGAGTGTTAGGGACGACCCACTCCCCTCTGAAACCCGTAATGTTTATACAGTTTTTCCACGGGTTAGTGGGATTCCCAAAGGTGATACAAGTAACACTGGAGTATTTTAAGGGAATGGAGATGCCAGATGTCTGGGTGTTTGCACTTCCCCACCGACATCGCTGGTCATCTGTGGTATTTGTAAAATTTCCCATGGCACTGACTGCTTCTAGGGGTCAGGCGGCGGCATCAAGACATAACCAACAGGAAGAGGTGAGGTCTGGTCCGGTTAAATTAAGGACCTGATAGGCTAGCTGCACCGCGGTGACCAGGTCCACCTCGGCTGACCCACCCAGTCTGTCCATGTTTTTTGTTTTTCAGGTCCCTTTAAGGCCACTGTAGTCATTTTCTTTTGTGGGGCAGGGGTACTCCCAGAATGAGCTAGTCCAGGAGTAGGTGGCAATAGCTTGGTCTTTTTAGAGCTGACCGTTGGATCCCCTAATATATTGCTTTTTAGGGGTTCAACCTTTCTCCTAATCATGAAGAGGAGGCCAGGTTCAGCTCCAGTTACATACAGTTGAAGTCTCCAGGTTTTTCCTGTGTCCCATCCCCCAGATTGCCTTCCTTCAATTGTAATGGAATTCTTAGGGGATTGCAGTGATATTTTGCACACCTCCCAAAAAGAGGGTTTGTGGACAGTCTCGGCTGTTTCACTCTCTCTACCTGAATTGCCCCTGAGGGTATGATCCAACTTCCCATCCCTGTCTTTTCGCATCCCCAATTATAACAATAATAAGAATCGGCCCCACCATGGTGTCTTACTTGCTCCCCGGTCCTGTTACTTCCTGGGCAAACAGAGAACACTGTTTCCCTCAGGCTGGTTCTCTTGACATGGGAGCACCCAGGTTCCCGGGGGGAGCCTGTGAGTGGCAAGGTGAACCCCCTCCCCTTGTCTTTGCATTCAGGTCAGGTGTCCGCTAGGTAAAGCCGGTCCCTACGCCCCAAGATCCAGCCGCGAGGTCGCAGATGTTGACCTCCAGGTCTGGCCACCATGCTCCCGGCGGGGTGATCTTGGTGGTACTGTTGGCGATCACTCCTGTGGCCGCGTTGATCACCATCCATGTGACTCTCGGAGGTTGGTGTGGATTTTGCCTCCTTGTAGCCCCGGTAAGCCTCAGCATTTCCATGAGTAGAGCTAGTAGGCAAACCTTCTGTAGGGGATTGCTCACCATTGTCTGAAAGAGAAAGAGAAAAGAAGGCCTTCTCAAGGGTTTTCTTGGGAGGTAAAGCAGGATTTCTGACTGTTATTTTTTATCTGTTTTTGTGCCTTGAAGGACAAATAGTGTCTCCACCAGATCTTTTTCTTTTCTTTGTTGGTCAGAGCACCTTGTGCATTAATCAGAGCCACTGTCCTGTGGAGGGGGTGGAGGGAGATATTTAAGATTTCTAGCCAGTACCCAAATGGGAGCTGTTTCTCCTGTAGGGAAAACACAACCAAATCCCCTTCCCGTTGTTAATAGGGGGTCTGGTCCCCTCCATTGAAATGTTACTGGGTCTTTCCATCTTACCTCAACCTGGGGCTTTTGGTTCGACTGCCCCCAATGAGCCTGGAATCTTGATTGTGAACTCCCCTGGGCCCAATTTAAAATATTAATTGTGAACAGTGCCACCCCTAACTGCTGGTGGGGGCTTATTTTTCCTTTTTGTTTTGAAAGCTCATTTTTGAGCATTTGGTGATTTCTTTCAACTATTGCCTGGCCTTGCGGGTTGTAAGGGATCCCCGTGGTGTGTGAGATACTTCATGTCTTAAAGAAGGCGGCCATTGCTGAGCTAGCAAAGCAGGGGCCATTATCAGTTTTGACCTGAGAGGGCAGGCCCAGCGTAGCGAAGCATTGCAAGAAATGTGCCTGAACGTGTTTGGTTTTCTCTCCTGCATGTGCTGTGGCCCAGCATGCATGTGAGAAAGTATCTATGGACACAAAGATATATTTTAGTTTGCCAAACACCAGGAAATGGGTGACATCTGTTTGCCAGAGCACATTAGGTTTGGTCCTCTGGGGTTGACTCCTGGGCCTTGTAAAGGAGGTACTTTTAAATAGGGCTGGCAAGCCTTGCAGGTATGGGCTATTCTTTTTAAGTCTTTAATGAGAACATCAGGGAACCTACTGTTGAGCCCTCGCCAGTTGACATGGGTGAGGTTATGGAGAGCACTGGCCTGCTGTGTCATATAGGTGCCAACCCCGTGCATTGCCAGGTGATCAGCCGTATCATTTCCTTGTGTTATAAACCCTGGTAGGCCCGTATGGCTGTGCACATGTTGAATGAATATGAGAGAACTTCTGCATTCTAATGTGCCCTGGAGGGACACCGTGAGCGTGGAGATGGGGTTAGAGTCTAGCTTAATATGGGCTTGGGGCAGGCCCGGGAGTAGGTTGACCATATAGAGGCTGTCCAAGTATAAATTTAGAGGGGACTCAATGTCCTGGAGTGCCATGAAGACTGCCAGCATTTCTTTGAATTGAGTGGAGCCCTCACAGGCCTGGAATCTCTGTTTGAGGGGTCCTTTATCTGTATGGGTCATAAAAGCAGCGTAAACAGCCCCTGCACGGCCCCCATCTGTGAACAGCTGTAAGCCATTGGGAATCATAGCATCTGAGAAAACCAAGAGTGGTTTGAGCAGTAGTCTCTGCAGCATCGGGGCCCATTTAGAGGGCCCATAGTGGCAGCTGATATTTCCCACGTATCCTTCTAATGCAATTACAAGTCTGGTAGTGGCCCTTGCTAGCCAGTCAAAATCCGCAAGGCAGTAGGGAATGACAATTGTGTCAGGGTCCCTCCCAAACCTCTGAATAGCCAGATTTCACCCTTTGGTTACCATGTCTGCCAACTGGTCTCCTAGGGCATATACCCTAGGGATGCCCCCAAGGATGGCGTGCACCCACTCCAAGGGGTCCTGCTCCTGGACCAAGGCTGCCGTGGTCAGCCTGTTACCCGTTAAGATCCATAGGTAGAAGGGCAGCTGTGAGGAGAACCTCCGTACAGAGGCCTCTGTATGTAATGCCTTTTGAAAGGCCTCAATCGCCTCCCAATGCTGCTTGTCTAACAGTACCTTAGCACTTGGGGGACCCAAAGTTAGGAGCTGATAGAGGGGCTTTAAGGTCTCTGTCAAGACTCATATCCAAGGCCTTAGCCGGTTTATCCCCCCTAGCAGATGTTGAATGTCAAGCACCGTGGGCTCGCATGGGATGTCCAAGCTCGGCATGAGGGGGCTGGCTTTAGTCAGGAGCATTTGGGAGCCCAAGATTTTAAAAGGCGGGACATATTGGATCTTTTTGGGAGCAACAGCGAGGCCCCGTCTCCTTAGGCTATCTAGCACTCTTTCAACAAAGGGCTGTAGCCAAGCTGCATCTAAATGTCCAATTATGAGATCATCCATATACGAGCAGAGCAACCCCCCAGGTTCCAACATCAGGGGCTGCAGGACAGAGGCTAAAAAGGTCTGACAGAAAGCAGGGCTGTTAGCCATACCCTGGGGGAGGACCGTCCATTCAAATCTGCTGTTAGGATTTTGATAGTTTAAGGCCGGGATGGAGAAGGCAAACTTCTCACAGTCTCTTGGGTCTGAGGGGATGGAAAAGAAGCAATCTTTAATGTCAGCTATTGCTAATGTATACTCCACCGGGATTGCTGCCACCCAGGGCATTCCCCTCAGGGGGGTGCCCACCAGCTCCATTCTTTCATTGACTGATCTAAGGTCCTGTAACATCCTCCAATTGCCAGAGGCCTTTTTTGTGACGAACACCGGGGTATTCCAGGGGCTGGTGGAAGGGCGAAGGTGCCCCAGGGTCCTTTGTTCCTCCACCAGTTGTGTAAGGGCTTCGAGTTTTTCTTTAGTCAGAGGCCACTGCTCCACCCAAACAGGGCTTCCCTCTTTCCATTTAATACGAGGGACATGGGGGGCAGTGGACTCCAGTATTGGGGGTGAACCCAGGGAATTTTGTCAGGCTCACCTCTGTAATTATGAAAATATGAAAACTCATTTTCTGAAACATCCTCAACCCATTGAGGCAACTGGTTAGCCTCCTCCTGGTCTAGGAGATCCTCATAAAAGGCTCTATTGTCCGTGGTCAACACGGCGTTCATCTGCCCCAATGGGTCTTGTCCCAACAAGTTGGACTGGAGGCCGCTGACCACTAGGGGTCGTATTTCCCCTCTCGACCCAACTGCATCTCTCCATCTATGAACTCTTTTACCTCCTCTGGTCTGGAAAGCCCCCCAACCCCCAGCACTTTTGGGCCGGGTTGCAGCTTCCATGAGTGGGGCACTTCCTCCTTCCGCAGTACTGTGCGGTCGGCACCAGTATCTACTAGGCAGAGGAACATCTTGCCCCCCCAAAAGATATGCACCTTAGGCCTTACTCCCTCATACATGGGAACTGTCCAGTGAGCCTGTGAACTCTGTGAACCTGGACCTCCTAATCCTCCTTTGGCTGACAGGGCTAGAGGCCGCCCCATAATTAGTTTAAAGGCTTGCCTGTCACTTCAAACCTCCACCTGCAGTCTTTCTTCCAATGGAACCCTTTTCTACAATGGGGGCAAGGAGCAGTCAGCTTGTTTGGCCCTTGATCCTCCCACCTCCCTGCTTGGGACCCGGGGAGGACTTCCTCTGGACAGTCTCTCTTAAAATTCCCTAGGTTCCCACACCGGAAACAGCCCCTGTTGCTGTGTGCGTCTTGCGGGCGAGGTTTTCGCACGCCACGCTGCTGGGCGGGTCCCTGGCTCTCCGTGGCTGCTCGGGAAGTGCAGGCGAGTCTGTAGGTCAACGGCCTCGGCTGGGCGCTGGCGATGCAGACTCCGCGGAGGGCTACAAGCTGCTGGGCGGGTTCTGCGCCAAGCTGCCCAACGCTCCCTCTGTGCACACGATCCGTTGGCCACCGGATCACGAGGGGAGGTGCAGGAACTGCGAACACAAGATCTTCCCGAGTGGTTGTTGACGGAAGCATAGCCCCCTCCGGGGAAGACTGAGTCACAGGCTGGTTCCAGGCGCAGTGAGACACAGATACAGCTCCAGACAAGTTCAGTGATACAGCTTCAGTTTATTTAGTGATTCAGCTCCTATTTATTAGGGGGAAACTAGAGAATTTATAGTGTGGTGTCAGTAGCAAAAAGCCTCAGCTTATAGGTGCTCCTGGGATGCCCCATTTTCATGTGGTGGTGGGCTTCTATCAGGCTGTCAGACAGTGCCTGATTATCACACAGGAAAAACCTGGCAGTTTCTGTGCCAGAGGCCATGTATCTGTGGTGGCCACTTCAGAGGTGAGTCAGGAAGAGAGTAGGAGGTGCCCTGCTGGAAAGGAGAGTCTTTGCATAAAAACGCCGAGCCCCTTAGGCTATCCGGACATGGAGAGACTGTGACCCAAACAGCAGGGGTCCCCAACAAGCCCCCATTTCCTTTGGGGATGTGATGAGCCTTCCGGCCCTGAGGGTCTCATCAGACAGCCATGAGTGCCTGATTAAATGCTTCGGTTAAGGAAGCTGTTTGGGCTTGGAGCACATGGGCCAAAGTTTGAGATTGGTGTTGATTTATTCCAACATCCTGGGAGGCCACGACCCACCAGCTGATCGAAGCATGTTTTAGACCTGAACAGGCAGCGCGGTGGTCTGAGTTCATGCCCTCACACACCAGCACTCGAGTAAACTCATCCCTGAGTGCCCCAGTGGGTAGCTTTCTAATAAGGCTCTTCTCCATCCTATCCACAAATTTGGCAACACCCTCCCCAGACTTCTGCCTTAGGCCCACCAAGGGGTCCTCTGGCGGTCCTTCATTGAGCTTCTTCCAGGCCGCCTGTCCTGCCCACCTTACTTGGTCCCTGTATGGGGCAGACAAGGCCGCCTGCTGCGTACCCGCCGGTTGGCCGTAGGTAAGAGGGATTTGAGGGTTAACTGTGTGGTTTTGTTCTGCTATAATTCTACATTCCTCTTTATATAAAGCCAGCCATTTGATGAAGAGGGGACTAGGGAAGATGGCCTTAGCCATATCAGTCCAATCCGTGGGGACACTGGGGTGACGGGCAAGGTTCTCCAGCAAAACCTCAGCCCACAGTGAGTTGGTGCCATCCTGGAGGACTGCTTGCCTTAGTTCCATGAGATCCTTAGCCTCCCAGGGATACCATTCTGCTGGCCTCTGTGGCCCTGGTACTAAGTTGACTGGGAACGCCCTGCATGGGGTGGCAGACGGGCGCTGTACTCTCACCGGAAAGGCGTCAGTGTACACTGGCTCTTCCAGAGGTGGAGGGGCTGAGGGGGGCACCGCCCCTTCCCCTCCCCCCAGCCAAGAGGCTCGCACTGATCAACCCACCTATAGGCTGGGGGCCTCCCGAGATCTTCATCCTGGTCAGGGCGGGGGGGGGGGAATCCGTTTCCTCAGGCTCTCACCTGGTACCCCCTTTTTTTCCCAGGCCTCAACTGTCAACTGAGCTTTACTATCCACTGCTAGTGCGTCAACAGGGTCCCCTTGGGCCCTGCGCTCCTATCTTTCCTTGTCAAACATGGCCCAGTCATCCCCATTTCCTCGTTCTTTCCCCCTGCCTTTGCCTCCCCCCCTTTCCTTTTGCAAGTTGAGGGGAGGGAGGCGTCTCTGGGTGGAGGATGCCCTTAAGGGCGGTCATCGTGGGATAGAACCCTAGTGGGGATTCCACCCCAAAGTGCTTCTCACATTCTCTCGCCAGCTTCTCAACCCTTTCCCACATGTCCCCGGAGAACAGGTTGGTGGTGGGGGCCCATGGGGCTAAGAGAAGTACGTATCCAAAACGTGGCATGCCATGGAGTCCAAAAGCTCCAGCCCGCGGCTTTTGAGCAAATATCGTAGGGCTTTCACGGCAGGCTCATTTCTTACTGAAGCTGCGTTATCCATACTAAGTGTCTCACTTACCCGGAGAGCCCGATTGGCCTTGACCAAAACTTTGCACTAGTTCCTCACACGGAGCACCAGATGCCATGGTCTCCGAACCCCTTCATCTTGGGCAGAGGAACGAGAGGCCATTGGCAATGGGGGTTGAGGAGGGGGAAGTGCGCTGCCCACCCATTTTGCCAGCCCTTCTCTCCGAGGACAATCAGACATGGCAGGGAGTCACTTTAAGCAGGAAAACTCGTTTATTGGCAAGGCTGATCAATATTTAAGGGCAAAAGTTGCAAACATTAGCATAGGCAGGAAAGCCATCATCCAATCAGCTTAGAGGTCACGTATACCATGCAGGCTCTTCTCATAGTATAACATATTGTTCACGAGGTGACCATACATCCTTTACTGGCTAGGCTCCAATCAGTATTACTTCCTCTTTTGGTGGCGTGCCAAGCTGGCCAGCTGGCTCCGCCTTCACCTCAGCTGCTCGGCGCCACCTTGTTGCACACCTCCACACAGTCAATACACTGATACACATAAAATAAAAATAAAAAAATATTTTTTAAAAAGTGTAGTGGTTGAGAGCTGATTTCCTAAGTTTTATTTTTTCCAACTGCAAATTTTAATTTTTTGAAGGAATAAAGTACACTAAGTTTAGTAATATTTACAAAAACTATAGTGTACATAAATATTCAATGAAAAATATAATTTAAAATTCAGATCTCTCAGTGAGGTAACAGCCCCTAGTGGAATCACATGTGAACACTGTTCATCTAAGGATTTACTGTGTATTGAAAGTGTGTTATATCTTGAGAGAGCATTGAAAGGACTTATATGAAGTGCTCTCTCTCTCTCTCTCTCTCTATATATATATATGAACTAATAATATGCCTTTTAAAAATTATCCTTTCTTGCTCTTCTTTCTAAATGTCATAATATACCCACACATGTATTTGTTTACATATACATGCATGCATTATAGACTGGGACCTATAAATGAGTGATCCTTCATATAAAAGAATATCTTCCCCCCATACTCCTTCTCTATAACAAAGGAAAATAACATTGCCCATAATACTGGGCAATGCCAACATTTAGTAACAGAGGGGAATTAAAAAGTTAGCAGATAAAATGAAAGCCATGGAATTATTTCAATATTTTTGTATTTGTTGAGGTTTGTTTTGTGGCCCAGTGTGTGGTCAATTTTTGAAAAAAGTTCTGTTGGGGAACCCTGCTGTTAAGGTCTGCTCCTTTCTCAGCAGGGGCTTCCTGCCTAACTTGCCTGGAAAGTGCCTCCAAGCACTGATGCCTGACCTTATTCAGAACATGACCTTTGGCATAGTTACCTGTAATAAAACTGCCCCCAGGTTTATTCTATGTGATAATTAGGCATTGCCCTATAGCCAGATGATAGGATCCCCCTACCACATGTAAATAAAGCATACTATGAGCACCTATCAGCTGAGGCTTTGGCTGCTGCCTCCACACTATATTTTCCCTAACCCCCACTGAATAAACAGAGCTGTTTTACTGAGTCTGGAACTGTATTACTAAATCTGCCTCCCTGGAAGGGCTTTCTTCCGTCAGTGCTCACTGGCCGTCCTGACCTTGTTCATCACTTCTGCTCCCTTTGTTCTCGTGGATCAGTGGCCAATGACCCACGTGACCCATCAGGGGAGGGAGAGACCCCACAAAGTTCCATGGGGTTCTGGGTAGAAAGTGTATTCTTTGGTGCTTCGGTGGAATATTCAAAAGATGTCTGTTAGGTCCATTTGATGTATGGTATCTTTTAATTCAGATGTTTCCCTGTTTATTCTTTGTCCAGTTGACCTGTCTAATGGAGACAGTGGGGTATTTAAGTCCCCTAGTATTACTGAGTTGGGGTTAATCTGTGTCTTAAAGTAGTGTTGTTTTTATGAATTTGGGTGCACAAGAGTTTGGTGCATATATGTTCAGGATTGTAGTATCTTCTTGGTTAATTGTTCCTTTGATCAGAATGCAGTGACCCTCTTTATCTCTTC
>NW_008337055.1:629336-643529 GCF_000622305.1 Nannospalax galili
AATCCATTCCCTTAGCCTGTGTCTTTTGACTGGGGACTTCAGTCCATTGCTATTTAAGGTTATTATTGAAAGATGTGCATTGGTTGCTGTCATATTGATTGCTGTTTGTGTTCTCTAATTTTGTGTTTCCCCCATTATACCTTTATTTATTTTCTTATGTTGCCCCTGGGGTATAGTTGTTTCTCTCTCCGTTCTCTGTATTGCTTCAAGTATTCTTTGAAGGGCTGGTTTTGTGGACATGAATTCTTTCAGGCTTTTCATGTCATAGAAGATTTTTCTTTCCCCTTCAACTATAGTAGACATTTTTGCTGGGTAAAGTATTCTGGGCTGGCATCTATTGTCATTTAGAACTGGAAATACCTTGGCCCAGGCTCTTCTGGCTTTCATAGTTTGCATTGATAAGTCAGCTGTAGTTCTGATGGGCTTTCCTTTGTATGTGACTTATTGTTTTTCTTTTGCTGCTTTCAGTATTCTCTCTTTGTTCTGTACATTTTGTGTTTTTACTATATGTCATTGGGAGTTTCTTTTCTGATCCTGTTTATTTGGTGTTCTATGTGCTTCTTCGCATCTGAGGAAATCATCACAGAACAGTAAGTGTTCTAGTATGTTCCCCTCCAAATGTGGTTGGAGCCCTAAAGCCCATATCTATGAATGTGACCAAATTTGGAAAGATGATCAAGAGAAGAGGAGATAATTGGTATGGCTTGTTTGTCCAACACTTATATCTTTGGAAAAAGGGAAAATGTCTAGACAGAAAATATGGGTAGACACAGGATGAAGGCCCATTCAAGCCAAGGCATGCCCGTGGCTGCCAGAGCTGGAAAAGAGGGCTAGAATCAAATTTTCTTTCCTTCAGAACCCTCAGAAGCAAGGAATCCCAAGGGCACCTTGATTTTAGGCTTTGAGCCTCCAGAATTTTGAGACAACACATATCTGTGATGTAAGCCATAAGGCTGAGTTTCTCTTTCATCACAGTTCTAGAAAACTAACATAGTAGGTATCATAGACTGAACTCTATCACAAAATATATTTAATAAAACTAGTAATGTGATGGGATTTGGAGATGGGGCTACTGGGAGACAGATATCTGATGGATCTGAAAGAGGAAGCTATCATGAAAAAATTATTGCTCTTCTAAAAAGAGATCCTACTAGCTTGGAAGCTGGTCCAATGGATAAAGGTGCTTGTCGCTAAGCCTGATGACTTGAATTTGATCCCTGGGACCCACAGTATGGAAATAGAGAACTCCTGCAAGTTGTCCTCTGATCTCCACATATGTGTCATGGCATGTGCATGCTCCCACAAGTAAATAAATGTAATAATAATTTTTAAAGAAACACCAGGGACTTCTTTCCCCCCACCCCAAGTCACTATGTGACTACACATTGAGAAACAGCTGTTTGCAAGTCAGCAGGGCAGCACTTACCAGGAAACAGACTGAGCAGAGTGTGTTCAGGGAATGTCCTTGAAGGAGTTAGGAGCATTGTAAACTGCCAGGAATGAGAGCAGGTGCCTTGGTCCCCAAAGGGCAAGTTAAATTCCAAGCGTGAGTTAGAACCACAGCCTGCCTTAGTGAAGAGATACACAGAATAAATTATAACATGTCTGGTTCTGACTTTCCACCTTATCTGTGGGAAACTAAAGTGTAATTTGGTTTTTTATGTTGAATTTCTGATCAGGAAATAGGTACCATATCCAGTTTAAAAGATGAATCCAATCCAGCTGTCAGTGTTCACAATATAAATAAAACACAATTCAGGTTCTTAGTGCAGGCTCGTGTGACTTTGGTGAGGATGTCACCAGAGTTGTTAAGGCCAGAAAATGGGCCTGGCAGCCCTAACAAGCAAGGCTCTATCACCTACCTTCAATATCTCAGTTAGAGACAAGTGATGGTGAAAAAATACAAGAAGGAGATTTGTTCATTGTGGCCACATTGGGAAGAGGAATGAATAAAGGGGTCCAGTGGCTTGCCCCCTCACTCAAGTCTATCTTTGGGGTACTAGCATGAGGTTTTGGTTAAATAGGGGCAGGAGGTATGCAAAATTAGGCATTCTTGGTCAAGGTGTGGTCCTGCCTGCCTTGCCTCCATTCTATCCTGAAAGGTAGTCTGAAGTTGTCAGGCTGTGTGAAATCTCTTCTAGGGAGTCAAGTTCCTCCTTCAGCTGCCATGAGGCTCCAGCCTTTCCCTTCTCCTAGTGTGAGGCTCCTGGGGAAATCCCAGTTTCTTAGGTCTAGTGTTTCAGTAATCTGAGGGGCTGATGGAAGAAGTGCAAGTGTCTCTTTAGAATGTCTTCATTCCTGTCACACGTGTTGGGGACCCCTGTTGTGTAAAGTAGCAGTCTCTCCATGTCTGGATAGCCCACGGGGCTCGGCGTTCAATGCAGAGACTCCTTTTATCAGCAGGGCGCCTTCCCACTCTTTTCCTGACTCATCTTTGAAGTAGCCGTCACAGATACATGTCCTCCCGCATGAAACTGCCAGGTTTTCCTGTGTGATAATCAGGCAATGTCTGGCAGCCTGGTGGAAGCCCACAACCACATGTAAATGGGGCATCCTAAAAGCACCTATCCACTAAGGCTTTTGCCACTGCCCCCACAGTATAAATATCCTGGTTTCCCCTTAATAAATCGGAGTTGCAGTTGCATCAGAAGCTGTGTCTGAAGCTGTATTACTGAACCCTGCATCTTCCCAGAGGGAGCTGTCCCTTCGTAAGCAACGACTCACAAAGACTCTGCTTTCACCATCCTGCACCTCCCCTCGTGACCCGGCAGCTGATGGATCTCGAACCCAGAGGGAGTGCACAGTAGATTGGGATGGAACCCGCCTGGGAGCACAGCGATCAGTAGAGTTGCCAGCACCCAGTAGTCGCAGAGACCCACAGCAACGTGGTGCAGGACACGCGCACACCCCAGCAACGTGGTGCGTGACCCGCTGCACCCCAGCGGCCTGCGGGATACCGGCGCCACGCCCAGCAGCTGGCGCCCCGAGATCCCCGCACACCCATAACACGCATTACACATCCTTTCCTCAGTCACCGTCTACCCCAGTGCTTCTAAGCCAGTCCCTGCTCTGACAGAACTAGGTCGCAGCTACCACCAAACTGCGTGTCTATGTACTGAGCCTTACTGAGGTTCTAATGGATATGGGTTCTCTAACCAAAAGATGGAGGTGAAAAGGTTAGAGGGCTGAGGTTCTTAGTGATTCCATGGAAGGGGACAGTTATTTTATTTCATCACAACAGAAGCTTCTTCCCAGACCACTGGTACTTCTGAAAACGTTGCTCCCAGTTACCACTGGCAAAGGCCTGGCACTGTGCCAGTCTGCACCACCTCTGATCCTCAAGGATGTCAGTAGTTGATGAGTCAGGATGGAATGGGAGATAGTTGTTCTCATAATCCAAAAGACTACAGAACTGTCATCCTCGGAGAGCTCAGTCAGAGCTGTCATAGAAGACAAGACCCTGATGTGCCAAGGCCCAAGAGGAACATTGTTTCAGGCCAGAAAAACTCCCTCTCATCCTGTTCTGCAACATCACATTTGGGCAGAGAGGAACTACCATCATCCATCACAGAAGCCCTTGGTTGTTGGGGACCCCTGCTGCTAGGGTTGTAGTCCTCCATGTCTGGATAGCTCTAAGGGGCTGGGTGCCATATGGAAGGACTCCCCTTCTCAGCAGGGGGCCCCCTGCTCTCTTCCTGACTTACCTGGAAAGTGCCACCAAGCACAGATGCCTGACCTTATTTGGAACATGACCTTTGGCATAGTTACCTGGAGTAAAAACTACCCCCAGGATTTTTCTATATGATAATTAGGCATTGCCTGGTAGTCAGATGATAGGAGCCCACTGCCACATGTAAATAAAGCATACTATGAGCACCTATCGGCTGAGGCTTTGGCTACTGCCTCCATGCTATATTTTCCCTAGTTCTCCAACTGAATAAACGGAGCTGTTTCATTGAATCTGGAGCTGTTTCACTGAGTCTGGAGCCGTTTGCATCATTGAACTTGCCTCCGCGGAAGGGCTTTCTTCTGTCAGTGCTCACTGGCTGTCCTGACCCTGCTCGTTGCTTTTGCTCTCTTTTTCCTCGTGGACTGGTGGCCAACGACCCATGAGGAGAGGGAGCAACCCCACACTTGGTGACCCTGCATGAGGTTCTGAGACTTGGACAGGCTCCTGAAAACTGGGGACAGAGAGGTTCCTGTCTTCTGGATTTTAATTCCATTTAATTTCAGGGCTCATCTCCCACTAGCCAGGCAATCTATATCAGTGTGACCTTCCAAGGGCTTCCCATTCTACAACGTCTGCCCAGGTTTGGAATCTTTTGGAGCCTCTGTAGACCCCAGGTTCAAGTGCCCTAGCACCCAAGGTGACATTTCAGAGAGTTGTTTGTTCACATATGCAAGGGCCTTGGTCTCAGTACAGTTTTTGACTGAGCTGTGGTATGTAAAGAATGTGAAAGGAAGAAGAGGCTAAGCAGAAATTGTGATGGTTGATTTTAATGGTGACTTGCCGTGAACCACTCACCTGGGGAGCCTCAACTAGAGAACTGTTCTGATTGCCTTGGTTGGTATGGGAAGATCTACCCCAAATGTGTATGGCACCTTCTGGTACCCTGTTGCCAATTCCTTGTTTCCAAACTTCCTTCATTCACTGATGACTGGTGTCTCTCCAGGATCCCTCCAGGTTTTGGGTGCCAGATTGGAATGGCTGAGGCACCCAGACCTATGGACTGAGCAATTACTGAGGCTCTCTAGTGTAAGGCCTCACCTCTGTGGGACTTCTCCAGCTGTTGAGGCACCCACACAGCCTTAAGGACAAAGCAACTGCTGGATTCTCAGCCTCTTGGGCACAATTACAACTGTCCTTACAACTTTGAGGTAAGCTAATGAATAAACTCTGTGTGTGTGTGTGTGTGTGTGAACCCTGACTACAAAGGTATTCTTCAGAAATGAGTTCTCAAAGATGGGTCGTAGAAACACAGAAGGCTTGTTACAGAGCTTGTCTCAGGGTGAACCATGACAGGTTCTTTCTGTTTCAAACAACAGCTTGGACATGACAAAGAGCACAGCGAGAATGTAGATTTATTGAAAGAAAACTAAAAGCACAGAGTGCAGTCCACTGGCCAGTGCCAACAAGATGCCTCCAGATCTCCCAGTTCTTGTCCAGGGCTCTTGGTATGAGTTTAGGCAGAAGGAGGAGCTAAGTCCCAGGTGGACTATGACTGGATGATCTGCACGTGGCCAGGTTGTACATCCCATAATTTAAAGCATATGTATACCGTTTCGTGCACACACAGAAGTGGTAAATTGTTTTCTTTGCTGACAGATCACTTCAAAGATGGACAGCCCTCAGTAGTCTTCCGCTCAACACAGATCTAAACTGGCCCTGTTCATCTCTGCTTTTACCAGGAAGTGCCTGACCACAAGTTACTCACAAAGAGGAAGATCTGGGTGTTGCCCTGCTGGAAAGGGAGGCCAAGGGAAGTTACTCACCCGTCTCAGGATAGTGGAAGACCCTTCGCAGAGCCACCGAAGCAAAGATTTCTGCTTAGTGAGACCGTGGACCAAGACCACAGGCATCCTGTGATCCCATAGCTAGGACCCAGCTTCTTAGAGGGCTGGAAATCATACTAAAATAACTCCTGACTCAACAGAGACAGAGGTGACTGGATCTTTGATTCTAATTGGTCCGGCAGTGAAATAACGTTCTCGTGAATTAACAGAGGCGATGTGGTTTCTCTTAGTTCTTCTCTCACATCCCCCTGCCTCTTTCTCTCCCCTCTCCCCTCTCTCTCTCTCTCTCTCTCTCTCTCTCTCTCTCTCCTCTCCCTGCACCCCCCCATCTGTACATCCCTTGGTTCTTCTTCTCATGGCTTGCTTTCTGAACGTCTGCCTCAAGCTAACCACCTAGCTTCTTCTTTCCTTTTCTGTATTCTTTCTCCTGTGCTGAACACAATGTACACACAGTCAACTCCCAACTCTCTGCAAATGGCTCTGTCTCAGCACAGTTGGTAGGTGGAGCCAGACAATTGTAGGGAAGTGCTTCCCTGGACATTGCAGTGCTGAGCCATGTCCCTGCCCTCTACATACTAAATCCAGTAGCACATCTTAGTTATGACAATCCAAAATGTGTCCAGACCTTGCCATATGTGTCCCCAGTGAAATCTGGGGCGAATCATCCTATGTAAACATCCAGGGCTTTACTGGCCATGTCCAGCCTTGTCCTGGGTGCCCTCTTGCTCAATTTGGAACTATGAACCCTCTGCTAGTCTACTGATTTCCTTCTAGTACAAGAGGCTGTTCTAAATCTTTATTTCATTTTTTACTTTCTTTTCTTGAGTCCAGGTCTTATATAGGGGAAGCCAGCTTTCAAACTTGCTTGTAGCTGAGGAGGACCTTACAACCTTCTGTCAATATTGGGTATATGACACAATATACTTTATTAGAAAACTTTTCCTAATACATGTTTCATTAAAGGTATAAATTTGTTTTGAAAGATTTACAAGCTTCATCAAAAGCATTTATTTGCAGCTAGCACCAGATGAAATTTGGCTGTTTATTAACTATCTTGGATATTTTGTCACTAATCTTTTTATTAAGCCTCATGATGTTCCCCAAAAGGTAACATTAAATTCTTCAAACAATTTTGAGGATTCTGGTTCACTTCAACGATCCCTCACATCTTTGCTTCTCTTAAAGGAAATTTAAAATTGCCCTCTGCCACGCTGTGGTCCCTCCCTAACTCTTCTATTACAGCTAGAAGATGATTTTAAAACAAAAACAATTTTTTCATATATGACTAAAGTTATCTATTTGTTTCTTAAAACTCCTTTGTCCTTTGCAGAAATGCCTGGACATTCAACTCCTGGTTTAAGAATTTTAGAATGGTTATTTCTGCCAAGAACACCTAAACGAAAAACAGCCCCTGACTAGTCAACAAAGAAATATTCTTACTCATCAACAGGGCTGATTGAAATCCATTCTGTTTACTGGATAAGATCTTAATATCATTTTTCCTTCCATGTCCAAATAATTTCAACTTTCTCTTATAGACCACAAAAAAGATAATTCTTTCTGGTTTTTAAGGGCTCCCTGTGAGCAAACACCACCCATGGGAAAAACTTTTAGTTGCCATTTCTGTTTTCAAACAATTCCCTAATAACTTTTCAACTTACTAACCTATTCATACTATATGGTTATCAATATTTACCTCTATTTAAAACCTCCTTCAAGGACAAACTCATTCTGTTTTGTTTCAAACATTTGATGGCATACAGAATTACCTGTCCTCCACAGAAGGAAATTATCTTAACTCTCTAGCTGTCCTTTCAATTATCACAGCTAAGTTCAACAAATTACACAATCCTGTCCTGACTGCCAATCAGCAGGCATCATCATGTGGAGGGAAGTCAAATCTGAGGTGTTTGTCCTAATGAAATTTGCCAAATGAAAGTATATTACATATATTTCCTTGGTCGTTTTGAAATTAGTTCATATATGTTAATAACTTTTAAAGATTTTATTTTGCTGTTACTTGAACACAGAAATCTGCTCAAGTAGTTTAAAATGCAAGTCAGATCAAACAGTCATCATGCCTGTGTGACTAAAACTTTTATCTCTTTTCATCAGTTTTGGGACGTTCATGTCTTGTGACAGTACCTTCATTACCCCCAGTACAAGTCATAACTGTACTCATTAATTATCCAAAAATCCAATTTATAAACAAAAAAGGGAGACTTAGGGATGAACTGCCCAGGAAGAAATTATAGTTTGCATCTTTAAAAAGAAAATCCTTATACTTTAAATTTTTAAAATTGTTCCTTTCCATTTTTCCCCCTACCATCTGCTAGAAAAGCATCCTTAAAAACAAGTTTTATTAAAACCCATGCTGTTTGTAATATGGAGTGGGAGGCTCAGAGGAAACACCATAAAGTGATGGTTGAATTAGGCTGGTGGTCAGAGAGGGGGCTAATGATCAAAAGAGCTCTCTACCCCAAGGAGAAGCAGGGCAGGTTTTATAAAGCTTAAAACCGTAATTACATCATGCCAGGGGCAAAGTCAATAACCATAGTTACATCAGATCCATGGTTACAAGGGATGGGGGCAGGGCAGTCCACAAAGCGGTTCTCAGTTAACAAAAGGTTTCAGTCAGGAAAACAAATTTCTCAGAATGCAGAAACAATGGGCTCCATGGAGATGCAGAAGTAGCTGGGAGGGAGGACGTGCTACCTGGCTAGCTGGAAGTTCCCCAGCATTGTGGGAACAAAGTACCCCCTGAAACTCTGGGTGCAGCCTTCAAGGCTGGCTGGCCACAGTGCAAGTGGCTGGGCAGCGCAGTCAGCTAGGATGACATGGAGTCAGCCACACCATTTCAGTTTCACATAAACTATGTTAAAATTTAATTAATGGCTGGATCCAGTTTCTCTCATTAATTGGAACTGAAGCTCCACACATGTGTTTTCTCTTCCAGGCCTCCTTGGATCCCAGCGTGACTGGTAAAACCATGCCAGAAAACGACACCTTGACAAGAGAGATGTGTCCTGAACTCACCACGTGACTAGCTATCAGGTCCTGTGTGCCCTCTCCGATGCTCTGTCGGTGCCTCCTTCTCCAGAGACCCAAGAGGACGTCCTGCAGACTCACTCCGACATTCCAGCACACCAGCTGTGACTAGCCCAGGACTAGTGATTAGTCCATCACCACCCCATGGACATCCTTCTTCATTTATAAGAAAGACAAGGGAACCGTGGGAATGAATTTTATTAATAGGCATAATTTGATCTAATGACTTAATGAGTCCACCTAAAACATGTGTTCTTGGGTCTGATGAGCAGGGCGTCTCCTTGGCAACCTTAGTTTGTTACACCACCCCAAAAGATAAGGATTCAACGTGGGTGTGCTTGAGAATTTGCACGTAGCACACCTCTACACAGCACACCCACTCATCTCCTTCTGAACTGGTGGAGGTGGGAAGGACCAGTGACCGTGGATGAACCTGAAATCAGGATGAAAAGGCCAGATGGTTTGTAGGGATTAAGGGTGGAGCTGAATTTGAACTTGTACTTCCCCAAAGAAGTACAAGTGGAGAAACCACTTTGGGTGTGGCCTGATTAGGGGTCACAGTGAGAGAAATGGGGCTCCAGGAACAGTTCCATGGTACAGGGTGAGGACATAGCTCCATCCCCACAGGCTGAGGGGCCAAAAGAGATCCAATGGCACAGTCCTGGGAGACAGCCGGTTCTAACAGATGCTAGGGGAGCTAGCATCCCCCCAGTTCAGGCCGGGTGTTAAAAATTTAAGAGTCAGTCTCTTGTTGGGCGGTGATTATGATGCTGGTGTGATAATAAACATCACACTCGGAACCTCACCCTGCTTATTTATAAAGAGATGAACAATAGTTATTTCATAGGATAATATTTAAAATTAAACTGAAAGAAATTAAAAACTGACAGTGCCTGACGTCTAATTAAGGTTAAGTGGCGTTTATTAGTTCACCTTAATACACCATTTCTTTTCCATTCACCACGTACACTGCTTAGTTTTATTTATTTATTTATTTTCCTCTCTAGTATTGCAAATTAAACCTTGTTGCATGATTGTGCTAGGCAAGGGCTCTACGAGGAGCTGTTCCCCCAGCCCTTTTCTTACTTTTAATATGACACAGTCTGGCTAAGTTGCCCAGGATGCCCTTAGACTTGCTCTGTAGCCCAGGCAGGTCTTGAAGCTGCAGTTATGCCTCCTTGTGTGTCCTGAGCAGCTGGGTGACAGGCCCTTGTCACCATGCCTGACTTACCTGAGGCTGCTGCTCTCCATCCAGTGATGGTTCGGTATTGTTTTATAATGTGCCTAGACTGTGATAATCTCATTGTTAAAGTGAAGCACAGAGACCAGTAACACATACTCAAATTCTGCAGGTCTTTGAGTTCCCAGTCTCTCATTCTTTATTCCCATTTTACATGCAGCTGGAGTGACTTCCCCATGCAGTAGTTTCTAGCCTGGTTATTTGGTGAAGTCGGTCATTTCCTCCTTTAGCCTCTACCCTAAGCTAACAGACATAAAGCGTTACCACACCCCTTTGCCACATCTTCCCCCCACACTGGAAACCGAAGTGCTACTCCAGGGATTATTTCTCCTGTTTAATAGCAGAAGTGAAAGTCTCCTGTCCACGTGTCGGTTTGTTCTTCCAAAGGACTTTGAACCAGGTGTGGTGGCTCATGCGTGCAATTCCAACTTTTGGATGGCGAGGCAGGAAGACTGTGATGAGTTGGGGGCACCTGGGTTACATAGTTCTAGTCCAGCTTCAGCTGCCAAATAAAATAATTGTGTTGTACTTTTCTCTCTGACAGAGGGAGACCCTGTAAACACCTCTTTTTTTTCTTTTTTCTTTTTTTTTTTTTTTTAAAGGAATATGCTGATCTCAAAGGTCCTAGGAACTGAATTTAAGTGCTTGACTGAGTAAGGCTCTCACTTCAGTGTCTCAGCTCCACCTTGGTCAGTGTGGGTAACATTCAGCTTTGTCATCAAAACATTCTGAATGTGGAAAAGTTTGAAACTTTGCTGAGTAATAGTCAGTTATTAACCAGGCAGCATGATCTGCAACCATGTCCCAGACTAAGATTTAATCTGGAGTTACAAGTAGTGTCTACCAGTGCAAACATCCCGCATTGCAAAAGCCGGGGGTCAGGGAACTCAGGAAGACACAGGGACCCTGTGTTTACTGTTATTTCTCAGCAATCCTCCACCCCACCCTCAGACAACTTAAATGTTAAAAACAACATTCCTGTCCAATTTTTATCTAAAGCTCTTTCGAATTGCCTACTAATAATTGGATTTTTTGTTTTGCTCTTTTGTTTTTGTTTATTTATCTACTTACTTATTTAGACAGGCCTCCTGCCTCAGACTCCTGAGTGCTGGGACTACAGACATGAACCATAATGCCCGGCTTGAATACTTTAACTAATTAGTTTATGCTATTCATTTCAGAAATGACAGAAGAGTAGAGGTGTGCCTCTTCAGTTGGACTTCTATACAACCTACACTTAGTCTGGTTTGGGGGGTTTTGTCAGGAGTATGTGTGTCTAGGAGAAGGAGGGTTGCGATCAAGGTGTTCCGTTGATCTTGAGCATACAGTACGGTTACAAGCCCTCTAAATCTGCTATCGGCACATGTGGCTAATACATTTATTATTACTTTTATTGATAGACCTTAATTATGAATTAGAGCCAGGGGGCTACTCAGGTGAAGCCAGGATTCTCTTTTATGTGTGAGTGTCATGCCTGCTTGTGTGTTAAGTCCGCCCATATTATGCAATGCTTGCTTGTGTGTTGTCCGCCCATATCATGCAATGCCGGAGGAGGACAAAAGAGGGCATCAGATCCCCTGGAACTGGAGTTATAGATGGTTGTGGTTGCTGGGAATTGAACCCAGGTCCTCTGCAAGAAGAGTCACTACTCTTAACCTCTGAGCCATCTCCCCAGCCCCAAAGCTAGGATTCTTAACTGTGCTGCAGAAAAGAATTTCAGAAGTCTGTTCAAGGCAGAGTTGAAGCTTAACAAGATGAGGTTTTTAGAATAGATTTATGTACAAGGCTAATGAAGGGAGACACGCAGGAGGCCAAATATATACTCAGCGTGTAACTGGTCTCAGGAGAGCAGTGCTTGTGTCTTTACATGTACATGATTTTGGTGGCTTCCAAAGCTAAGTCTCAAGGATCACTAAAAAACTTAGATCACAGAGTGGGTCCTTCAGTGTACTGCGGGCGGGGGGGGGAGCACAGCTGATAGGATAAAACCCACAGGTCACAAAGATTACACAAAGTAGTTAAGACTGTCAGCAAAATTTATAATTTTGTTTGTGAGGGTCCCAGAAAGTTCCAGGTTTGCGGGGGGTGGGGGGGGAGCTCTATTGCTCTATTGAAGGATGTATACTTGGCCTTAAGCATGCTGTGTTGCTGTTTTAATACTCCTATTTGAAACATCTTTATGTAAAAGGAATGCTGTCTCTTGTGTAGGTGACCTACACAGCCAATGCAGCTAACTGAGCTGACCCTCAGCTGTGAACCAGGCACCAGGACAAGGGCTCCTTTCCCTTCCAGTGCGTCTTAAATTCCCCAACCTTTCCCTTCTGCCCCTTTACCATCTTTGAATGGCAGTATCCTGCCATCCTCTTCTTTGTGGGCATTTTATTTTAAACATAAAAGTAACTTAATATCTTAAGCTAAGGCTCTATTTTTGACTGCTGCTGACAGGTAAAGTGAACCATCTTTCCCTTTCCTTTCCACCGAGATCTCTTTTTCATAGCCAGCATCGCCTTCCTTTTCCAGCTCCCTGCCCTCCAGCCCCTCAGGAGGCACACAGTGGTACTGCTTATTTCCTATTCTCTAAGCCCAGTAGGGGCTAGGCTTATTGGAGTTGCTGATGAATTCTTTGTACAGTGAATGAATGAGTCAATATGGATTTTTAGATCATTCATAGGAGAGCCTGGTGACTTACTTCTCATGGTCTTTCTTGCTGTGGAATGCCTGGTTCTTGAGAATCCCAGAGTCTCAGAACTGTCATCTGTTAAATGGTGATAACAACTTCTGAGCACTGAAAGGGATAGAAAAATATGAACACAGCTGAAGATGGAAAATTAACTAGGTCAAGAGAAATTTGAACTCTTTAAAAAAGTATTCTGTTTTGGGCTGCCACCTAGTGTCCATCAGGGCAAATAGCCTGATGTGTTGTAAACGACTGTGATCCTGACGGACAATCCACACAGTATTTGCCAATTTGAAAAACGCATCCACCCAAAGCTCACTAAATAGATTGGCAGTTAATTGTAGTTCATGACCAGGGAGTGTGTTTTAGTTTTGTGTGATTTATAGGTAGAAATTAAAGTTTCATCTTGTTCAAGTTTGGTTCAATTGACTTTTTTACTTTCTTTGAAACAAGGTCTCATGTACCCCAAGCTGGTCTCCAACTTGTGGCAATCCTCCTGCCTTGGCCTCTAGAGTGCTGGGATTAAAAGCACAAGCCACAACACCTGGCTTCTCACTTGAAATTTTAATTTGTGTGTGTGTGTGTGTGTGTGTGTGTGTGGTGCTGAGGATGTAAATGTATTAAGTCTACAGCAATGTCTGAGAGAAATCCAAGTTCTTGGTCCCCTTTTCCTTCTTGGTAAAGTGGTAACGAGTGCCACTATGATAGTAGTGCTCGAGTAGTTGGCTGGTAGCTGGGGTGGGTAGGAGGCTGGGTGGGTAGGATGCTGGGAGAGTAGGATGATGGCTGGGTAGGAGCTTGGGGTGGGCAGGAGGCTGAGTGTGTAGGATGATGGGTGGGTAGGATGCTGGGGTGGGTAGGAGGTTGGGGTGGATAGGAGGCTGGGTGGGTTGGAGGTTGGGGTGGATAGGAGGCTGGGGGTAGGAGCTTGGAGTGGGTTGGAGGCTGAGTGGGTAGGAGCTTGGAGTGGGTTGGAGGCTGAGTGGGTAGGATGTTTGGTACGCAGGCTAGGTGGGTAGGAGGTTGGGTGGGTCAGATGCTGTGTGGGTAGGAGGTTGGGGTGGATAGGAGGCTGACTGGGTAGGATGCTGGGTGGGTAGGACGTTGGGATAGATAGGAGGCTGGGTGGGTAGGAGGTTGGGTGGGTAGGAGGCTAGGTGGGTAGGAGGCTAGGTGGGAGGATGCTAGGGGGGTAGGAGGTTGGGGTGGATAGGAGGCTGAGTGGGTAGGATGCTGGGTGGGTAGGATGTTGGGATAGATAGGAGGCTGGGTGGGTAGGAGGTTGGGTGGGTAGGAGGCTAGGTGGGTAGGAGGCTAGGTGGGTAGGATGCTAGGTGGGTAGGAGGTTGGGGTGGATAGGAGGCTGAGTGGGTAGGATGCTGGGTGGGTAGGACGTTGGGATAGATAGGACGCTGGGTGGGTAGGAGGTTGGGTGGGTAGGAGGCTAGGTGGGTAGGAGGCTAGGTGGGTAGGATGCTAGGTGGGTAGGAGGTTGGGGTGGATAGGAGGCTGGGTGGGTTGGAGGTTGGGGTGAATAGGAGGCTGGGGGTAGGAGCTTGGAGTGGGTTGGAGGCCGAGTGGGTAGGATGTTTGGTGCGCAGGAGGCTAGGTGAGTAGGAGGTTGGGTGGGTCAGATGCTGGGTGGGTAGGAGGTTGGGGTAGATAGGAGGCTGGGTGGGTAGGAGGCTGGGTGGGTAGGATGCTGGGGGGGTGG
>NW_008337055.1:643984-691963 GCF_000622305.1 Nannospalax galili
GGGGTGGGGAATGTTGGGTGGGTAGGAGGCTGGGTGGATAGGAGGTTGGGGTGGGTAGGATGCCGGGTGGGTAGGAGGATGAGGTAGGTAGGAAGGGGGTAGGCAGGAGGTGGAAGTAGGTCGGATGCTGGGTGGGTAGGAGGTTGGGGTGGGCAGGGTGCTGGTAGCTGGGGTGACAACAGTACCTGAGATGTCTGTTGCATTGGCGTGTTCAACTGACATCTTTATAAGCATCAGTGACACTCAAATCATCAGCTACCAATTCGGGCCACTAGTTATACAATATTGCAATACTTTTATTCTTCCTCTGTATACACGTTTGAAACATGTCAGACATGCTTCTGAGGGCTGCACAAGCATTACCTCACACATCCACAACGACCTCTGAAAGAGTGCCGTTATTACTGCTACTTTCCAGGTGAGAGAACTGAGGTGTGGCGAAATCAGCAAAGCTGTACTCCGTCCTTGTGATGCAGTGGTGAGCCAGGCCACTTAGACTTGTCTGCTGTGCAGTGCAGCTTCTGTGTTTTGGAAAACATGAGGAAAAACCAGTGCTACAGTTAACCATGAAAAGAAGAGCTTCTGTGTTAACTGAAGCCTGGCTCCAAATCTTAGGTCCCTTAATGTGGTAAGAACGTGGCCTTATCCGAAGTTCTCTTTAACATAATCAGATTGGGACAGTTCAGAAGTGCATGCAGGGTGACCAAGCACCATGGTCCTGCTTATGTATTAACTCAACACACCTTCCTGTCATACAAAATAAGACAGCCTGGGATGGAGGAGGCCAGGACCTGGTGGCTGTGTGAGGTCTTCACAATCCTTTCTACATGTGTGTGTTTGAATAGGCTTGCCTCGTGGGCACAGATGGAGTGAGCTCCTGGATAACCATGGGGACAGACCCTCACATCAGAGTGACAGCCTGCATTGTTCACTCACTACTATTCCCCAGTGTATGCCCACATGGCATATACACATGTGCAAACACGCACACACACACACGCACACACACACAAACACTCCTCCTCTGATGGTCCAGTTCCATTGCCTTTTATTAGGCTTCTTAAAGATAGTACCTGTGTTCTTCGACCTTTGAGATGCAGCTAAGAAATGCACTTGTAGCTGGCGGTGGTAGAACATGCTTGTAGTCTCAGCACTGGGGAGGCAAAGGCAGGTGGATCTCTGTGAGTTCAAGCCTGGTCTACATGGTGAGTTCCAGGCCAGCTCAAGCTATATAGTGAGACCCTATTTCAAAAAAGCCCCCCGACCCCAATAAAATAAGAAAGGAAAAAAAGGCACATGTAATCAGGAAGAATGAAATGGCTTGTTGAACTTGATTCCTCTTTTCCATCCCAATCAAGGAGAGAGGCCCACCTTCCTCAGCATCATGCCTAGGGATGAGGCAGCACTAAGATCTAATGGGAATAACTGAGTGGGAGTGGATGAATGAGCAGAATGCTCTTTATTTAATCGACTCCTCACTGTATTCTAAGGAGGAGTTAATCCCACTTTACAGAAGAGGAAATCAAAGTGGAGGAAAAGCTCAAGAGCTGGGTGGGGTCACCTAGCACAGGAGTGGAGGAGATAGCATTCAAACCAAGCCTGGGTGCTGCCTTACCAGCAAGTTGTATTCCCCACCTGCAGGCAGCCCTACAGGATTCTTAGCACCCAGGGATGGCTGCATTCTGGATGGGCTACCAAGAAACTTTCCTGCTGGCCTTGCAGTGTTTCTTTCTGTGTGTGCGTGTGTTTGTGACAAAACTGTAGTATAGAACATATGACATACAAATGACATATGATCATAAATACATTAAATTTATATTATCAAAGAACTATCAAATAAATCATTACTCTTGGTTATTAAATTAATACCTAGCTTCAGTTCCTAAAGTGCTAAATATAGTAAATTTAACATGTTAACAAGAGAAATTCAGAGGCTTTGCTAATTTTGGTGGGGGTAATAAAAGGGTTTGAAATTTAAGAGCTTAAAGACCATTGTACTAAGTTGGGGTTATTAATTTGTTTTATTTAGTTTCAGAGACAGTGGTTTACATTGTCTAGGCTGGTCTTGAACTTGCTATACAGCTGAAGATGATCTTGAACTTCTGATCCTCAGACCTCCCCTTTCCTGAGCTGGGATGACAGGCTTACCAACTGTTTGGGCTTAAAGAGTTCTCTTATCTATTTGCCCAGCTGGGTTGCTAATTACTTCAGGAAAAGTTTTAGCCCAGACAGGAACCTCCTCTTATGTTCCTTTCTCTGGGGTTTTGTTTTCCTATCTCAATTCCTGCACAGCAGGAAGAGCAACGCCTGCCTGCCTGAGTCCCCTCTGGGACCTGCCATTTCCAGGAGATGTTTGTTTATATACCTTCTGCTGGTGTCCTGTGCTTAAACTAGTGCTGGGTAAACCCCAAGCTTTTTAATCCCAGCACTCAGGAGGCAGAGGCAGATGTATCTTTGTAAGATCCAGGGCAGTCGGGTTTATACAGCAAGTTCTAGGCTGACTAGGACTACAGGGAGACCCTGTCTCAAAAGACCAAAAGGAAAATCAAATCAACCAGGGCTTGGTGAGTGTTCAGGGCAGTGCATAGCATGCTGCTGATAGCTCAGGACCACAGACTAAGGCTTCAGTCATTAGCACAATCTGCATATCTCTGTTTCCTACACCACAGCCAGGGTGTGAGAGATGTGCTGGCTCTAATTAGGTGATTCTCTAACATGTGGCTGCTTCTGTTTTTTTTTTTTTTCAAGTATTTTTTTTTTAATTTTATGTGTATAGGTGTATTGCCTGCATGTATGTACGTGCACTTGTGTCATGCAGTGGCAATGGAGGTCAGAAGGCATTGGAGTGCCTGGAACTGGAGTTATGGACAGTTAGCTGCCATGTGGGTGCTGGGAACTGAACCCGGGGGCCTCTACAAGAGCAGCCAGTGCTCTAACCACTGAGCTTTCTTTCCAAACCCCAGCCTCTCCACTGTAGGCCTATAGTGAAGGAAGAAGAAAGAACTGTACCCCTCTTCTGGCCTCTGAGGGCATTACATGTATGTGGTAGACTTATATACATGCAGGCAAAACACCCATACACATAAAATAAAAATAAATAGATAAAAATTAAAAATATATGCAGTAATAATTGATAAACCTGTATCTTTGGGGGGTGGGCTTGAGTTTTTGAAACTATTTAAAAGTTATATGAAAATAAGCAAAAAGAAATCAGGTGGTGGTAAAGCTGGGCATGGTGGCACAGGCCTTTAATCCCTGTGCTCTGGAAGCAGAGGCAGGTGGATCTCTATGAGATCCAGGCCAGCCTGGTCTACATAGTGAGTCCCAGGTCAGCTGGGGCTACCAGGAGACCTGTCTCAGGAAAACAAACAAACAAACAAAAAAAGGTGGCTAGCCATGTGTCACAGGTCGCAGGTTTGTAATGCAATCCCAAAGTAAAATTAAGGAAAATTTTGCAACTTTCATCTGTTTGCAACTCTATTAAGTTCCTCCTCTGCACTTGACCACCACGATGTGTGCTGACTTCCCCAGTGCAGCTGAGGGTGTGCCAGGGAGTAACATGGAGGTACTTTGTTCTCGGCCCTTCAGATTCTCAGAAACCGGCATAGAAAACACTATAGCTCAGGTTTAATCTCTTAATTGCTGCACATTTGCCTGGAAAGCTTGAGATGATAACAGATGTTATTTGTGAAATGATTTCTGAGGCTGAAGGATGCAGATTAGAGGCCCGCATCTTCTCTGACCCTTGGTCTCTTGACATCTGCATATTGTTCTGTGGGCTGCCACAACTGTCAGTCTCACAGAGGACCAGCATCACTTCCCAGACTTGGAGGCAGGCTTTGCTAATGAGATGGCTGGCCTTTAGCCTCCTAAGTCAGGAAAAGGCAGATTCTAGTCACTCAAAGTTGGCCTATACCAGTATCTGTTAATACTGGTTAATTACCTACCTCTAAAACCTGCCTCAACCCTACTCTGGCATGCTAGTAAGAGGAAATTAAAAAAAAAAAGCTGCCAGCCCATTTCTTATGCCTGTCCCAACAATCACCCTCCTGTGACTGTATGTTGCTGTCAAGGTTTTCTGTCTCCATCTCCTTAAAGACTAGTCCATATGTTTTATATATTTAATTTTGTCCAGGGGTCGGGGAGGATTAGCTTGAAGAGTATGATATGAAAAAAGTTAGCTACTGAGTACATTCCACCTATGTGTGGACTTCAAGATCACAAGAACATCTTGCATTGCCTTGTTTCCTGTGTCCTCATTTTACTGTGGCTGTACATTAATGCTGAGTGGGACGGTAAACATCCTTAGTCTGAACTTTCCCTTGGAGCTCATATTAACAGGGATTTTTTTTTTCTTGCTTACAAACTTCTTCAGTCTTATTTCAAAATCTAAGACTCCGTGGAAATTTACCAGATCTCTTGTTGCTTTAAAGCTGATGCTCCGAATTTTGCATTTTTCCAATTTAAAAAATGTCTTCTGAGAATTTCGACTGCACAGCTCTTAGGACACACTGACTGAAACCGAGTGTTAACATATAATTTTCAAAAACTTGAAAACATGACTCACATATAAATACTATTGTGGTAAGCTCATGTGTCCGTCAAGGAATGATTGAACTCCTTAGTGAGTAAGCAGGTAGGATAACAAAGGTGTTATATAAAGATAAAGTGTTCATTTAGTCAGGGAAAGAGTTTTGGACAAAGACTGAAAACCCGGCTATCAGATTTGTTAGTGTCCAATACAATCATAACTTCCACAGTTACCTTTTCTATTGCAAAGAGTCACTTTGCATTTCTACAGGACAAAACTTTATGGATTAATTATCTACACGTGATAATAAAAGGTGCACTCTATGGGGAGAATCAGCAGTAAATATGAAGTCAGAATCACTGTCACCTGAAGATTTGCTATCAGTCTTTTATGGTAATGACCACCCACAGAGTCGTTCAGCACCTGGGACTCGGCCTTAACTGAAGTTCCACAAGTGTCAAATACAGAAGAGGCTTTGAAGATTTGATGTTTCAAAAGTACTCCGTAAGCAGCTTCATTTAGAAATATTGACTATGCCGGGCGTCGTGGCCCACGCCTTTAATCCCAGCACTTGGGAGGCAGAGGCAGGCGGATCTCAGTGAGTTCAAGGACAGACTGGTCTACATAGTAAGTTCCATCCAGGCTAGCTGGGGCTACAGGGAGACCCTGTCTCAAAAAAGACCCAAAAAAAAAAAAAAAAAAAAGAAATACTGACTATACGTTGAAGTGATATACCATTTTATTATATGTTCAGTTAAACAAAATCAATTTTTAAAATTGTCACCTGTTTATTTTTTCAATGTGAGTATAAGAAAATTAAAAAATATGTATGTGAGTCAAACTGTCTTACTTTCTAACACTTCCAGCACCAGACAATATGAGTCTACTTTGTACACCATTCTCTAACGTAGGCTGGAAGTTCGTAAGAAACACTTTTGCTTTATTTTCAAGTTTTGCATAATTTTTTTTCAACACGAGTTACAAGAGATCTAGGAAGGTTATTCATTTCTGTCTTCTCACTTTTAATCACTTGGGCAAAAGGCTGGAACCCAGATTCTGGGGGGCTGACCACTCCAGGTTTGAGATTTGCATTTGAAGAGCTGTGATTTGAGTGATTCAACTTGAAGAATCCTAATAGATAATTAAATCACAAGAATCAAACTGACAAGCCAGTGGTTTAAAAATGAAGTGTTCAACTTACAGTGAAGAGACCAGTGGGCTGGAGTTCCAAACTGCACACAGCTGTTTTCCTGGGGGATGTGAACACAGCAGAGTTTCAAAGGAGGAAATTCCCCACAGAATCACAGCAAAGTGGCCTATTCTTACTCTTTTTTTACTAAACCACATTAGTATGTGGCAGGTGCTTCTGTTGTTTGTGTACATTGAATAATTTCTTACAATTCCCATTCCAAAGGTGCCACAGGATGGAAGCTGGAAAGTAGTTTTTTACTGCTGCTAATTGATCCATCCCTAATCTCATTAGGTTGTTAATTCCCAGAGGACACAAGCCTCCTAGATACTGTTTCCAATTGCTAAACAAATGTTATTCAGTGAAACCATGGGGCCATTCCTAGTCTCAAAGAGTAAGTTTTGTTTTGCAAACATCCCTGAACTCAATTTGCACAACCCCTGTGACTTTACCACAGTTTAAGGCTAACATCTTTAACACACGTTTTAATGTAGACATATACTTGGACAGGGATTTCTGATAAATTTAGGGACACTTCCTTTGTCCCCAGATAGAAACACAAACTTGTATCAAATGTACACACAGAGTTTATCTTGCTTTTTCTCTAAAGAAAAAAGTTCCAAATACTTGGAGCCAAAGGTTGAAATATGAAGTAAAAAACAAATTGACAAAGCAAACCGAGTAGAATGCAGATTCAGAGAGGCTGGGGTGATGCCGGGCTGTCAACGGGGTAATAATTTGTACCAAAGTTTCCTATCACACTGTAAAAACATTTGCCCTGTTTTCTATTTCAAACCTTTGGTTCACCTCGTAGGTCAAAAGCGTCCTTTATTAAAGTCAGCTTCTTCGTTTCCACCTGTGCCTTTGAAATCACACAGAAGGTCCTTCTGTACCAAGACGAATAAAATATCATTTCTGAAATAACCTCGAATTCTGACGGGCAGAAATTCATCTCTGTATAGCAATATATACAAAGAAAGAAATGATTACTTGCTTGCTTTAAAAGCAGACCGTCTCGGTGTCCCTATAACTGCAAAGTTTACTGCGGGACCCCCTGCCTTGCAAAACTCAGAGGGGAACTCTAGAGCTTTTAAAATACAGCTCCAAGTCTCGCCTCAGGAAGAGTGAAAAGGGCGCCCCGCCCCCACCGATGAAAAGGGATTTGATACTTTCAATGTCTTTAAATCACTGATTTAAGTCCTTAGCCCCCCACCACTCGGAACATCCCCAAGGCCCATGAAACCCCCTACCATCCCACCCCAAGTGCTTGAGACTGGCCCTGGAATCCCTGTCCCAGTCCGTGGTTACCGTGGGTCTGTACGCAGAATTCACGAAGGACCTGTGTTACTTCTCTTGCGAAGAAACAGAATAATCCTGAAAATCTGGGTGGAAACCGTTTCGGTTTTGCCCCTAAATGAAGAGAAGGATGTGCCCAACCATCCCTGAGAAAAAGAACTTTCAGGGGCAAAGGAGCGACCAGGTAATTTAGGAGAAAAACAGAAAGTGGTCTCTGGCTACCCAGGACTTCCTTTGTAGTTGGGGGAGTTGGGGACTCCTGGGCGCGTTGTCTTTGGAGCTGTGGGAAAAATAAATGCATATTCCGAAGCCTGAGGCTTCTCGGATCCTTTCCTAACCAAAGTCGAGAGCTTTGGTACAGGACTTTTTCCTATTTTCCCCTTTTTGTGCGCTGTAACAAACACAAGTTGGGCGCAGCGCGGCGGCTCGCATCCTGCCAGCCAGGAGGGCCGGGGAGCACCAATCAGCGCGCGCCGACGCTCTATATATACTGCGGGCCTGCGGGGCTGCGCCACCGGCTCTAGCCTCTGCGTCCTAAGTTCTAGACCCTCATCATGTCCGAGACCGCCCCCGCCGCGCCAGCCACGCCGGCCCCCGCCGAGAAGGCGCCTGCGAAGAAGAAGGCGAAGAAGCCGGCAGGAGCCAAGCGGAAGGCGTCCGGGCCCCCGGTGTCCGAGCTCATCACCAAGGCCGTGGCCGCCTCCAAGGAGCGCAGCGGCGTGTCCCTGGCCGCGCTCAAGAAGGCGCTGGCGGCCGCGGGCTACGACGTGGAGAAGAACAACAGCCGCATCAAGCTGGGGCTCAAGAGCCTGGTGAGCAAGGGCACCCTGGTGCAGACCAAGGGCACCGGCGCCTCCGGCTCCTTCAAGCTCAACAAGAAGGCGGCGTCCGGCGAGGCCAAGCCCAAGGCCAAGAAGGCGGGCGCGGCCAAGGCCAAGAAGCCCGCCGGCGCGGCCAAGAAGCCCAAGAAGGCGACCGGGGCCGCCACGCCCAAGAAGGCCGCCAAGAAGACCCCGAAGAAGGCCAAGAAGCCCGCGGCCGTGGCCGTGACCAAGAAAGTGGCCAAGAGCCCCAAGAAGGCCAAGGTTGCCAAACCCAAGAAGGCCAAGAGCGCATCGAAGGCAGTGAAGCCCAAGGCTGCCAAGCCCAAGGTTGCTAAGCCCAAGAAGGCTGCAGCCAAGAAGAAGTAGGCCGATCCTGCCTCTACCCAAAAGGCTCTTTTCAGAGCCACCACTTACTTGGAAAAGGAGCTGTGGCGTTGAGCTGAGGCCCCTGGCGGGCGTCCCAAATCGAGTTGCCAACGCGCCCCCCTAAGGGATGCTCCAGATCCCGGGTATCCTGCTGGACAGCTGCCAGCCCCGCCCAGGCTCTGAGCGAAAACAACCTCACAACTTCAGGGCCCTGGCCGGGATTGGACTGTAAGGTAACTTCGAAAGTTCCGCCCTGTCCGCGGGTTGGCCATCTGCTCCCGCCTGTGGCTTTGGTCCCGTGCTCAATTGGACGGCAGCCAGCGTTGGTTCGCTCCGGAATGTTGGGAGTTTGCCCTGGGTGGTGGGAGGAGGAGCTTGCATTTGGAACATTGCATTAGACCTGCCCTGGCGTCTCCGCGTAGGTAGCAACCTAGTTACGGGAGGCCGTGCGTCCGAGAAGCTGTGCTTTCGGAAAGAACCCTTCCACCCGGAGGGGCGCTGCACCCGGCCCCTTGTTTGTTCTTGTGGTTTGTAGCAATGGCGTGGTTGTGCAAGGACTGAACTGCGTCACTGTCTGTCAGCCATTTTATTAGGGCGTGACCATCACCGATCACTTTGTTACTTTGACATAGGACTTTTTTCCAAAAAGCCCAGGCGGGCCTCCAACTACTGTTTAACCCTTGTTGGCCTGGATCTTGCGGTCATCCTCCTGCCTCAGTTTCCTTAAGTGCTTGAGATTGTCTACATATGTCGTCACTGAAGCTCGACTTAAGTTTGTAAATACTGAAGTTTCTTTAGATGCTATGTGCGCTCCAAATATACGCAAAAAACAATGTACTTTTGGTTAAAGTGTTTGTGGATCTAATAAAAGCTTTGTTTTATTTCACCTGTTTGGAGGATTTTTCTACACCCGCGGCCATTCTAGATACAGAATTCCGTTCCGTGTTTTTCACCAGTTGGGACACAGGTTTTGAAGCCCTAATTATGAGGGTGGGGGCTGTGTGCGTGTGTGTGTGTGTGTGTGTGTGTGTGTGTGTGTGTGTTGAGTGCATGGGGTGGGGGGGTGGGGAATTGCAATTCAGGTGTTCTGCAGCATTACCAGGACTATGGACACAGTGGGAATTAGTCGCCCCCCTGGAGTTAATGAGGAGCTGGAAGAATTTCCCATGTTTTCTCCCCGCCAATTCACTGACAAATCGAGCTCACTCTTTTACTGTGAGACATAAAAAACATTTTTTCCCTCTTAGGACCGTCTATGAACAATTGCCCCTCCGGTTTTGATTTCATGTTCGTCATAGCCCGATTCCATCGCTAGGTAGACTACATCTCAAGTTTATTTTGGTCGTTCTGGGCATTTCTAAAGTAGAATCACCCTCCTTTAACTACCGTGCTTATGTCAGTGTGGTGGAAACTTGACACATAGCTGTAGTACTGTTTCATAAACAGATGTTTTAATGACCAATAGGGATTAATTCCTTTTCGAAATCTCTTTGAGCACGCTAGGCCGGTGCTCCACTACTGAATTATAGCCAGCACTCTTGTTTTTATTTTGTGACAAGGTCTCACCTACTAGTCCAGATTGACCTGAAACTTGTGATCCTCCTGCCTCAGCCTCTTAAGTAGCTGGAATTGGAGGCCTGTACCAACCAGCCCAGCTTTTCTTTTTGTTTTGTTTTTCCAGTGTGGTCTAAGGTAGCCTCAAGTATCCATTATTCAGAAGAAAACTTGTCAGTAGTTTTATTGGGATTGTGTTAAACTTTTGCAAGAAATTTTATGTTTTTATTTTTGTTCAGGGATGTTTGTTACCTCTCCAGAGATCATAAAAATTTCCCTAAATAGACCTAAATATTTCTATTACTTATCTTTACTGCTGCTTATTTAATTCAATTGCTCCAGGGCCATCCATAAAGTGGACATTGAAACTGTTCAGTTATTGAAGAGGTTGCAGCACAAATGAATTAATTTTAGAACAAGGCTGCCCATTACTACATAAATTAACACAGATACAGACCAACTATGTAACTAAAGTCCCCTATTCCCAATTTTCTTATCGTTGAATATTAAGTGATATAAAGGTCTTTATGGGATGCTCTACATTCTTTTCCATTTCTTATACTAAGTTTCTGTGACGTCACATGTATTTTCCAGTTATAATACATTTCATTCAGTTCAGAACATGCTTTTCCCAGTGTTCCATGAGCCAAGAGACAGGACAGATTACGTAAGTGTAGAATGACCTTTCCTCTCATCTTTGGCTGTAATGAGGATGGTTTTGTTTGTTTGTTTGAAAGTTTCGCTGTGTAGCCCTGGCTGACCTAGAGCTCACAATGTAGACCAGACTGGCCACAAACTTACTAAGTAACTCCTCCTGCCTCTGCCTCCAGAGTGCTGGAATTAAAGGTGTGTATCACCACACCCAGCATGATACTGTTTTTAAAAGAACGCACTGTTACTATGCCATGTACTGAAATTACAGAGACAGAGTGTCTGGCCTTAATAGCAGACTGTTTCTGAGGTCATTAGGCCAAGTTGAGCCATTCAGAAATTGTCCAGTCAAATGCTGGACTGAGTTCTAGGAGCAGAGGTAGCCTGATGCCAGGTGGCTGGGCTGGCTTCTCTGCACCACAAAGGAGAAACCAGATCGGGTGGGCAAGAAGAGTAAACAGAGTAAAATTGCAGAGAAAGACCCAGATAAGAGACCCACCCAGTCTGGGCTCCTCCTCGGCACCATCTGACTCCTGTCACTGGGAACAACTCACTTACCTCAGGTTCATTGTAGCAACCAGGAGACCTAATTAAGAGATGCTAAATATAGCACTGAGTGTGGTGGCGGATTTATAAGACCAACAGGTGGGAAGCTGGCAGTCCGGGATCTCCAGTCAGAGACCAAACCAAGCTATGTGGCAAAATCTTATCTCAAAAAAGCCAAACCTAAACTAGCCGACCAATCTATCAACCAACTGCAAAACAACACAAGGTCATCTCAAATGGACTTCCTGCTTAAAATAAAGGCTGATGATGTGGGCATGTCTCAGTGGTAGAATGCTAGCTTAGCATGAGGAAGGCCTTAAGTTCTAGCTCCAGTACTGAAAATAAAATATAAAGCTTAAAGTAATGGCATATCAATCTATCCACTACTGCACAGTCTCCTTCAAATATTTTTAAATGTACCCAATTACTTGATTTTCTCATTCCAAGAGTTAGACATATCATCAAATTGATTTTCTAAAAATATTTTATTTATTATTGTTATTTATTTTATGTATATGAGTGTGTCACATCCGTTATGTGTAAGTGCATCTGTGCTGTGCAATGCCTGCGGGGGGCAGAAGATGGTGTTGGATCCCCTGGAACTGGAGGTAGCTGCCATCTGGGTTCATGGAATTCGAACCTGGGTCTTCTGTAAGAACAGCCAGTGTTCTTAACCACTGAGCCATCTCTCCAGCCCCAAAGCTCCATAATTTCATTAGTATTTTATAGGCAGCATTCACAATGGAATGAAAGGCAAAGGCATTAGGCTTAGAGTCTTATAATTCATTATGGTGACCAAGGAAAGGGAGTTGGGGGTATTTGGTGGGATCAAGCAGGAATTACAAAATCAGAACCAATGGAAAACCCTGCTCTTTACTGAGGCCTGTTTGCAGACTCATCCTCTCCATCTGCAGTGGAAAGAACTGCCCTCCTCTTCCAGTGAATCAGGGGAGTATTCC
Organism: Nannospalax galili; assembly: GCF_000622305.1. NCBI lineage: Eukaryota > Metazoa > Chordata > Mammalia > Rodentia > Spalacidae > Nannospalax > Nannospalax galili. The sequence goes on from NW_008337055.1 coordinate 655,901, forward strand.
TTCACAAGAAGTTTGCACTCTGCTTTTTGTTATGTAAGAGAAAAAGAAAGTTCTTCCTGATCTGTTGATTTTCAGTTCCTTCAATTAAATCTAATCCTTACCCAGCAGGAACACATTGAGGTGACACTCTGATCCCCTTCAGAGCCTACATGTGTCCTTGCTAATTTTATAATTTTGATTAAGATTTTTTTCTGTTATGTCCATACATGTGTGTCTGTGCACACATATTCAGATCTGCCTGTGGAGGCCAAGTCATTGGAATCCCAGCAGCTGGAGTTACAGGCAGTTGTAACCAGCCCTCCTTGAGTCCTGGAAAGCAAACCAAGATTCTCTGCAATAGCAGTTTGTACCGAATCGTCTCTGCAGCCTCCTGGTTTCAATTCTTTTTATGTAGTTTAATATAGTGTTGACAAATAGTAGTAATATATCCAAATGCCCGAACACTGCTGGAAAACCCTGCTTTTTACTGAGGCCTGTTTGCAGACTCATCTGTCCCTCTCCATCTGCAGTAGATATAAAATACCAATGAATTTTTCTTAAACAGAAAGCTTCACCATAAACATTAAATTTTCCAGGTATCATAGAAATTTAAAAATAACACAGGAATTAATGTAGGCTTGTAAGGCATTATTCCAAAGTTTCAGACAGAGTAAGCCCGTGTCTGACATAGTAAATATCCTATTACTCTAAGCTACAGGTGGGATATTGGGCTACAAAAACTCAAGAAAGTTTAGACAATGCCTCAGTGTTTGAAATCCCTGCCAGAGATGAGCAGGTGCCATGCAGGACACACCCCTGGAAGTGCTCTGAAGGGACCTGGACTAGGGACTGGCGATAACAACTGAAGGAGAGCACTCTTGAACACTTCTTCAAACCTGGCTAACCATTGATTACACCACATTTACTGCTCAGCTCGTCTTGGCACAACACAGTGGCATGATCTGGGTGCTATGATTACTCCCAATGTGGAGAGTCACAGTGGAGGTTTGGTAAAGCTGAAGACGTAGCTAGTGAGCTTCCGACTTGTGAGTCACCTTTAGTAGCTTCCATAAAAATATATGAATCCTATATTTAATTAAAAATATTCTAGTACTGGGTTCAAAATTAAAAAGAAACAAGTGAAACATTTTAATATTGGCAGCATAGTATAAACAAACATAATTCCAATAAGTAATATAAAATATGTTGATAAATTTGTTGATACTGTCTTTGTAATCTGGTATGTACTTTAGAGTTAAAGCCCAGTTTGAACCACATTTCAGATGCTTCCCAACCATATATGGCCAATACTTTCTGTCTTAGACAGTAGAACTCGTATACTAAACACTCTGGGGAAACCAACAAGCAAATACTTGGCTGGGAACAGCAACTGGCTGTTTCCATAGAAACAGTAATTTCCATGTGCTTCTGAAATGTAGACTCTTTAGTATCTGATGTTCTACTGCTCATCCTACAAACATGATCTTATTCCAGCTCTGGACAGAATCTAGCCTCGACCAGTCTACAAGTCCCTCCTATCTACTCTGAGGCAGCTTTAATATGGAGCAGCATAACCTTAGAAAAGGAAATTATATCTGAGCATCCATTTTGATGTAAGCCTATTGATCAGAAAATATGAATCAGATTGGTTTGCTGTGAGACTGGTTGAAAATGATATTTTCTGATAGTGTATATTCAGCCAATTTATGGAAATCCCTTAGTCTGAATTGGTCTGTATGCCTACATTTACCTTGAGATGTCATAATAATTCTATGGAATATTCAGTCTAATCATTCTTTTTCATTTGTTTTAGGACAGGATGTTTGTGCTTGTGTGGCCTAGTCTGACCTAAATTTCACCTACAGTACAGGTAGGCCTGAAACTCCTTATCCTCCTGCCTTAGCATCCTGATCAGGGTGATGGGTCGATAGTACCTGTCCACAGACACATGCCAGTGTTGCCTATTGGACTGCATTGATTCACTTTCTCATTTTTACTTTCTTCCATCAGGACCTCTTAATGACACGCTATTCAATAATGAATGGATCTATGAAACCTTCTAGAGTGGCACCAGAGATCTCACTAGAGCATTAAAAGTGTTCAAATTACTTAGAATAGACTTTATATCGACTGCAGCATGCTCTCCCCTCCATTCTCTGGTAATGGCATCACCACCCAAAGCATAATAGGAAGTAGCACCATACCCAGGCCTGAGTCTTCCTAGGCCAGTGAGTCTCAGTGCAGGGGAGATCTGCAGAGGTGACATTAAACAGACTAGCAGGATGCAAGGGAAGAGGATGGAAAATTGCAGAGGGGGGGGTGTCCTGAATTTATGAATTTACAGACAAATTTTCCTGCAGCTAATGAAATTGAATAATTCAAGTGCAGATCTCCAACCTGAAAGACCCAGAGTGAGGAAGGATTGGATTGCAGTCATTTTATTCTGTTTTACGTTTTTCTTGTTTCATTTCGCTGCTTAATGTTTTTTTAAATTTAATTTTATCTTTTATTTTGAAATTTGCTCTGTGTACTATTGGCTAGACTGGAATGCTGTCCTTGACTCTCAGAGATCTAGCTATCCCTGCATCTAGACCAGAGTGGTGAGATTACAGACCAGTGACACCACATCCAGCAGAGGATTAAGATCTGAAAGACTGCTGTGGTGGTGCAGACCTTTAACCCCAGCACTGGGGAGGCAGACACAACCAAGTTTCTGAAATCAAGGCCAGCCTGGTCTCCACAATGAGTTCTAGGTCAGCCTGGTCTACATAGCAAGTTCTGTGAATTTCAGGTCAGCCAGGACTACACTGTGAAACCATGTCTTTAAAAAAAAAAAAAAAATCTGAAATGAGCCAGAAGTTATTCTGAGAGTTTGTCCAAATTACAGAGATGCTTGACAGATGATTCCCTAAAATTACAAATAGTCCTAAAAATGTACCTACATTTGATTTTGAAGCAGAAACCCAGATTCTGTTATCAAAAAAAAAAAAAATCATGATCAACAGTCCTAAAGACAAACTTCCAGTTCATTTTAGACAATATATTACAGAATTAGAATTTATCTGGGGTCAGAGAATAGTAAAAAGTAGAGGTCGATTACACTGTGGTGTGAGAATTACTGAAATAATGACTTTTCTCAATGTTTGTTTTCAAAATTAGAATGTCCATTTTACTTTTCCTATACAGACATACATGAGCTACCCAGCTTTAAATTTGTAGTTTTGTATTGTACTTTTAAAGCTGCGAATTTTAAGCTTTACTTCCCTGAAAACTTTGATCTACAGCTGACTGTCCACACCATTTGGGAATGAAGACCATTAAAACGTAGATTTGATACTTTTATCTTGGGGTGTGGCCAGAGGGTTGTAGCAAACCTTGCTTATAAACCTGCCAGGAAGACAGCATTTTAGGACAAATTACTGCTATGTCTAATACAAGTGCTCAGTTGATTACATGTACAAATATGTCTCAGGTCCAAACGTCAACAGTCTGCTGAGCTCGCATTTTTCCAAGACTTCACTAAGAATAGTCATCTTAAGCTTCCTTGGCCGAAAAGTGAACAGCTAAGCTTAAGAAATCCCAGAACTTGTAAGTTGAACATTTTCATCTAATTCTATTAAAACACTAAACTGAATGTCCCCAATCACCAAGAAATGTTTCCAGCTACTTTAGATGATATTCTGGGTGGCTCTGAAAAGAGCCTTTTGGAAACGGGAGCCGGATGAGTTTACGCCCTTTCGCCGCGGATACGGCGCGCGAGCTGGATGTCCTTGGGCATGATGGTGACGCGCTTGGCGTGGATGGCGCACAGGTTGGTGTCCTCGAACAGCCCCACCAGGTAGGCCTCGCTGGCCTCCTGCAGCGCCATCACGGCCGAGCTCTGGAAGCGCAGGTCGGTCTTGAAGTCCTGCGCGATCTCGCGCACCAGGCGCTGGAACGGCAGCTTGCGGATCAGCAGCTCGGTGGACTTCTGGTAGCGCCGGATCTCGCGCAGCGCCACGGTGCCGGGCCGGTAGCGGTGCGGCTTCTTCACGCCGCCGGTGGCCGGCGCGCTCTTGCGGGCGGCCTTGGTGGCCAGCTGCTTGCGCGGGGCCTTGCCGCCGGTGGACTTGCGGGCCGTCTGCTTCCTGCGCGCCATGGCGAGGGGACCAGGGGCAGGCCAGGTGGCGCGGAGGCCCGGGTATTTATGCCTGGCCTCCCCTCCTTTTATCTGCCCTTTCTCCACTAGCCGCTGTGGACACTCTGCACAGTAATCTTACTCAGGCCAAAGGAGAATGTAATTCAAGGGGTCACAGTGCTGTTTAGACTGAAGCTGTATCTTTGGGGCGTGGCAAAGTTAATGTCATTTTGATAACTGTTAGCTCTCTGGCCTTCAGGCAACGCAGGTCGGACAATACTTCAGGGTCTGATGCTTGTGCAACTGGGGCTAACAGACGGGTATCCTTGTGTACTGGACAAGTGGATATTAATTACCGTTCTGTATCCATAGCTTTCAGGCGGACTACGCTCATACTTCTCTGCATCAAACAGTGCTTTGACCTCGCTCCTCTATTCCCTCCATCCCACTGGTGCTAAAGTGCAAGTCAAATTTCTGGAAACCATTGGCCCGGAACTTAGTACTTTAAAATGACAGCTCATTTAATAGAAAACGTGGGTGGCTCTTAAAAGAGCCTTTGTTGGTGGATTTGAGTACTCAGAATTGGCACAAAGCAGCAGCTTACTTGCCCTTGGCCTTGTGGTGGCTCTCGGTCTTCTTGGGCAGCAGCACGGCCTGGATGTTGGGCAGGACGCCGCCCTGCGCGATGGTGACGCGGCCCAGCAGCTTGTTGAGCTCCTCGTCGTTGCGGATGGCCAGCTGCAGGTGGCGCGGGATGATGCGCGTCTTCTTGTTGTCGCGGGCCGCGTTGCCCGCCAGCTCCAGGATCTCGGCCGTCAGGTACTCCAGCACGGCCGCCAGGTAGACCGGGGCGCCGGCGCCCACCCGCTCCGAGTAGTTGCCCTTGCGCAGCAGCCGGTGCACGCGGCCCACGGGGAACTGCAGGCCGGCCCGGGACGAGCGGGTCTTGGCCTTGGCGCGCGCCTTGCCGCCCTGCTTGCCGCGTCCAGACATGGCTAATTCAAAAGTCGGTATGAGCTAACAGCGTAGGAAGACTAGAGTAATGGACGAGTGGGAAATAAGAAGTATTTATACTAGCTGGAGGGATTCTGTTTGGCCTCCTCCCATTGGCTGTTTTCAAATATCCAATAGAAAATAACAGTCTATGTGCCTCATTTGCATACGCCATATTCATTGTGTTAACCAATGGTTAATCTGACTTTGCAAAACTTTTCGCTTTTTAAATGTTGGTTCTGGAGGTGGAGCTCAGGGCCTTGGGCTCAACAGGCAAGCATTTTCCAGGCCCAGCTCCTCTTCCAGCCTTTGTTTGCATATAAGTAATAACTCATTAATGTTGATATATTTTTAAATTTCGGCCTTCAAACTTTTCTTAGATACAAAGCAGGCTATTTCTGACTTGTTGTAACTCCTTGAGCCTCTGGTTTTTTTCCAGGTCTGCAAATTCTCGTTGGTGTACATTTTTTAAGGGCTTGTTTTATGCTGTTTTAGCTCATTAAACCTTGTAAAAGAACAAGGAAGTGGGCTGGTGACATGCCTCAGTGGTTCTTGTAGAGCATGGGTTCAAATCCCAGCACCCACATGGCAGCTAACAACTATAGGTAACTCCAATTCCAGGGTATCTGACAGCCTCTTCTGTCCTTGGCGGGTATTGCGCAACATGAGTGCACTTACATACGTGCAGGCAATACACGCATACACATAAAATAAAAATAATAAGTAATGAAAAAAAAAAGAACAAGTCTATAAAGGATTCTTTATCTTGATCCAACTGTCCCTTACCTTTCTGGAGACTGGAAGATAGAAACTGAGGTTGAGTGTAAACTCGTGAAGCCCTGGAAGGGGCAGAGGCTGTCAGGAAGAGCCTTTGGGGACCGGTGTTCACATTGTAGAGAGTAGAAAATGCTTCGAACCAGAGCAGCTGTTTCCTTTGCCAGGGAAAGACTGACACAGACTGAGGCCTTAGCTGCTGAATGGGCAAGCTTTGGCCCTCTTTCATCCCCAGTCTCCTTCCCTTGCTCTATTTCAGAATTCTAGACATTTCCAAGAACTCCCAGTCATCTTGAATTCTACTCTGCTCATCCAGCTGATGTTTGTATGGGAGAGAACAGGTCCATGACACTCAAGGTCCGATAACTTGCATCTATGAAATTAAGTCATAGTAGACACATTAACAAGTAGAGAAATACATCAATTTATTTGCTATATGGGAGCACCCCAAGAAATAAAGACAGTACATATTAAAGCTGTGGTAGGATCTAGGTGCTTGTGTGCTGTTTTCACAAAACAAGTAACTCAGGACTGTAGCAAACTTAAAGGACAGCAAAGAATGTTTGGAAAGGATTGACATGTACTTATGACAATGGGTGACAGACTGACAGTGTCTAGGGTTCACCTCCAATGTTTCCTGTGATAAACTTTCCCTGATTAAGAGAACCATAAAAGGGATTTATGGCATTGAGTTCCCTTTGGAGGCTCAGTCTTTCGGCAACTTTTGGTGTTCCAAGAAGCTCTTGGGATTTTCCATTCTCCAGGGGTCCTCAGTTTCACAGATTAGCTTAACAAAATAGGACTTGTGTGGGCTGATTGTTAGAGGTTCAGATAAACAGCAGCCCCGCCCCCATCAAGACGGCCTCAGGGCTCCACAAACCCCTGAGATAAGCACCTCGGTCTTTGAAGTCAAAAGCAGACTTTTCTCCACTATCTGGCCAACACAGCAGGCTTCCCCTCTGATTTCTAAAGGGAGCAGTTTTTAACAGTCCTGCTCTCCTGCCCCCCCCCTCCATCTTTAAGAAATATATCTTCCTGCCTTCTGCAACCACCAGAAACCTCCCCCTATAAAAGACTCCAGCTCTCCACCCGACCCGGGGCAGACATTTTCCCTACCTGGAAGGGAATCTGTCCCACGTGTTCCTTTGCTAGTAAACTCTGTTCCTCTGGAGTTTTATCTGTGTCCTGGTGCTTTCTCCCAATCAACTGGATTCATCCATCGGCTACTTCATCTATCACTGATGTTTCCAGAAGGCTTCCAGAACATCACCTCTGAGCAGTCTGGATTCTTTTAGGACATGGAGAATGAGGACAGAGGAGATACAAATAATAAAATCACAAATAGGAGAAACGGTATTGAATAGAGTCACGTAACAATTGTTTTCAAATAAAAGTGATTAGATTCTGTCATTTTGAGCCTCTGACTTGAAAAGATTTACGAAAATGAAAGTGCTGGCCAGATTTCCTTTTGAAATCAAGATGATACTCTTGGTCAATGGCAACAGTCGTTCATAAAGGCAACCCAGGAAGTGGTATTGAACATATTCTGTGTATATCTTTGAATGTATACATACCAACTCTACTATCTCCTGTAGAGAATTCTCATGAATGTGTGGAGAAGAAACAAAACATATTTTCATAGTTAAGGGGAAAACAGTCACCTGTATCTTCACTATGAAATGCAGTTGTGAAAGCAATGGTAAGATTCTCCCTTCCTTTAACATATCAGTATCAGATCACATACTGCAGTTAGCCGAGTGTACACACTAGCACAAGGTGGTTTCTGGAAGACCAGTCAATGAAAGACCCAGATTAATGGAATCAGAATTGATTTTCACATAGGAGAGGATAAAACTTTCATGTTGTTTATCTGCCCTAGAGTCATGACTTGAAATAACAGATTAAAGAGGATGGCCTTCAAGGAGGTTTAGATTTCCTGAGACAAGAAAGTCTTTGTAACAAAGATCAGGGACTCTTGGATGTTTTTATGACAAGTTTGGTGCAAAGGGCTGACAACAGGAGTTTCAGAATCCCCCTTCCTCAGCCTTCCAATCTGGACTGAGACCAGCAGCTTTGGAGAAAACTTGAGGAAGTTCAGCAAGGCCTGTTGCCTTAGGTCACTGTTTTCTGAAAGAAGGGTCTTCCTTTATCACAGAGGCTATGGAGGACACTGTGGCATGAGGGGGCTCATGAACTGCTTCTGTGCAAATCAGGGAATAACTTACTAGTGGCCTGCTTCGGAGTAGACAGTCTAGAGAACACGGAACGCCTTTCTGGGCCTACCGTTCTAGCAAATATCAAGATGCCATATTTAATATATTTGAAAAGTTTGGTAATGGTGATCATCTATCTTAACTAATAGGCAGGTGGTGTCTTTCCACAAACTTCAAATAAAAACCCTCAACTATACGTACAATTTAATGTAGATTATAACTTGGTTAACAGAATGCTTGCCTAGCACACGTGGGTTCCTGGGTAGAGCCCGGGAAGGAAAAGACAGGCAGAGGTTACACAGGCCTGGAATCCCAGCACTTTATCAGGGAAAGCAAGAGGAACCCAAGTTCAATGTTGTCAGCTACATGATGAGTTCTAGGCCAGGGTCAGCCTGGGATACTAGAGACCCTGCCTCAGGAAAAAAGAAGAAGAATAATAATTTAAACTTGCTGAGAGGTGATGAATTCAGGCCTGAGAAGCCAGGCACTTGTCAATGTTTTTCTCCCCAAGATCATGAACAGTCTCTCAAACTTCTGCCTTTTCTTTGAAGACCTTATGTTTCAAAAGCTGTCATTCTTCCATACAATTAGATGTAATCTGAAATAAAACAAATTATTCATGACTTTCTATTGGAAATAAAAGAGAAATAAACAGGCAAGGGGGGAGTTAAAGTGAGAAAATAATCCCCACCTTCAGACTCTGAAATTGGTGAGTACTACCACATCTCTCCAAAAGATCCTAAATAGCAGTTTCTTAACTGAGACAATTCCAATTATTCTGGGGGCAGGGGGGGGGTTGTCAACAGAAAAGTACTGACTTTTAAGACAAGGACTTTCCCATCAGTAATTTGTGGACAATGATATAAATTGCTTTTGGAAGCCACGCCTTTAATCCTAGCAGTCAAGAGACAGAGGCAAGGTGTTCTCGGGACAGGCTGGTAAAACACTATGAACTCCCCGTGGGGCTACAGGGAGATCCTGTCTCAATCACAACCTGTACTCCCACTCCCCCCAAAATGGTTTTGGAGCTTGGAGCTAGCTTTCTCCAGAGCCTGGATTTCATCCTCAAGGCAATTATCAAGACAGAAGAAAAACTACCTCTCACAGAGTTCGTGTCGCCTATTGTGTTCAAATTAATATATTAAGATCTTTTCGATTAGTTCCTGAAAATCTTCATGTCACTACATGGCATGCTCGCAGGCAGTGGGAAAACTTTTTTTCTGTTCAGTAGGTAGTGACCCAAGCGTCTCCCCTCCCCTCGCCCGCAGGGCCCACCCCAGCATGCCACCACGCCTTTCTCAACCAATGCAGACACAAATATCTAGTGGTAACTTTCTTAGTTATCAGTCAGCTGTCTACAGTTCTGCCGAACCACTACATATTGGCAGGAGTTGGAGCGCGGGAAATTTAAACTTACGGTCCCTGTACGGTCCAGTCAGTACCCGTCCAAATCCGAACTCAGGATTTCCGGCATGCAAATTTAACATAGGAAAATCGTTAAAGAACTGTAGATACTTTCAGCTGAAGGGTTCAGATAGTCCTATCGCTACAGTACTTAATTTCCAGTAAAGCCCCCACTCAACCAAACCCCGTCCCCAAGTTCTCCTAATGTTATACTAAATTTCCAGGCGTGAGCTCCTTAACCACACCCTCACCTCTAGGACTGTCCCTACGCACTCGAGGCAGGCATAACCGACCTCATTAACCCAGAAGCCAGCCTCCTGAAGTCCGATCCTAAACCTGAGGGGCTGGAGCAGTCGCTCACGATTGACTTAGAACCACAACTCTCTTTGGACAACGTGGGTGGCTCTGAAAAGAGCCGTTGGACAAAGACATGCCTACAAGGGCATTTATTTGGAGCTGGTGTACTTGGTGACGGCCTTGGTGCCCTCGGACACGGCGTGCTTGGCCAGCTCCCCAGGCAGCAGCAGACGCACGGCCGTCTGGATCTCCCGGGACGTGATGGTCGAGCGCTTGTTGTAGTGCGCCAGGCGCGACGCCTCGCCCGCGATGCGCTCGAAGATGTCGTTGACGAACGAGTTCATGATGCCCATGGCCTTGGACGAGATGCCCGTGTCGGGGTGCACCTGCTTCAGCACCTTGTATACGTAGATGGAATAGCTCTCCTTGCGGCTGCGCTTGCGCTTTTTGCCGTCCTTCTTCTGCGCTTTGGTGATTGCTTTCTTGGAGCCCTTCTTCGGGGCGGGCGCAGATTTGGAGGGCTCAGGCATACTGCTCTAACACCGCTCAGAATCTACTTGATTGCAAGGGTGCTCCGAACCTGCGTCCCTTTATTTATAGACGTGTAATTCAAATGAAGACTTAAGGAATTTAACTCCTGATTGGCCACGAGGACCCCACACCAAAGCGGTCCGCCATATGCAAATGAAGGCTTCAAACTCTCATTTTCTATTGGACAGAAGTCCAGACGTATTTTGACCAATAGAATGGTGTGTTCTCATAGCCCGCCATTATCTATAAAGCGAAATCTTCGGTCTGCCGCAGTGGTTCGCGTTAGAACATTTAGCGCATCTAAGTACTACAAAACCATGTCTGGGCGCGGCAAGCAAGGCGGCAAGGCGCGCGCCAAGGCCAAGACCCGCTCGTCCCGGGCCGGCCTGCAATTCCCCGTGGGCCGCGTGCACCGGCTGCTGCGCAAGGGCAACTACTCGGAGCGGGTGGGCGCCGGCGCCCCGGTCTACCTGGCGGCCGTGCTGGAGTACCTGACGGCCGAGATCCTGGAGCTGGCGGGCAACGCGGCCCGCGACAACAAGAAGACGCGCATCATCCCGCGCCACCTGCAGCTGGCCATCCGCAACGACGAGGAGCTCAACAAGCTGCTGGGCCGCGTCACCATCGCGCAGGGCGGCGTCCTGCCCAACATCCAGGCCGTGCTGCTGCCCAAGAAGACCGAGAGCCACCACAAGGCCAAGGGCAAGTAAGCTGCTGCTTTGTGCCAATTCTGAGTACTCAAATCCACCAACAAAGGCTCTTTTAAGAGCCACCCACGTTTTCTATTAAATGAGCTGTCATTTTAAAGTACTAAGTTCCGGGCCAATGGTTTCCAGAAATTTGACTTGCACTTTAGGACCAGTGGGATGGAGGGAATAGAGGAGCGAGGTCAAAGCACTGTTTGATGCTGAGAAGTATGAGCATAGTCCGCCTGAAAGCTATGGATACAGAACGGTAATTAATATCCACTTGTCCAGTACACAAGGATACCCGTCTGTTAGCCCCAGTTGCACAAGCATCAGACTCTGAAGTATTGTCCGACCTGCGTTGCCTGAAGGCCAGAGAGCTAATAGGTATCAAAATGACATTAACTTTGCCACGCCCCAAAGATACAGCTTCAGTCTAAACAGCACTGTGACCCCTTGAATTACATTCTCCTTTGGCCTGAGTAAGATTACTGTGCAGAGTGTCCACAGCGGCTAGTGGAGAAAGGGCAGATAAAAGGAGGGGAGGCCAGCGATGGGGAAGAGGGCGCTGGGCTCCTCCGCCATCCCGAAAGCAGCTCTTGAGGAGGGGGGCGGAGCAGAGACGGACCAATCCGGTAAAAGCGCGGGTCCTTTTGAATGTTAGCAGGTCCAATGGCTGCCGGTCGGACGGTATAAAGGCCGCAGGGTTCGGCGCGGGGCACTGCAGTCTCCGCGGACTCTCCTTGTTGTGAGCATGGCGCGCACGAAGCAGACGGCCCGCAAGTCCACCGGCGGCAAGGCCCCGCGCAAGCAGCTGGCTACCAAGGCCGCCCGCAAGAGCGCGCCGGCCACCGGCGGCGTGAAGAAGCCGCACCGCTACCGGCCCGGCACCGTGGCGCTGCGCGAGATCCGGCGCTACCAGAAGTCCACCGAGCTGCTGATCCGCAAGCTGCCGTTCCAGCGCCTGGTGCGCGAGATCGCGCAGGACTTCAAGACCGACCTGCGCTTCCAGAGCTCGGCCGTGATGGCGCTGCAGGAGGCCAGCGAGGCCTACCTGGTGGGGCTGTTCGAGGACACCAACCTGTGCGCCATCCACGCCAAGCGCGTCACCATCATGCCCAAGGACATCCAGCTGGCGCGCCGCATCCGCGGGGAGAGGGCGTAAACTGCTACGAGAGTGATCGCTGAACCCAAAGGCTCTTTTCAGAGCCACCCAAGTTTTCCTACGAAAGAAGCTGTGATGCATTCAATTTATTTACATGATACCTTCAATAAGCTCAAGGGGTTGCCAACTTTGGGTAGACAGGTTTTCATGTATCTAGATTTGGGCACCAGTTCCCTAGTTTACAGATATTTCAGGCTGCATCACGTCTGTAACTAGTAAGTCTTTTGTCAAATTTCTTTACTAAGTGTAGATGTGTGCTGTTTTTTTCTCCTGGCTGCCGCTGAAGGGTTTCAACACAGACAATGATGGGTGTAGTCCCAAAGAAATAAAAGTGCACCACTAATTGGGACTTGTTTGTTTTGAAACTAAATGAGCTACATCAGCTCGAGGATGGAAGCCACTTATTCTAGACCTATTTTCCTATCCCTAATATTCTTCCTATACCTAAATTCTTAATATGTGCAGTAATCATATAATTGCTGATAGGTGAATTGATAAACCATGCTAAAAATTATTTGGACAACTAACTACCTAGATTTAAGTTGAACTGGGTAGTTTAATTGGACTTGTGTACCAGGGTGTTCTTCCTTTAGGTTTGCAAAACCGTATTTTCTAAGTAATGAAAATGAATCTTGGTGGCTCAGGCCTGCAATCCCAGCTAGCCCACAGGTAATGGCTGCCAGGATCACTGCCTGGGTTAGAGAATCAGTCCAAGGCCAGCCTGGATAATTAAGCAAGACCTCCTCTCAGTGAAATTTAAAAAATGCTGCTGGTATATATAGGTCAGAGGGAGAGAGCCCTTGCTTAGCATGAGTGAGCCCTAGATTCAATCCTCAGTAAAGCGTGGGATGCTCAACCAGCTAAGGGCCTAGCACTTCCATGTACTGGTTTTAGCTGTGCTGGCATTGATGTACAGTGCTTTACTTTATCCTTAATATAATTTCTTCATCTGTAAGAAATAAGTGTTTTGGGTACAGGTCCTGACAGGCAGCAAAGAAAAAGCAAAAGTCCCTGTTACTCTCTGAGTCCGGTTTTCACAGTTTTAACTCGGCCTGGCTCTTTTCACAAGCTCCATCACGTTTCCTGCTGCAATGGCAGGTAAAGGAGATTCTGGGTTCAGTTTTCATTTACTTAAGGCTTTCAAGAGAAATATACAGTGTCTACAAAAGGAAAAAAAAAAAAGCACCTATTTAGAGTACTAATCCTACTGTGTGTGGCTCTCAGGGGCAGCACAGTGCAATTTGAGGAAAGCCTGCTCAGGTTAGTGTTACAATGTCATCTCGGACAAATCAGTCTGTCCATGTGAAAAATGGGGTCAACAACAATCCACCTTCCAGGATGGTGATTAGGATATGATATGACTTTCTGACCCCATGCCGAGTACATTTTTTCTGAGTTGCATATTGCTTACCTTTATACACTTTTAATTTTTAAATTTTTTAAAAAATTTATGTGTATGAGTGTATTGCCTGCATATGAGTGTATTGCCTGCATGTAAGAGCACCCATGTTGTGTTAATGCCTTTAGGGGTCAGAAGAGGGCATAGAATTCCCCTGGAACTGGAGTTAAGAAAAGATGTTAGCTGCCACGTAGGAGCTGGAAATCAAACCCAGATCATCTGCAAGAGCAGCCAAGGCTCAACTGCTGAGGGATATCTCCAGCCCCCAAATTAAAGTTTTTTAATAACCCAAACTTTCGCTTTTTAAATTCCTTTTAACTCGGCATTTCTTAACTGCATATAGTTTAGAAATAAAATTTCAGCATGTATTTTAAAATTAAGAAATTCAAGCCTTTTTTGTTTAAAAAGCAGAACTAATGTTCTGACTGCCCTTTTTCCTCCTCCCACAGAAAGAAAGCAACATTCTTCAGAGGGTCTTTTCAGGTAGGTATACAAACACAGGCATTCTCACAATAGCTAAGAGGAACTTGCATTTTGTTAAAATGGTATTTTCCTTTCGCCTCCTCCCATAGCTTACATTCCCACAAGTCTCTTTATTCAACTCATTACAAATACACTTAGTTTTTGTAACTTCTTTGGGTTTTCATTTGTTTTTGGTATTTTGTTGCCTTGTCTCATAAACCTTATATAAAATCTATAATGCCAAATCATTCTGAGGCCCAGATGGAGGATTTAATAGGGTATTATCTTGGCATAATTGGACACATGGTACGCATTAAATGTTAGTTGTTGCAAGGTCTTCCATTAAACAGGATTTTCTCATGCAGGTGCCACAGAGTGATAGTATTTCCAGGCTGAAATTACAATTACTGATCTAGGGGACAACAGCAGTCTTTGTTAGAAAGAGTGTGAAAAGTTCAAGGTTTGCAGAGGACAGGAATAAGTCATACTCAGGATGGACTGTTTACACTTACAATTTAGCAGTAAAAACATATACAGGGGCCCAAGCCTGTAACCCCTGGTCTCAGGAGCCTGAGGCATGGGTAACTCACTCAGACCCTTCATGGAAAAGAAAGAAAGAAAGAAGAAAGAAAGGAGGGAAGGAGGGAGGGAGGGAGGGAGGGAGGGAGGACAGAGAGACAGAAGTTAACAGTAGGCCTCTCAAGCTATCCAGTAGGAGAGATTTCCTGATTGATGAGTGCTTTACAAGGATAGACCTTGACTGAGGTCTATAGCTATTCGGTCCAGCCACATTTTAAGCTTGGTCTAAGAAGTTGGGATGTGATTTTCAGCACCCAAAGGGAAACAGGACAAAAAGAATTTTTGAGCAATAATATCTAAAGTTTCACACATGAAATGCAAAACAGAATTTTTCAGCATAATGTTCTTTATTACATGCCGTGATTTTAAGAAGTCCTCCCTAACAAACATATTTGACCTTATGGGGAGCTCAGGGAGTTTCCTAATTCTAGAAAAGTATTAAAATTGTAACAGGTAAACATGTTATATAGTGCTTCTTTGAAACAATCTCTTGTCTACTGTTCTAATTGCATTACCCAGTTCTCACAAAAATACTGGTATCATTAGCACCCTAGTTCTACAGGTGAAAACACGAAGTGGAAACCTGACAGTTCACATAGCCTAATCCCTCTTTTTGAATGAGAATATACACTTCCACTTGTGGCAAAATCCCTTCGCGGCTTCTCCAGGTCTTGATCAGGCCCTGCAGATTAAGAGTACAGAGATTTAGCCATCTTAAAGCCTTAATAAAATGAGAACCCAAAGAACCATTTAATTGATTACGTGGGGGACTGGGCAAAGAAGTGTCGATTTGACAAAGCAACGGGCTTTGCGCCCTGCTGACAAGGGTTATTTAACAAAGCAATGACACTTGCACCTCTCCTCCCCAATTCCTGACCTTGATAAAAATTTTCTACCAGTGTAGGAGGGCGTCTGTCATGTGGTATGGTGGCCCGGCTTTTAATTCCAGCACTCAGGAGTCAGAGGCATCCAGATTATCTGTGAGATGAGGCCAGCCTGGTCTATAGAGCGAGTTCCAGGCCAGTTTTGGGCTGCAGGGAAAACCTGTCTCAAAAAGACCCAAAACAGAGAGATTCGGAGGTTAAGGGCACTGGCTGCTCTTGCAGAGGACCTGGGTTCGATTTACATCACCCACATGGCAGCTAACAATCACCCATAACTCCAGTTCTAGTGGATCCATCGTCCTCTTCCGACCTCTGGGCATTGCACGACTGAGGTGACTCATACTTGTAGGCAATACACTCATACACGTAAAGTTAGAAGTATTTTTTGAAAGACCACGTGTTTGGGGGGCACCTGGTGTTTTCTAAGCTTCTATAACAAAATATTCTAGAACGGTTTATTTTTCACTCTAATTGCTGCGCCATTGAATCTGAGCCCTTAGTAAGATTTTTAGATATACTGTTGATTATAGTGCAAAGGTGGGACGGTTAAACCTCCAGGGATTAAAAGGAGTGAGCGGTGCCTAGTTCATTCAGTCACCGCCCCCAAATGGGCGAGGCAAAGCCTTCAGTTGCAGACTGTCCCTGCCCACTCGGGGTTCTCAATCAGGTCCGACTTCAGGTCTATAATTCTCTGTGGCTGTGAAAGCGCGGTTACTCACCTCCTAAAGCTTTTAGCTTCTGAACATGTCCGGTCGCGGCAAGGGCGGGAAGGGCCTGGGCAAGGGCGGCGCCAAGCGCCACCGCAAAGTCCTGCGCGACAACATCCAGGGCATCACCAAGCCCGCCATCCGGCGCCTGGCCCGGCGCGGCGGCGTCAAGCGCATCTCCGGCCTCATCTACGAGGAGACCCGCGGGGTGCTGAAGGTCTTCCTGGAGAACGTGATCCGCGACGCCGTCACCTACACGGAGCACGCCAAGCGCAAGACGGTCACGGCCATGGACGTGGTCTACGCGCTCAAGCGCCAGGGCCGCACGCTCTACGGCTTCGGCGGCTGATGAGCTCAGACCGCTGTCCCCACAAAGGCCCTTTTCAGGGCCGCCACCTGCTCCCGGAGGAGCTGTGCATTGTCAGGGGCGTCGGCTGGTGTTCTCCGAATGTCCTGCTTGTGACGGGGCGAGGCGCAAGTGCGGATTGCTGTGTCCCGGGTCAGGTTGCTATTGCTTGGGTGATTGCCCCCTTTCCCGGGTAGTGTTGGTCCCTTGTGCAGGTTATTTGCAAAGAGAAAACCAGCTTTGACTGGAGTTCAGAGCTTCGGTCGGCCGGGCGTACAGGGGCCCCTGTCGCTTAAGCGGACCACGCCAGGTACTCAGGAGTGCTTACAAGCAGGGTAGTCTTACATGGCCGCCTTCCACGGCCCTTCTCCCGGCTGCCAGTTGGATTTTCCTGATGGTTTTTGCTGTGTGACGTCACCCATTGCCTGGCGTTAAAGGCACATTTCTCCCCAGGCTGGGGACCCTAGAGCTTCCTGTGTGAGGGGATTTCGAAACTTCTCACTTAGCAGACAAATCAGCGTTTTAGCTTTCTCGGACTCCCAGGTCCCCACAAAGTCTAACCTGGAAGGAAATGAGCAAGCAGTGGGGTCTCCCCGGCTTGGCCTTCCTTTTCTGCTTCTAAACCGAAAGAGCAGTTGGTCTTTTAAAAAGAAGGGTTCGAAGTTTGGTTATTTACACCTGCAGCCTGGCTATGGAGGCTGAAGGAGGATTGTAAACTGCAGGCTGGCCTCGGTTGCCTAGTGGATGGGTTTAGTAGGGGTGTCCTTGAAGCTGTCCTTCACGAGTTGTCTAATGAAACTTAGATAACATTCAGAACCTAAACAAAATACACTGTAATAATGAGTGGTTGGAGGGGTCCGAGGGTCATCCAAGGAAGTAACATTTCTATCCAGAAAATAGAGCACCACACAGCCTTACTACAGTGGCATAGGTCTGTCATTCCAGAAACAGATGCAGGAGCTGAAATTTAAGGCCAGCCTGGGGTACCTAGTGAGAGTCTCAGAAAAAGAAAATTGAGAAAATTGTACTCCACTATGCCTTGTTCTATGCCATCTCAGCTCTCAGACCCCTTCATTGACTTTGCTATGCCTGTCTAGTTCCACTAATGTGCTCTTGAAATTATGTTTGTTCAGTAGAACTCCATGGACTAGCTGTCAAGCCAGGTGCACGTGTAGCAGGGCCAAAGTCTATGACCCTGGACCTTCCAGCCGTTTCTCAACACTGCAGCAAGAACAATTACTTTAAAAATCATGTGTGTGTGTGTGTGTGTGTGTGTGTATGAATGCATTGCCTGCATGCATGCCCCTGTCATGCAGTACCCAACAGGGCTTAGGATATGCTGGAACCAGAGTTAAGGACGGTGTTAGCCACCTTGTGGTGCTGGGAATTGAACCTGGGTCCTCTGTAAAAGCAACCAGTGCTCTTAACCACTAAGCCATCTCTCCAGCCCCGGAAGTAGTTACTTCTAAAGATGTCCATCTTCTCACTGATGAGGAAAAGTTGTATAACTTTCCATATAGTCTTTTAAGTTTAGATTGTTTTTCAGTTTTTCTTTGTTTTACTTACTAGGTAGATGTCTAGAAATGCAGCCCTGTGGTGCTCAGACATGTTATACTGCTAGGTGATGTGTGCATTACCCTGAGATGTTTTATTACTCTGCACTAATGCCTTGAAGCTTTATGATGTTTAGCAGTCATCATGTCTGACTACAGATAGGATGTAAGTTAAAGGAATGGAAAGTTCACCAAATGATATGATGAGACACCTGGCCCAATTAGATTAGGAAGAGTGTAGCTCAAATGTGTCAGAAATCCAAACGTTGCTGGTGATACATGATTTTGTAAACTGAAAGGACCGTTTGACAAGGTTCCAGCCCAAATAGGCTAACCTAGCTGTAGGTCAAAAGGACAGCAGATGTCTTGACCGGCACCTGGGATATCTACTTTAAAAACTATGCTGGCCAAGTGAACTCAATAAGGAACTACCTGAGATAACATGGCCCATCATGAAAAGAAACACAGGGCCCAGGTGCTAACCATAAAAATGATGATGTAAAATTGACTATAAAATCTTCATCTGTACTACAGATTGGGGCCCCAGAATCTAATTATCTGTGATCTGCAACATCTTAACTATGACCTTGAAGTTCAGTCATTTGGCCTATAGACTCTGTAAGGCAGCTCTCCCTCCCTCCCTCCCTCCCTCCCTCTGTTCACAGAATCCAGTGTCCTTATCACAGCACACACATTTTCCTGAGTTGGAGGGCTTCCTCAGCATGGAGGCCTAACTCTTGGCAGGTCTCGGGCAAAGCCAGATGGTGTGGCCCTAGCAGATCCTGACTCCATTGACCTCTTTTCTCATCACATTTCTTTTGCTATTTCTGGAATGAATAAAATATTCCTTTCCTGTCATCAGAGACTCTATATGTATTTTTCCTACATTGTATGCCTGGCTATCAACCTTTCTTCATTCAGGCCTGTTCAAATCCCCACTTATCATGCTGAACTGGTCATTTGTAAAATGCTATTTTACCTGCAACAATATTTTAAAAAACCGTGTGTGTGTGTGTGTGTGTGTGTGTGTGTGCGTGACGCCTGTAGACTAGAATATAATTCCTTGAAAAGTGGGTGCTTTATTGTGTCCTTGTATCTCTATCATTAAAATGGAGCCACTGACACCTCAGAGTTTGCAGAGATTATTAGTTTGTTTTCTTTTCTTTTTTCTAAATTATTATTTTTGTGTGTGTGACCATGTAGGTGGGTATCTGTGTATATGTGTGTATGCACTTTCCATGGTGCATTTGTAGAGGTCAGAGGACAACTTGGGGGAGTTGGTTCTTTCCTTCTGTTTTATGTCCCAGGTTGAATTTGGGTTGTCAGGCTTGGCAGCAAACAGTGTCACCACCATTAACCTGAAACATGATAGTTTGCTCTCCATCTTAAGAGGTAATACAGATTTGCAAATCCAGGGCTGGCTGAGGCTTCCATTCAAACCCAAGGTGGGCATGACCAAGGTGAAAGCACCTGCCAAAGGCAGGTCGGGCTAGCTAGTATGGCAACCACATCTCCCACTTATGAGGTCTGAACCCACAGATCTCTACACTCAAGAGGAGTGAGTTCAAATTTGCTCTCCAGGATCTCAAGGAGGACAACAGGATCCACATGGTATGCCAGTAATAAACCCCTCCGAAGGAACAGGGTAAAAAGAATGAAATGATCACCCTCACTACAGTTTTGCTCACTGATCTATTCCTGAAACCTTCCAGTATGCAGCTGTGACTTTCTCCATTGGCTTAAAATAGAGTATGTTGAACATTTTCATTGTTCCCTAAGAAATTTTGGTTGGAAAATAGGAAAAAAAAAAAAAAAATCAAGGAGAGTCACTCAAAACTACTAGGCTAAGGGTTCAAATCACTCCCTTATAAAATGATGACAAAAGGAAGGAAAAAAAGGAATAAAATAAAATGTAAAATATAAAACCACAAAGTGCCGAGCTGGGCCAATTCAGGGATACATACCAGTAATCCTAGCACTTGGGAGGTGGAGGTAGGAGGATCAAAGGTTCTAGACCAGCCTTGAGACCCTACTTTATGCAAAACAAGCCAAATTAGCCTAGTGGAGAAATGTTTTAACACTCTTAGGAGTCAGGTTTTCCCTAGCAGCCTTCTCCAGCCTGGTTCTAATCTGTACTGCCTGAACAGAGGACTAGATCAGATACTTATTCCTCAAATGGCTGCACTAAATCCTAACTTTGCACAGGAATGCATCCAGCGACCAGCACCTGCCTCAGCTACTCGGCGACCGAAATGGGAGCTGTATGTTTACACAGCACAAAAGGTCTACCCCTCAGATGGATTTTAGTGCACTTACACAGTAGTGCAAACATCACAACCAGTTTTAGGTCATTTCCAACACCAAGTCTATTCTGTAAAGGAGAAAAACAAGACTTAACAGTGCAAAGCTGAGCCCTAAGCCCCCTTTTCTCTCCCCAAACCTGGGCGCCACTTCAAGCAGAAATCTGGTTTCTTTCTTTTCAGTTCTGCACGCTGCACATGGTCGGGGGACATCTGGAGTCTTCGATTCTACCTTGCAGCGAACGAGTTCTTTTCCTCCATTTCACCTGGACTTGCAGCCACTTTCTAACCCCTCCGGCTTGCCTCCAGACAATCAGAAGACAGGTCACTGGTTCCAACTGGCTGCAGAAAGGGCTAGCTCAAGGGAAAGTTTTGTTCATTCCCAGTAGGAAACTTCACAAGTTTTCCCCAATGTAATCTTAACCCAGCGACGGGGTCAGATACTTACATGGGCTTTGAGCTCATCTGGGTCGGACTTCGCACTTTCTCAGCCTTTGCGCCCTTGGTTGAGCTACATAGGCACCGCACACCACATCTAAGGCCATATGTAAGTATTACCGCTCATGTATTGAGTATGTGGGCGGCCCTGAGAAGGGCCTTTGGGTCAAAAAATTAGGAAAAAACAAACTAATAAATCTGGCATCTTAGCCGCCGAAGCCGTAGAGCGTGCGGCCCTGGCGCTTGAGCGCGTAGACCACGTCCATGGCCGTGACCGTCTTGCGCTTGGCGTGCTCCGTGTAGGTGACGGCGTCGCGGATCACGTTCTCCAGGAAGACCTTCAGCACCCCGCGGGTCTCCTCGTAGATGAGGCCGGAGATGCGCTTGACGCCGCCGCGCCGGGCCAGGCGCCGGATGGCGGGCTTGGTGATGCCCTGGATGTTGTCGCGCAGGACTTTGCGGTGGCGCTTGGCGCCGCCCTTGCCGAGGCCCTTCCCGCCCTTGCCGCGTCCAGACATGCTTTAGCAACTACGGAAACTAAAGCGAGTGAGAAGGGAGAGTGGGTCCCTATATATCCGCTTCCCTTTGTCCCCGCCCCACAGACGCCGAGAAAGATTTCCCGCCGGCGGGAAAAGTGACGCAGCACGCCCCGCCCTCAAGCCCTACCTAGGCTTCTGGGCCGGGGCATGCAGCCTTACAATTTCAAATATACATACATAACATACATACACACACACACGCACACAAACCTTCCAGTTTGCTTTCCTAGACTTAAATTTTAATACCCGATAAACCAGGCGGGTATTTACACCCGTTTGTCGAGGATTGCATTGTAACTGGCCCGTAAGTGTATCCCCAAGGTTGGGGTAGAATTCACTTTGCGCCCCTTCCTTGGTGCAAGGACTACGGACTGGTGACCAGAGACACTGAGGTTCAGCCCACGTTTGTGTATTTTCTGCAGGTAACAGAGGCTCTGGGAATTCTCTGGCCCCTCGTCATGGGCAACTTCTGAACACAATGGAGTGTAGCATTTCAGAGAGCCACTATTTTACAGCCACTTTACTTGAAATTGTAGGTGGCTCTGAAAAGAGCCTTTGGGGTTAGGAAGGAGAGTTCACGCCCTCTCCCCACGGATGCGGCGCGCCAGCTGGATGTCCTTGGGCATGATGGTGACGCGCTTGGCGTGGATGGCGCACAGGTTGGTGTCCTCGAACAGCCCCACCAGGTAGGCCTCGCTGGCCTCCTGCAGCGCCATCACGGCCGAGCTCTGGAAGCGCAGGTCGGTCTTGAAGTCTTGCGCGATCTCGCGCACCAGGCGCTGGAACGGCAGCTTACGGATCAGCAGCTCGGTGGACTTTTGGTAGCGCCGGATCTCGCGCAGCGCCACGGTGCCGGGCCGGTAGCGGTGCGGCTTCTTCACGCCGCCGGTGGCCGGGGCGCTCTTGCGGGCGGCCTTGGTAGCCAGCTGCTTGCGCGGGGCCTTGCCGCCGGTGGACTTGCGGGCCGTCTGCTTCGTACGTGCCATTGCAAAGAGAAACTACAAGACCTGGCTACAATTGGCCAAATGACAACTGCGTGTGCCTTACTACTATTTATAGTAGCCACCGTGTACTGATTGGATGAAAAGAATGTTCAACTGTGACGCTTCAGACTCTGATTGGTCCGTCTTTGCAGCCCCCATTGTGCAGTCATCCTGGCTACCGTAGCCCATGGCGGCTGCTCAGCCCCTGTCCGGTACCTCTGCGCCCTTCTGCGGGACCGATGCCGCCCTTGGGAAGCAGGCAGGAAACGCCCCAAACCAGCGGGAGACCAGCGGGAAAAGAACCATCTGTAAGTGCGGACGAGCAATCTCCTTCTTGAAATGTAGATTGTGGCTCTGCAGCGATGCTGGCCCAAACTCTAGTTTTGATTGGCTAACTCTGTTTTCCTAAGTAGCCAACAAGAAAGCGTATCTACAACTCCTCATTTGCATGCAGCAGCTCCATTTTTTTTTTTTTTTTTTTCTATAGCCTTACCAAAAACAAAGGCCAGGACCATCCATTGGATAAAGTAGTACAAACAATTCAGGTCAAGCCATTCTAAATATTTCTGCATTAAGAAGCTGCGTTTGGTTAGTTTATATTCTTATATTTTATAATCGATTATCCTTCAACTATAAATGCGTAAATCTATTTCAACATTCTTGGTCAGAAATTACTCGACACATGAAAAATTTTAACAAGATGGGCAGATAGGAGCTAACACCTTTACTTATTTCGTATTCTCTTTAAAAGAAATGAGGCAAAATTTGTTTTCTAAGGCTGTTGCGGACTTACTTGAAAATCACACGCGCGGGAATGAGCCGTCGTGGCTCTCCATGGCTTTCCAGAGCAATAGGATTCTGGAGTTCAGTAGCGTTTTAAAGCTTTTGACCGAATCTGCAATCATTAACTACGCCGGTGCTTATAGGCACGGTTAAAGGGAGATTGCTCTTAAGTGTTAGGCCACGGGTATCACCTTATATTTTCTTAAGAAAGTGGATGTAAACTCTAAACTCGTGACAATGTGGGAAATTTTCCTCCACCTAGCATTTATTTAGCACCTCTGACAGGCTCTAGTGTTGCAAGAGGGGACGGAGCGGACACACAGTGGCGATGTTATCTGCGGTTAATAAATTCTGGAACCCTTCACATTTCATTCTTTGACTAACACCTGAAAAGTGACTTACAAAGATATTCAGTGCTGCAGGAACCAGTTCTGCGTTTGCAAACAAGGTCTGCAGCTTCGCTTTCCATCCAGAACCAGAGCAACCTAGTACTTATTTCCCTGATAAGCTGCAAGGAACATCTAAGGGGTTCTGACTTAGCCATTCACCCCGTCACAAACCCAGCTGGTTTGGGGGATACCTGCAGGAAAGCACCGCGTCACCCTGCTGTGTTTGAAATCCTAACCCCATATAAACTGCGCTCAAGGAGAGGAGGAGCCGGGCAATGGCAGCTGCATTCTGGGACCGGGAGCGCACAAGTCCGAGGGGCGGGGCTTCAGGACCTAGGGGCGGGGCTTCGCGTGGGGCGGGCACTCACGTGCACCAATCACAGCACGGCCCCGCTCTATAAATAGGCTGTGCTGGGCTTGCGTCGTTCTCCTGCTCTTCGCCTTGTTGGTTGTTTGTTCAGCTTTTCCATCCAACATGTCTGAGACTCCGCCTGTCGCTCAGCCCACGTCCGCTGCTCCCGAGAAGCCCGCGGCCGTAAAGAAGCCTAAGAAGCCCGCCAAGGCGGCCACTAAGAAGAAGCCCGCGGGCCCCTCGGTGTCCGAGCTCATCGTCCACGCCGTCTCCACCTCCAAGGAGCGCAGCGGCGTGTCCCTGGCCGCGCTCAAGAAGGCGCTGGCGGCCGCGGGCTACGACGTGGAGAAGAACAACAGCCGCATCAAGCTGGGGCTCAAGAGCCTGGTGAGCAAGGGCACCCTGGTGCAGACCAAGGGCACCGGTGCCGCCGGCTCCTTCAAGCTCAACAAGAAGGCGGAGGCCAAGCCGACCACCAGCAAGGTGTCGGCCAAGGCCAAGACCCCCAGCGCTGCCAAAAAGCCCAAGAAGACTGCGGGGGCCTCGGCCAAGAAGGCTGTCAAGACTCCCAAGAAGCCTAAGAAGCCCGCTGTCTCCAAGAAGGCCGCCAAGAGCCCCAAGAAGCCCAAGGTGGTGAAGGCCAAGAAGGTGGCCAAGAGCCCCGCCAAGCCGAAGGCTGTGAAGCCCAAGGCGGCGAAGGCCAAGGTGACCAAGCCCAAGACGGCTGCGAAGCCCAAGAAGGCGGCGCCCAAGAAGAAGTGAACAGTTGGAGGCTTCTCTTCAGTGACCCAACGGCTCTTTTCAGAGCCACCTACACAAGTCTGAGAAAGGGCTGGACACGGGCTTGCTGTGCGCAGTCACGTGGCGAAGCATTCTGGGGCAATCGGGGCTAGATCTGGGATGGTGCACTCGGTTATCGCTTGGTTAGGCCTGCGCTTAGCGCATATGGTTATGCTTGCAAGGCTACCGCAACAGGCTTAGGATGGAAAGCTCCGAGTCCGAAGGGTGGAGCTGCCCTCCGTGAAGTGGGGCTGGTGCCCTGTGGGTCTTGCGCAGCTGTTTATAATTTGGGTGTGGGTTAGGCTTGGAGGGCGTGGTCCACAGCTGATAAGTTTAGTTGCAATACAATACTGGCGCTCAAACTTGCAGGAAGGTTAAATGCTTGGAAAGTAGTTTCTTGGCGTGGACTGATGTTTAGCTTACAGGATTTGTGGTCCTGGTGATCAACCTCATTCGCTACTGGAGGGTTTCACAGGCCGCCTTTATTTAGCTTTTGCAAGGTTTGAACCGATACACCTCAGCCTCCCAAGTGCTTCTCAGTGGGCCAGCACAGCTGCACATAAGTTCTTTCAGTATTTGTTTTTTGTATTAGAATTTTTTAGTATTTAGTATTTTTTAGTATTTTCTAGGTTATTTCTGTCTCCCCACTGCATCCTCTGAAATCCATGGTACAGATGTCCTATCTTGCCCCTCCCCCAAACTAGCATTCATATTTTTTAGTTCAGTTTGGGGGGGTCATTTATTTTAGCAACGTTTCTTTATGGGGGGGGGTGTCACACGCTGGAGGGAAAGGGGCATCTAGTAGGACTTTTTTCCAGGGGACTGAATTTGGGTCTTCAGGTTTAATAGCAGGCACATGAACCAGTCCTGGTATCTTGCTGCCCTGAATTCATTCTCCCCTCCCCCTCCCCCCATGCATTTGGCCTTATATGTGAATGGTTGTTTTCCACTTAGTTGCTGACTGACGAAAACAATATACCCATTTAAACATCTTACTTTTTCCTTTCAACAAACCCTTTAGAAAATCAAGTCTTGCACAGGCCAAACACAGGGGAGGCAGAGGCAAGAGGATCCTGAGTTCCAGGTTAGCCGAGTTCCAGGTCAGCCTAGTCAGGAGAGCTTGTCTCAAAAATAAATAAAATAAAATAAATAAAAATAAAACAGTAAAACAGCATAAGGGATGGATGGAGGGTTGTGGTCTTTGTTTTGTTACCAAAAATGCCTTGGGTGAAACCACATAGTCTATTCATCAGTTAATCTTTGATAAGCACTAAGCAGTTTTTAGTTACCTTGCTAAATATGGTGTGACTAATGGTCACTATAGGGTATATTTTACACTTCAGTAGGTCTTGACATCCCAAGAACACTTCATACTTCCATTCCCCAGGCGTAGAAACTTCTGCTACCTTCTGTGTGGTCTGCTAGTCTAAAGGACCAGGCTGGCCTCAGACTCACAGAACTCTGCCTGCCTCTACCTCCTGAGTGCTGGGATTAAAGGGATATGCCACCGTGCCATGCCCATTATTAATGTATGCATTTTTAGTTTCTTTTTATTCTCAATTTTTTTTTAATGATTTCTAGCTTTCATTCATATGTTGATACAGTTTTAATTCAGTGTTTTTTTTAAATGTTAGGCCCTCAAATACCATGTGGCTGAAAGACTAAACGTAGAGACTGAAACTTGCTTTTCTGAGCTGTCTCTGAGGGAGAAGCTTCGTGCAGTGGTGGAAATCACAACGCTGTTGTTAGTCTGCGAGACTGCCAGTCTAATAAGGACCCACCTGTGTCAAAAGCTGCTGTTGGACCAAAGGGGTGGACATGTGAGGGTGGTTTCCTGGTTTGACAGCATGGCCTTGACAAGAACAGTCCCTGGGGAGTGGAGCTATACATTTGAGTCTTTAGCATTATGGGTTTCTATTTTATTCACCTATTTTTGGTTTTGGTGGGGGTTTTTGGTTTTGTTTTGTTTTGTTTTGGTCTTTTTGAGGCAGGGTCTTCCTGTAGACCCAGATGGCCTTGAACTCACAGGCCTTCTGCCTGCCTCTGCCTCCTGAGTGCTGGAATTAAAGGGCAACACTACATCCAGCTTTTATTTGCTTATTTTTATTTTATGTGAGGAGTTATTTGCCTGCATGTACGTAAGAGTACCAGGCCCAAAGAGGGCATTGGATCCCCTGGAACTGGACAGTTATTAGCTGCTAAATTGTTGCTGGGAACTGAACCCATGTCCTTAGCAAGAGCAGTCAGTGCTCTTAACCAGTGATCCATTTCTCCAGCCCCTAAAAAATTATTTTAAAAAATTTACTTAAATGATTGATATGGATTCTAACCTTTGGGAAACTTTTTTCTTTACAATACCAGGGATTGAACCCAGAGCCTGGTGCACATCAAGCAAGCACTCGCCATGGAGATAGAGCCCCATCTCCTTATTCATCTTTATTATCTTTTAGTATTTGTTATTTACTATACTGCAAAGAAAGCCACATCTGTGTCTATATTGATTTTGAGACGGGATCTGCTAAACTGCTTAGACTGGTCTTGAACTCACTCTGCAGCTCAGGCAGCACTGGAACATGGGATCCTGTTGCCCCCAGCTCTGGAGTAGCTGGGATTGCATGTACCCTGCACCTCCAAGTGCAGCTTTACACATCTTTTTAAGGCAAACAGGCTCCGAGGGGATGCATGGGTCTGTAGAAGCGGGCTGCCTTGGCGGGAACAAAGACAGCTTCTCTCTATCACCTACCACTTTCCATTTCTTTAAATATCTGAAGCAACATGTCAGTCTCCTCTGGGAACTTGCCCATAGCTCGTGACATAAAGAAGTCAAAAAACTTTAAAGGTCTGGAGAGATGGCTTAGTGGTTCAGTGCTTCCTGCTCTTACAGAGGACCCAGGTTTGGTTTCCTGCACCCACATCTTGGCAGCTCACAACCACCTCCAGCTTCGGAGGATACACTGCCCTACAGACACCCATACTCACATGCACAGACAGAGACAGACACACAGACACACAATTAAAAATACAATAAAATCATATTTCAAAAAAATCAGAAACATAGGCTGGAGAGATGACTCAGCAATTAAGAGCACTGGCTGCTTTTGCAGAGGACCTGGGTTCGATTCCCAGTACCCACATGACACTAACAACTATCCTTAACTCCAGAGGGGATCCTACACCCTCTTCTGACCTTCTTGGGTATTGCGTGACATGGCTGCACTTACTTACACACATGCACGCAATACACTTGTACACATAAAATAAAAATAAATATGAAAAAGAATCAGAAAGAAATAAAGGGACTGGTTGAGTCTGCATAGTTCCGTTACACGTGTGGAGCGATGCATTGAGGAGCGGTTCCACTTAAAGTCTTTCACAGCATTGTTTTAGGTGCAGACCAGCTGCAGGGCCAGCCATCACCACAGCTGGACTCTGGTTTATACCTCCATCACCTGGGCACTGCCCCTGCCTCAGTTCCCCGTAGACCTCAGAGCCTGGAGAAGCAGCTGCTGGAGGAGCAGGCCAATCAGAAGCTCCAGAAATGAAGCCTTGCTGCGGACTGGGGTCTGCAGGGTAGGGGTTCCCATCCCCACTCCCCCAGGACTCTCCATCGACCACCTGGAGCCCTGATGGTGCAAGAGCCCATCTCATTAATAGCTGGAATTCAGTTGTGAAGTCTCACATGAGAACGAAACATGGCAAACATCTTTTTATTTTATTTATTTAAGCTAGCAAAAGGATGGGTTTCATTATAGCCCTTACATACATGTCAATAATTCACTGTTTTAATTCATTCGTTCTCCCATCCTCCCCAGGCTCCTCTTGCTGGTCCCTTTCATCCCTCCCCCCAAGCAACCCACCTAAAGCTTTCCTGCCTGAGGGATCATTTTCTCTTTTCCTCTCCCTCAAGATTTTTCCTTTCTGATCACCTCCTCCAACACATCCAAATCCAAATCTAGTTCCAACATACAAGAAAACACGCAGTATCTCTCCGAGACTTTTATTTTGGTTAACATCGTTTCCATCTCTATCCACTGACCAACTTCTTTACTTAGGGGAAGTAAACTCCCTACCATGTCCTTGCAGAACCTGAACCTGTTGTCTTAAATTGTGAGTGACTGTGGAAAACAGTAGCTTAAGTTGCCTTGCAGCTCAGAGTGGCTTCTGAGTTGCAGGCCTGTGGGGATGTTTGGACCCCACTGCTGAGCCAGCCCATAGGGAAGAAGGCAACTGGTTCCCTCTCTCCCCAAGCTGGGGTACTGACTCCAGTCTAGTACTGTGGCCTAGAGGCAATGATCATAGAGCCTTGGCCACCTCCAAGACTCAGAAGAGACACTGTGTGAGATGAAATCACTCAATGGTAAGGCAGCTGACGTCTGAGGGAAAGACAGGGTTCAAATGCCTGTGGGATTGTTAGGCAGTGGTGTTATTTTAGGTGGGCACGGTGGCGCACAGCTGTAGTCCCAGCACTTGGGAGGTGGAGGCAGGAGGATCAGGTGTTCAAGATAATCCTTAGCTACTTAGTTTGGGGAGACAGGGAGAGAGAATGAGCAGGCAATCATATGGTCCAGAAAGTCCTATATATGAACATGTTTTCTGATCGTTCTATGATTTAGTGAAAGTTCATCAATTCTGTTATAATACCTTTTTTCCTGTCCTCAGCAGGAACCCCACACTGCTCCAAAACACCACTGGAGGAAATGGAGACAGGAGGAAGGGGTTTGTGTTCATCCCCACCCGGCTGAGATAATCAGAAGTGGACAGCGAGCTGGCTAGCCCACAGAAAGGTGAAAAGAGTATTTTAACCTCCACTTACTATCATTAATGGACCCATACAATTCAGGGTCTGACCTATCAATCAGGGTCACATCACCTGGGGATGAACTCCCTGACTTGTTCAAAGAAAGCATCAATATTAAAAGTTGTGTTGGGGGCCAGAGAGATGGCTCAGCAATTAAGAGCACTGACTACTCTTGCAGAGGACCTGGGTTCGATTCCCAGCACCCACATGGCAGCTAACAACTGTCCATAACTCTGGTTCCAGGGGAATACAAAGCCCTCTTCTGACCTCTGTGGAATTGCATGACACAGGTGCACTCACATACATGCAGGAAATACACTCATATACATAAAATAAAAATAATAATTTTTTTTTTAAAACTGTGTTGGTACTGAAGAGATGACTCTGGTTAAGAGCACTGGCCACTCTTGCAGAGGACTCAGGTTTGATTCGCAGCACCCACACGGCACTAACCACCCCCTATCCCCACTTGCGTGTAACTCCAGTTCCAGAGTAATCCATC
Organism: Nannospalax galili; assembly: GCF_000622305.1. Taxonomy (NCBI): domain Eukaryota; kingdom Metazoa; phylum Chordata; class Mammalia; order Rodentia; family Spalacidae; genus Nannospalax; species Nannospalax galili. The sequence continues at coordinate 685,854 of NW_008337055.1, forward strand.
ATCTTTTTCTGACCTCCATAGGCATTGTACATCATGGGTACACTTACACACATGCAAGCAATATACTCATACATGTAAAATAATAATTTTTTAAAGGGTATTCATAGTAAGCTCCTGCTGAAATCGCAAAGCTCTAGCTGACTGTTGCTTTACCCTGTGCCCAGCCAATTCCCACTACAGCCAGCCAGGTAGCCAGATAGTACATCCAGGTAGCACATCCTCCCTCCCATCCTAACCAAAACTTTTTCCTAACTGAAAACCTCTTTGTTAATTGACCTGCCCCTGGTCTAGTGTAACTATGGTGATCTGATGTAACTATGGTTACTGGCTTTGCCCCTGGCATGATGTAACTGTGTTTTTTTTTTAAGCTTTACAAACCCTGTCCTGCTACTCCTCAGGGTTGAGAGTTCTTTAGGGCATTAGCCCCCTCTCTTACAGCCAGCTAATTAAGGACTCCTGATTCAACCCAAGACTGCGTGGCTTTGAGGTGGACAAAAAGGGTAACCACAGTGCATTTCCAGTCCTGTCCCTATGAACAGGAACAACCAGTAGTTAGTCACCTTACGATTCTTCCTCTGGACATAGGAGCTGTACAGTGTCTTGAGTCATCTGATATTTCAAATTTCGAAAGGGGTATTTTAATTTATTGAGGTCTACTTGTTTGAAATATAGGGGTCTACATACATATGCTCTTATATACAAAACGATGACTCTGGTGTCCCGAAGGAAAGAAAAATAAAAGCAACAGCAAGAACAGTGGCCATTTTGGTTTCTCATCCTTCTACGGAGTTGGAAGACACCAGCAGGGTTCCGTCCTCCCTCACACACAGAGATGTGTGACAGACATCAAACAAAGTGGGGGCCCCCCCATCATCCCCCAAGAAATACTGAAAAATCAAAGCTCTGAACCTACAAGAGGGAGAGAGAGAAAATAGATAATTGTCACTATCATTTTGTTTTCACCGAAGCTGACCATGTGTAGTAGTTGTGGGTTTTCTGTCAATCATTTCAATGCACATTTAGTGAACGTTCGCTCAGTTCAACATTGTTCAAAGTATCCTTACAGAAACTTACCCAAGACACCATACTCAGAATTCAGAGGAAGTTATTTTTAATTATTCAAGGGCCTCAGACTGGGCTACCTGCACCAGAGAAACTGAGGGTCCGACCAGAAATGCACACTGATGGAATATGTGAATTGCAGAAGAGCCACAAGCCTCATTAGGGAAAGCTGTAAATCCCTTAAAGTGTCTAACTGGCCCTAACTTGGCAGCCTGGCCTTGCTCAAGCCTTATCAACTGGTCACTCCCTGAACTGAGAGAGAGACTGTTTGTGGAGCCCACCTGTCTCCTTTAGTGCTATAGATAACTCACCCTCCTGTCTGAGAAAATAGACCTTCAAGGACACCAGACCCTGGCACGGAGTTAACTCTTGCAGCTGTGTGCAGGAAAGTTCCTATATAAAACCAGCCTGCTCCCCCTTCAGAGTGCAGATAATCATTCTTGGAGCAGAAGAGCTGCCAGCCCTTTGCTGAGCTTCCTGAATCAATCAGGGGAGCACATTCCTTCCCTGTTGCAGGTCTGGCTCTGACTCTTATTTCTAAACTCTAAGCTCCTTCCTTTTTCTGCCCTCCTAAATCTAACACATACAGGTATTTACAGGATTTTTCATGCCATCCCTTGGCAGTAATCATATTGGTGGATATGAGCTTTCCAATACAGAAGTATATGTGCCCCTTTACAAAGAAGCAGATATTTGGGGGCAAATGTAGGGTAACTTTCCGGTAATATGCTAATGCCAGTACAGTCTTAGCTATTTTAACAAATAAGACACATTGCGGCAAGTGCTTCCTGAAAGACCACTGCAAGAGGCAGCATCGCAAGGCACTCACAGACTGTGGTTTCTGTGATTGTCTGCCTTGTCTTGGTGGGCTGATTGTCTGTCTTGATTATGGTGGGCTGTACTGGGGTCCAGAGCAACACTGACTAAAAAACAACAACAACAACAAAAAAAAAAACACAAAGACAAAAAAACAACCAAATAGTCTTTGAGGATCTGGAGCTATAATACTTTTCAAAAATAATCCGTGTTCAGATATTGGCATGATTTCTCCCTTGCTATGAAACTTTAGCTATATACCTAAAAAGTGGAAATAATCGTGTTTAATGTAGATGGTGGTGAGGAGAATTGAGTGAGAGTGAGTTAGTGTCTGCCTCACACTCAGTAAATTCCTGGGCATGGTACATAATACCTTCAGTGCCTTCAACTTTATCACCAGCACTGAGGGTCACTTAGACATGCCAAGCATCAGAACTATATGGAGTTAATCTAGCTACTGTCCTGCCCAAAGCTGTTTTCAAATGCAGAATTTCAGGAATTGTGACACTGTGGGACAGAAAGGAACCCTTCCTGTCCATGTTCATAACTACATATAATACTGGAAAAAAATCCTATACAAACGCTATAAATAGTAAATCCAGTTTTACACATAATTATGTACGTCTATATTACATATGATACCACATGTTATAATACAACGTATGTTTTATGCCTTGTATGTATATATTAAATAACATAAAAATTAGCATTTACTATTCCAGGTCAAGTTATTTATGTTATTTATGATACATAATATATGTTATATCAATACACTCTGTTCATATTATATATGACAATGAAATTTTTTCTTATATATTTATGGGCGCGCAGGTTTCGCGGAGCACCAGCTGCTGGCTGGCGCCTGTCTCTCGCACGCCGCTGGGGCGGGTCCCACGCGCCGCGTTGCTGAGGGTCTCCGCGGCTACTGGATGCTGGCGACTCTACTGGTCACTGCGCTTCCAGGTGTGTTCCATTCCAATCTTGCGGGCACTCCCTCTAAGTTCGAGATCCGTCGGCCACCGGGTCACGAGGGGAGGTGCGGAACGGCGAAAGCAGGGTCTTCGCGAGTCGTTGTTTACAAAGGGACAGCCCCCTCTGGAGAGACTGAATCGTAGGCAGTAAGACACAGAACTCAGCTCAGTCAGACTCCGTGGTACAGCTCCTTTATTCAGTGACTCAGCTCGGCTCCAGGTCTTAGTGATTCAGCTCCGATTAATTAAGGGAAACCAGGATATTTATAGTGTGGAGGCAGTGGCAAAAGCCTTAGTTGATAGGTGCTTTGTAGGATGCCCCATTTACATGTGGTGGTGGGCTTCCACCAGGCTGCCAGACATCGCCTGATTATCACACAGGAAAAACCTGGAAGTTTCATGCCGGAGGACATGTATCTGTAACGGGCACTTCAAAAGGTGAGTCAGGAAGAGAGTAGGAAGGCGCCCAGCTGAGAAAGGGAGTCTCTGCTTATGAACGCCGAGCCAGCTTGTGGCTATCCGGATATGTAGAGACTGCTACCTTAGACAGCAGGGGTCCCCAACATATATTGACACTATCATTGACTCCACCTAACTCACTGATAGATAAAATTCACTGCCCACAGGTGACTGAGCATTTTGGAAACAAAATTTACAGACTTTCAAGGAAAATTATCTACCTAAATTCTGAAACTATGCAAACCAAAACCCAGAATGAAAGCATAGCCAGCCATTGAAAAAAACCAGAAAATACTGGCTACAGCAGGCTTTCAGGATCCATAAGGAAAGAACTCATGGAAACATCCTGAATCTACAGGAATCACAGAAGCCTTGAAGGGCTAAAGGCCATACAGGAAGGTTGGGGTAGGGGCGAGGGCAGGGATCAACTTCACTAGTGAAACTCCAGAAATTTAACTCCATAATTGTCATTTGAAACCCGTTGCATGGGCAAAAATGATCAATTATAAACAATCATTTAGGGAGCTATAGGGCAGTGGTGTTCTGATGCTGCAGGCCCTGGGTAAATAGGTGTTATTATGACATCTGTGGAATCTAGCAACATCAGAACACGGGTTCCTTACCTCAGCTTCAAATAGTCTCACATCAGTACACTTCAGCCTTGACTACTGTTGCAGATGGACTGAGCTGTGGCCAGCTACAGGCTCTCCCTATTGGTGTTCACACCTATGAATTCCCTCCCTCTAAGTGGGGTCAGGGCCTGAGAATCACTGGGATGAACAAAACCTGGCACCAGTGGCAGGCTGTCACTTCTACGGCCACATTTAAGTGTTCAAGACTCTGTCTTGCTGAGCAGATGCCCCAGAATCTCTCTCAGTGCATTTTCAAGAAATAATTGACCATGTCTGGAGCCCATATGTACGGAGCTGAGGGCAGGCTCCAGCTAGCAAGACACAGGAAGCCGGGCCTAAGCCCTAAAACCAGCAGGGGCTGAAATCTACCAGCAATGAAAGTAGAAATAGAGTCTACATGGACTAGCCTCTGGCCGGGAACACACCCAGGCCAACACCTTAACTGCAGCCTTATGAGGCCTTAAACAAAAGGCCCACCAAGACTATCCCCAGGGTCCTGACTCACAAAAACTGTGAGATGAGATATATGGGTTATTTGAAGTCATTAAATTAGTGGTAAATTCTTGGCAGCATTAGATAAGTAACAGTTACCAAATGATTTTAGGGCAGTTCCAATTTTTCAGCCAATGAGTCATGGTAAAACTTTCCTCTGACAAGTAAGGGTTGCCTCTAATCTCAACACCCAGGAGGCTGAAACAGGAGGGTCCCCAGGTCAAGGCCAGCCCAGGCTCCATAGCCATGTGTGGAGAGCCACAGCCTCCGCTGCCATTACAAGATGGCGCCGGTATCCGGACCTTCTTAAAAGTAAACATCCTGCCACACCCATAAGGGGCGTGCACAAGAGCCTGCTTTCCCCCGCCTCCTCCCGTGGCGTGATCTCCAGCAACCAATCCGCTTCTTATGCTCTCCAGCAAGGTCAAGGCCAGCCCAGGCTCCATAGCCATGTGCTGTAAGTTTTAGCCCAGCCAAGGCTATGCAGAAAAACCCAATCTCAAAACAACAACAAAAACCAAACCAAAGTCCCAAACAAACAACGACGACAACAACAACAAAAAGCAAATACCAAACAACCTAGAATATTCTTTGCCTAGAGGCTTTTGAATGCCATAATTATGGTTGAGAATGTGGAAATGTGGCGCACATTGACGGACAGACGCAGGCAGGACGCTTGGCCATGTTTCTAACATGTTCGTTCACTCAGACGAGTCCCTAAAATCATTTCAGGCATGCATAATGCTTTGCTAAACGCTGCTTTAAGAATCAGAATTATTAATAAATACTGTGTGTCAGTTTTCTCATCACTGTGACCAAATGCCTGACAGCAAGCAACATAAGGGCTTTATCTTGGCTCACGGCTCACAAGAACACAGTCCACCCTGCAGGAAGGCATGGTGTTGGGAGCGGCCTGCTCACTGGCACTGGCCAGGAGGCAGAGGAAGGCTAGGCTTGCTTTTCCCCTTTTTGTTGAGGCCAAGACTAGCACATGGGATGATCCCTTATACATCCAGAGTGCGTTTTCCCTCTGTAGTTAAATATCTCCAGAAACAACCTTACAGACATACCCAGAGCCTCACGAATGCTCTAGGTGTTTATTTGGGGTGGAGGTTGCTTTTGTTTTGGGACAGGGTCTCCCTGTAGCCCCAGCTACCCTGGAACTCTATGTAGACCAGGCTGGCCTTGATCTCACAGAGATCAGCCCATCCCAACTAGTGGGATTAAAGGCCTACATCATTGTCCTCCTCTCTGGGTGTTTATTAACCCATTAGGCCGACAACAAAATGAACCGTGTCACACTGTAATCATCTCAAATACCAGGATGTGTCCTCGAGTGTTCACCAGACACTATGCTGCATTGCACTATTCGCACTGTTGATGGTGTTAATTTCCGTTGCAGAACCCTGCTGTTAAGGTCAGCTCCTTTCTCAGCAGGGGCTTCCTGCCTGACTTACCTGGAAAGTGCCTCCAAGCACGGATGCCTGACCTTATTTGGAACATGACCTTTGGCATAGTTACCTGGAGTAAAAACTGCCCCCAGGTTTTTCTATATGATAATTAGGCATTGCCCTATAGCCAGATGATAGGATCCCCCTACTACATGTAAATAAAGCATACTATGAGCACCTATCAGCTGAAGCTTTGGCTGCTGCCTCCACACTATATTTTCCCTAAC
>NW_008337055.1:692015-706973 GCF_000622305.1 Nannospalax galili
CAGTGCTCACTGGCCGTCCTGACCCTGTTCGTCGCTTCTGCTCCCTTTGTCCTCGTGGACCGGTGGCCAACGACCCACGAGGGGAGGGAGAGACCCCACAAACTTCCATGAGTGTTCGGTGAAGGGGGCTTTCCATACACTCACTCCTTCAGATGGAGGAACTGAGCTCCTGGCATTGCCTGCAGGACCCTGACTAATGGACCTGGAAGGGTCTGTACAGACAGCTGTATCCAATGGACCTGGAAGGGTCTGTACAGACAGCTGTATCTAATGGACCTGGAAGGGTCTGTACAGACAGCTGTATCCATGACATACCAAGTACAAGACACACTGAGAAGGGAGAGTATAACAGCCCCACCAAAACAAGCTTATAAGTCTGGCTATGAGCCTGCCCAGGGCATCTGCGTAGGGACCCTCCCATACACAGGAGCTGGAGGGAGATTCCTGTGTTCACATACCTTGGTAGTGTTCTAACATCTTCTTCATATCAAAGTACAGCCCAGCAACATTACATGTGGTTTGAACCTCCAAGGAAATGTCTTCAGGTTCCTCCAGATTCACAGCCCAACCCCTAGAAGAAGCAGAGAATGGGTTTTTCCTCAGTGTTATATTCCTGTCAACACTGTGCGCCAACCCCTCCTGTCAGGACTTACCTTCTCAAAGTGCTTTCCACATCCTATGCAGAAACGAAAAGAAAGGGTGATTGTATCGTAGCTCGTGGGGCTGGACAAGTTGAGGTGTTCTCTGCATACACTCCTCCCAAAGAAGGAAGGAGAATGGGCTGCTTTCTGAGCGATGGAAGCTCCCAGGGATGACTCCCGTCCCAGACCGGCCAGCACAGGGAAACCTGCTCCTCCGTGGCAGAAGCCTGTGGAGCTACAGAGCTCGCACTGCCGACTGCCTGGGCCAGCCGGGAGCTGTGCTCACCAAGACGACTTCCTCTGTCAGGAACTGCTTTCAGTAACCAAGGGCCCCCATTAAAGACATTTGTCACACAGGTCCCTAGTGCTGAACCCACACACAGCTCCTGAGAACAGACCAAGGAGGTGGTAACCCAAGAACCACAGTGGGGGAACACATCCCACATGCTCACCAGTGGACACTCTCACCAGTGGACACGCTGAGTGCTCTGACCAGTGGACACACACCATACTCCATGGTCTCACCAGGAGAGGGACCAGAACTAAGAGCTCTAGCTGTTTATCTTAATGGGGTGTATATTCCAATCATTGGGCTCTAAGTCCTGGAGCAAATCTTAGAGTGGTTTTCACTCCCTAGGCTGCCACACCCCCACCATCTCACTTGACAGAGGCGTCGGTGGGTAAGCCAATGTAAACACGACGGCTGACAGTTCCATCTAACCTCTCTAGGGTCACCCAGAGGAGGTGTTTTATTATTATTATTATTAACATACAGGGATCCCGTAGACTACTGGAAGTCACCTCATGCTCTTCTGACATTACCCTACATTCCCACGCTGGCATCTGCTTTGAGCAGAGGCACGCCTGCCGGTCTCCCTGTGCTCCCTTGGCATTGTCTTCTTACTTCCCTTGTCTCCCCTCTTTCCCAGCACCCAGCTCACCTGCAGCACCTGCTGGGCTGAGCCCTGACATTTGGCCTCCAGCCCCCAGATCCGCTTTCGAGCTCCTCCTGTTTCTGATGCAGTTTGGCCTCATTTCCCTGCAGTCTCTTCAGTATCTGCTGTTCCTCATTTTCCAGCCTCCAGAGGTACCACGTCTCCTTTTCCTGCAGAAAACTCTGGAGTTTCTTGAAGTCGGATTTGATCCTTTGAATACGAGCCGCTACAGCAGTCTAGAATCGAAGAAAGATGCTTAAATTCTGAGAACACGCCAAATGTCCATCTTTGAATGCATGGATTAACAAAACATGGTCCAGGGGCCACAAGGGGGGATCCTGAAGACATCCTGCTGATTGAGGTGAGCACAGGGTCATGGGAGCTGCAGAGATGGCACAGCTACTCCTGCAGAGGACTAGAGTTTGGTTCCCAGCACCCATGTCAGGCAACACATAACTGCCTGTAACTTCAGCTCCAAGGAACCTGATGCCATCTTCCGGCCTCCAAGGCACTCACTCACATGCACAAACACAAACACATACATACATAATTTTAAAATAAACATAAAATATTTTTTGAAAGAATGAAAGTGGCTGATGGAACCAAGCCTGGTTGTTGAAAGCATTCTGCCAAGTGAGAGAACACAGAACAAAGGCTGGGCACGGGGATGCTTCACTAGTGCAACGTAGCAGTGATCGGTTTCGCAGAGACAAGGCAAAGTCCACGGAAACCAAAAGGCCACTTTGGCTTCTCCTGGCTGAATTATCAGGAATCTCAGCCAACTTCTGCTGGGTACTTGAAGGGATTGGTTATGGTGCGCGCTGGGCGCTCTGGTGTGGTGTGCGCGGGCACACCTGGAGAGTCGCGGTGGTCCTGGCCACAGGCGTCTGCTTCTCTGGTCACACGGGCTTTTCCGGCATGCGCGGCTCCACGTCTCCTGGGAGCGGTGGCAGGTGGCAGGTGGGTCGCTGTCCGCCGCTTTTTGGTGCTGAAGGTGCCTCTGCTACTGGAGCGTTGTCCAGCCGTGTCTCCGCCCTGATTTCACCAGTGCACCCTCCTCAATATGCGGGGTCCACTGGCCACTGGACCACGCGGGAAAGTACGAGGGCAGAAGGGTCTGTACAGACAGCTGTATCTAATGGACCTGGAAGGGTCTGTACAGACAGCTGTATCCATGACATACCAAGTACAAGACACACTGAGAAGGGAGAGTATAACAGCCCCACCAAAACAAGCTTATAAGTCTGGCTATGAGCCTGCCCAGGGCATCTGCGTAGGGACCCTCCCATACACAGGAGCTGGAGGGAGATTCCTGTGTTCACATACCTTGGTAGTGTTCTAACATCTTCTTCATATCAAAGTACAGCCCAGCAACATTACATGTGGTTTGAACCTCCAAGGAAATGTCTTCAGGTTCCTCCAGATTCACAGCCCAACCCCTAGAAGAAGCAGAGAATGGGTTTTTCCTCAGTGTTATATTCCTGTCAACACTGTGCGCCAACCCCTCCTGTCAGGACTTACCTTCTCAAAGTGCTTTCCACATCCTATGCAGAAACGAAAAGAAAGGGTGATTGTATCGTAGCTCGTGGGGCTGGACAAGTTGAGGTGTTCTCTGCATACACTCCTCCCAAAGAAGGAAGGAGAATGGGCTGCTTTCTGAGCGATGGAAGCTCCCAGGGATGACTCCCGTCCCAGACCGGCCAGCACAGGGAAACCTGCTCCTCCGTGGCAGAAGCCTGTGGAGCTACAGAGCTCGCACTGCCGACTGCCTGGGCCAGCCGGGAGCTGTGCTCACCAAGACGACTTCCTCTGTCAGGAACTGCTTTCAGTAACCAAGGGCCCCCATTAAAGACATTTGTCACACAGGTCCCTAGTGCTGAACCCAAACACAGCTCCTGAGAACAGACCAAGGAGGTGGTAACCCAAGAACCACAGTGGGGGAACACATCCCACATGCTCACCAGTGGACACTCTCACCAGTGGACACGCTGAGTGCTCTGACCAGTGGACACACACCATACTCCATGGTCTCACCAGGAGAGGGACCAGAACTAAGAGCTCTAGCTGTTTATCTTAATGGGGTGTATATTCCAATCATTGGGCTCTAAGTCCTGGAGCAAATCTTAGAGTGGTTTTCACTCCCTAGGCTGCCACACCCCCACCATCTCACTTGACAGAGGCGTCGGTGGGTAAGCCAATGTAAACATGACGGCTGACAGTTCCATCTAACCTCTCTAGGGTCACCCAAGGGAGGAGTGTTTTATTATTATTATTATTAACATACAGGGATCCCGTAGACTACCGGAAGTCACCTCATGCTCTTCTGACATTACCCTACATTCCCACGCTGGCATCTGCTTTGAGCGGAGGCACGCCTGCCGGTCTCCCTGTGCTCCCTTGGCATTGTCTTCTTACTTCCCTTGTCTCCCCTCTTTCCCAGCACCCAGCTCACCTGCAGCACCTGCTGGGCTGAGCCCTGACATTTGGCCTCCAGCCCCCAGATCCGCTTTCGAGCTCCTCCTGTTTCTGATGCAGTTTGGCCTCATTTCCCTGCAGTCTCTTCAGTATCTGCTGTTCCTCATTTTCCAGCCTCCAGAGGTACCACGTCTCCTTTTCCTGCAGAAAACTCTGGAGTTTCTTGAAGTCGGATTTGATCCTTTGAATACGAGCCGCTACAGCAGTCTAGAATCGAAGAAAGATGCTTAAATTCTGAGAACACGCCAAATGTCCATCTTTGAATGCATGGATTAACAAAACATGGTCCAGGGGCCACAAGGGGGGATCCTGAAGACATCCTGCTGATTGAGGTGAGCACAGGGTCATGGGAGCTGCAGAGATGGCACAGCTACTCCTGCAGAGGACTAGAGTTTGGTTCCCAGCACCCATGTCAGGCAACACATAACTGCCTGTAACTTCAGCTCCAAGGAACCTGATGCCATCTTCCGGCCTCCAAGGCACTCACTCACATGCACAAACACAAACACATACATACATAATTTTAAAATAAACATAAAATATTTTTTGAAAGAATGAAAGTGGCTGATGGAACCAAGCCTGGTTGTTGAAAGCATTCTGCCAAGTGAGAGAACACAGAACAAAGGCTGGGCACGGGGATGCTTCACTAGTGCAACGTAGCAGTGATCGGTTTCGCAGAGACAAGGCAAAGTCCACGGAAACCAAAAGGCCACTTTGGCTTCTCCTGGCTGAATTATCAGGAATCTCAGCCAACTTCTGCTGGGTACTTGAAGGGATTGGTTATGGTGCGCGCTGGGCGCTCTGGTGTGGTGTGCGCGGGCACACCTGGAGAGTCGCGGTGGTCCTGGCCACAGGCGTCTGCTTCTCTGGTCACACGGGCTTTTCCGGCATGCGCGGCTCCACGTCTCCTGGGAGCGGTGGCAGGTGGCAGGTGGGTCGCTGTCCGCCGCTTTTTGGTGCTGAAGGTGCCTCTGCTACTGGAGCGTTGTCCAGCCGTGTCTCCGCCCTGATTTCACCAGTGCACCCTCCTCAATATGCGGGGTCCACTGGCCACTGGACCACGCGGGAAAGTACAAGGGCGGCTAAAGCTAAGGTTCTGCGAGTCGGTGACAGAGGAATGCTGCCTCCGGAGAGGCTGGATCGCTGGTAGTAAGACGCGGGACTCTGCTTAGTCCGTGTTACAGCTTTTATTAAGTGTGCAGCTCCTAGCTTCTAGTGATCCAGCTCTCTATTATTGAGAGAAGACTGGGATATTTATACCATGGGGGGAGAGGGAAAAGCTTTGGCTGATAGATACTTTGTGAGACATTCTATTTGCATATGGAAGTGGGTTTCTGCCATGCTGCCAGACTGCTACCTGAAAAATCACACAGGAAAGCATGGTATTCCTAGAGCCAGAGGCCATGTTTATGTTAGGGCATTTGTGGCAGCCACTTCAAAAGGAGAGTAAGGAAATTAGGAAGATGCCAGGTACTCTGCTGAAAGGAGTCATCTGCATATGAAAACCAAGCCCATGGGCCACCCGGACATGGAGAGACTACGACTTCACAGCAGGGGCCCCCAACACTTGGTGACAGAATCTCACAGATATAAACAACTGGGGTGTAAAAACAGTTTGCTTTCTGTTGCTATGATAAACACCATGACCAAAAGCAACTTCAAGAGGAAAGGCTTTGCTGGCTTACAGGTCAGTCCGTCATCAAGGAAAGCCCAAGTGGGAAACTGAAGGCAGGACCCTGAAGCAGAGGCTCGCTTCCCCTCACCTGCCCAGCTACTTTTCTCCTGCAGCCCAGCCCCACCTGCCTAGGGATGGCACCTCCCACAGTGGGCAGAGCCCTCCTACATCAATTAGCAATCAAGAAAAACGCCTCACAGACCCAGCTAGAGGCCAATCTGATGAAGGAAACTCCTCATCTGAGGTTCCTTCTCACCAGGTGACTCTAGTTTGCATCAAGTTGGCAAAAACTAAGGAGCACACATCTTTGGGTTTGGTCTGGATGCTTCGGATCCGTGAGGACCAGTCATGCCTTTGCTCTAGCCCTCCCTCCATGCCTAAACTCACAATGCAAAATAGCTGGACACCAACGAGCTCACCACTCACCTCCCAGTCACTTACCTGTCTATCACGAAATGTGTCTCTAGTATGCAGGCCTCTTGGAGTTTGCTCAGTGTGGCCTTTGCTTTCTGGAGCTTTTCCTGAAAGAAAAATTTGGATGGGTAAAATCCATTCATATATAATCTTGCATTTGTTTGGTGACGGTCTCAGATAGCCCAAGCTGATCGAGAACTCACTATGTACCTGAGGATGGACCTTGAACTCCTGATCCACCTGCCTCCACCTCCCAAGTGCTAGGGTTACAGGCATGCCCCACCACACTCAGTTTTATGCAGTGCTGGAGATCACTGAATTCAAGGCTCTGTACGCACAAGGCAGGGAACACTGCCCACTGTGCTACCCGCTCCTCCCTGACTTCATACTTCATTAGGGCATCTAACAGGAATCTCAACACGCTGAAATGTCAGAGATCACAGTGAATAGCTGTTGAGCTCTTGACAAACTTCCCAGAGTGTATGCTGAGGGCTGTATGTGTGGTAACTTTTGTCTTCATGGTCCTGGACAGTTGACAGATGCTTAACATCATTTCTGTGTTAGAGAAAATGAGGCTTAGAAATGGGTCAAGGAACTTGTGTCAGGAGCTCTAAATAGTAGATAGCACAACTGTATTCCTGGCTCATTTGCTGAACCCTGTTCATCAGCACAGGAAGGGTTGTATATAGACTATCATAACTATTCCAAAGATTTCATAAAAGAGTGTGCTGCATCGAACAGAACCAGTACCAAAGTGCCTGGCACTTCTGTAGGTAGTATGGATAAGTACGAATTCTGTAGGTATTATGTATAAGTCAGAAAGGAAAGACCAGGATCCCAACAGAAGCAATTTCAGTTCATGGCGAAGCGAGTTCTAATCCTGTCTGAAGGATCCCAACAAGAAGTCAGCTTAGAAGAACTGGTGTCCTTACCAGCCTTTTGTTCTTACCGCTTCTTCCCAAAGTGGTTTCTTGTCTTTTCATTGAAATCAATTTGAAGCTAACTGAAAGTGCTCATTGTGTCCAAAGATCAAAGAATTGACTCCTGTCTACCGCACACCCACCAGGCAAGAGCATGAATTTCCAAGGGCTCTCAGCAAAGGAGTCTATGTGGCTGATTTAGAAAAACACCAGATGCCACGTGCTATTCTAAGATTTACATAGTTTAATGTCCATAAAGCTTGTGTAACTCCCAGATATATATGTTAAGGAGTCAGATATAATCTGGCAGATGTTATACAGATGTTTACAGATAGGGACAATAAGACGTGAAAACTTTAAGCAACTTAGTCAAGTATCGTCTGGTGCATGCTTACCCTCTCTGTCTGGCTCTGAGGCTTATAACTGTCACCCTACGTTACTTCTTTTCTTACCCTTCAGGGGGAAATTCATTCAGACAGGGACTTTCTACCTTGCAGCTATCAGCTGCTCCAGGGACGGCAGTGTGTGCTGGGTGGTGTTGGCACTGATAGATCCTTTACATGAGACCATGTCTGCTTCACAGAGGGCAGGATGGGAGTCCACACCAGCAGTCTTCCCTGCAACCCAGCAGGACGCAGCAGGATGAAGGCGTCTGCTCCCTCACTGCCAAGGCCCAAACCTTCCTTCCATATCCCCATCCACCACTATTTCTTTAAAAAACTATTTTATTTATTACTTTATTTTATGTATATGTATTGCCTGCATATATGTAAGTGTACCTGTGTTGTGCAATGCCTGCACAGGTCAGAAGAGGGTATCGAATTCCCCTGGAACTGGACTTATGGACTGTTCTTAGCCACCATGTGAGTGTTGGGAATTGAACCTGGGTCCTCTGCCAAAGCAGCCAGTGCTCTAAACCACTGAGCCATCTCTCCAGCCCCCACTGTTTCTTTTCAGATCTTTGGCTCTTCCAATGTGTTGTTTGAACCTGCCCCTCTCACATTCTTTCCTGGAAGATGATTTGAAAGAGTCCCTTAATATCCTTTTTATTTTGCAATGCCAAGTCTTCTCAGCATCACCAACCCTCCCCTTCCCGAATGAGCATTCGCCCGTAACAGGCCCACTGTGTCTAGACTTAGACTTGGAAGTGATGGCAAGGGTCTGGGCTCTGGCTTTCTTTCGTGGGTCGTCACATGCTTTTCCTCTACCCAGGCCATTTGGCCTGACCCGGATGATCATGGACTCCGCACACATAGAGTCTCTCCTTCTACAGTCTTGGTAGGTGGTGATTGTGTACGTGTGTGTGTGTGTGTGTGTGTACGTGTGTGTACGTGTATGTGTATGTGTGTGTATGTACGTGTGTGTGTGTGCATGTGTGTGGTGTAGTCATACGCATGTGTATGGGGGTACCTGTACCTGTGCATACCTGTGGAGGCCAAAGGAGGATCTTTGGTGTCCTGTACCGTCTCTCAGCCTTATTAAGACAGGGTCTTTCTCTGAACCATGAGCTAGGCTGGCAGCTAGGGAGCCCCAGGCACCCTCCTGTCTTTTGCCTATGAGTGTCCTCACGGTGGGCTTTCCATGTGGGTGCTGGGATCCTCTTCATGCAGAAAGCGCTCTTACCCCACTGAGCCATCTCTCTTACCCCACCAAGCCATCTCTCTTACCCCACCGAGCCATCTCTCTTACCTCACCGAGCCATCTCTCTTACCCCACCGAGCCATCTCTCTTACCCCACCGAACCATCTCTCTTACCTCACCGAGCCATCTCTCTTACCCCACCGAGCCATCTCTCTCTCTAGCTCTGGGTGGTGATTCTCTTGTATGTCCTTCAAAAGCCCCTCCTGGACCACTGCTCCCTGCTCCCTCATGTCCTCAGCACTCACACAGGCAGCTGCAGGCAGCTATCCTCACAGGACTGAGTTTTCTGTGACTGCAGGATACCAAAAGGCAGTGAGTCTTTTCCCCTTTGTGTTCAGATTCCACCTCAGGGTTTCTGAACTAGACCCCACTCAGCTGAAAACTATGTAGGTCTTGGTCTGAGGGCCACACACTCCAGACCAGGAAGAAGTTTACTGTCATCCAGAGGAAAGGACAAAAGTCTAACCACCTACTAATATCAGGAGGAAGACCAGGGACTTAATTTTCAACACAAACTATTTAAGGTAAGAAATTAGCATGGCCGATTAGATTTAACAGGCTAAAAGCTGTATTTCCCAGTCATAATCCTAGCACAGATTGAGTAATACTGTCAGATGTGGGAGCCGTGCGAAAGCGGGTGTTTGCAGTGATCCCCAGCCAAGGCACACTCATTTTGTAGCCCTGGGACACATCTTCCACGAGAGCCATGGAGTGGCCTTTGGGCAGAGCCTCCCACTCGTGCACAGGCAGAGCCTCCCACTCATTCACCAGCAGAGGAGCTAGCCCTCATCTTCACAGAAGAGATCCAGCTTCTCTCCGTGTCTCCCACACCACTTCTCATCCTCCTCCTCCTCCATCTCCTTGATGACTTCAATCATGTTTTCCAGCTCCCTGTTGGGCCAGATGTTCTGTAATCTAAATGGACTATGACATGAAGGACAGATCATTCTCTTCTGTGCTGTCTTTGGGTTTACGTTGTTAAGGAAGCTCAGTATGCAGGACCAGCAGTAGCTGTGCCCACAGCTGGTGCTCATCGGGTAAGACAGGCTGTTGCACGAGTAGCAAATGGCAATCTTTCTCATTGTCTTGGTGATAGAGGCCGAGGCCATGGCCCTTACTGAAAAGATCCAAAACATGGTCCTCAGACATAGAGAAGGATTGTACCTCACCAAAGCTTAAGTTTAAACATCTGGCTGCTACTGACCTCACAAGTCTTGAAAGAGAAGCAGATTGGAATTTAGAAGATGATTAATCCCCTCTCATTCTGACAACAGTAGGCACTCCCGTGTGGCATCTGAATGTAATCTAATGAGTGCAATACATTTAAAATCTAGTTTCTCCATCTCACTGGCCACATTCAATTTGCCTAATGACCACATGAAGCTGGTGGATATTTGTCAGCCCAGACACAAACAGCCCATGTTTGTATTGTCTTCTCTTGAACCAAGGGCCAGGAGAGACAGAAGCCAGGACCTGTTCCTCTCAGAAGCTGAACTCAGCTGGAGAGTGTGAAACTTTTTCCCATTCCAATGAGCTCCACAATCATTAGTACCACAAATGTCGTTTATAACTGTTGGGAACAGTTATAACTGGTGGTTAGTGAATTATTGAGATTTACTATTACTGAAATTTACTCCTTCCTAAGCCCCCACCCACAAAGATCAAAAGATGTCAGGATAATAAAATCTCAGTGGAAATACACACAGGAGGATGCAACCGTAACCCAGGCAACCACAATTTATTTTTTTTCCCTCTGGGGCTTTTGAGACAGGTTCTTGCTAAGTAGGTCTGGCCAGCCTGAAATGCCTTACATAGATCAGTCTGACCTGGAGCTTGACAGGCTCATCTCACCTTTGCCTCCCAAGAGCTGAGATTACCTGCATGAGGGGGATGCTTGTCTGCGGACTGGTTTATTTTTCTTATGCTAAAAACTTCTGGAAAGAGAGCTGCCGAGGGCAACAGGTCTAGGGAGCAGCGTTCCTTAATAACCAGGGCCTTAGGTCTCTTCTCTAGGCAGGACCTGCAGGGGATGGGAACTGGAAGCTGCGCTGCGGGGTCTAGGACACAGAAAAGGAAGAAAGAGGGCGGGGAGAACAGGCCTGGGTGGGGACCACAGCGTTGATGAGCTTTGCGTCCCCAGGAGGCCCTGACTACTACCGGAGGTAGAGGAGTCACCAACAGCAAAGCCTGTCACTACCAGTCCTGAGGCAGCTGTTATAAGCTAAGTGTTATTGACATTTCCTTTGAAATGGCATGGTGGAGAACTGAAACAGGAATTCAACCAAAGTTGCCAAATAGGGTGCCTTCCTCTCAGCCAAGACACAGAGCCTTCAAGGATTTCTTCAGAAGCCTTCTGCCCCGTGGGGTTGGCTCAGCACCCCCCACTGCCCGCAAGGGGGCAATTCCCGGGCAAAAGCAACCCCTCCTTGGAAGGCCCGTGAGCCTCACTCACCTGTATTCTGGGTTTTCTGAGCTTCCTTGCAGAGTTTGAGGGAAAAGCAGACCACACAGGAGCAGCTGAGCAAAGGCCTGAGCCTTTGCGGCGGAGGGAGAGGAGGTGCACTTTCCGCCCTGCACACACCGACTGTCCATCCAGAGGATGCAGAAGACAGTCGGGGAGGTGGTACAACGTGATCCGACGCTCCCACTTCCAGGAACCCGAGGAACTTCAGGAACTGGAGTCCTGACTGCATCTATTCAAAAGTGAAATTGTGGTGGAAGGCGGAGCCCTGGGGTGAAGCCAATGGATTTGCTCTTGTCTTTTGACCTCTTAGAGAGGGGAGAGACTACGGGAGAATATCCTTCTTTTTCTTTTTTTGTTTTTGTTTTTTTTTTGAGACAGGGTCTCCCTGTAGCCCCAGCTGTCCTGTAACTCACTATGTAGACCAGGCTGGCCTTGAACTCACAGAGATCTGCCTACCTCTGCCTCCCCAGTGCTGGGACTAAAGGAGTGCGCCACCACGCCAGGCCCGAATATCCTTCTTTCACAGCTATGAGCACAAGGGATGAATTAATTACCCACGAGCTCCTCTGTGACCCCCAAGATGGAATCCTGCATTTATGCAGTCAGGGCAGCCGAGAGAGATAAATATTTGTAGTTTTCCCAAGTATCTTCGTTGATTTTAGTCTTTCTGCACCGTGGTCAGCGAACACAAGATTTAAAGCTTTTCAAATTCATTGACAATTTTTAGCAGCCAGGAGTATGGGTCGTCATGGCAGACGCACTACTTGCACGAGTAAAGGGTGCGGGTGCGACACCCGGTTTTGTAGCTGGCAGCCGGAGGTGCTGGGCGGGTGGCCCCACGCTCCGTGTGTTTACTGGAACCTTGTGAGGGATTCAGTCAGAACCGAGAGAGGAAAGCGAAACCCTCCCACTGCCTGGAGGTTTGTTCATTTTCCTCTTTAACGCTTTCCGTCTTCACTGATTGCATTTTGAAATTCTGTTGTACAAGTTCCCCTGCTGAACTGACCTTCCCGAATCGTCACTGTGATGTAGCCAAATGGAATATTTAAGAAAATACGAATTTGCATCCTTGTTATCGCTCTGCCTCTGTCAGCAAAGTTCAGCTGACAAGTTGTAGTTAGATGGCTAAAACAGCTAGCCAGAACCACTGGCCTGTCCTGACAACACGCCCTCAGTTCTCTCTGGGGTGGAGGCTTCTGCAATGATTTTCAGTCAGGGTATTTTTTTTTTTTAATAATTGTTTTCTTTCTAAATTTATAATAATTTATGCCCAATTTTGAGACCTATATAAGTTTCCATCTCTCTGTAACTCACTGCCTAAGGTATAAAAGATGAATGCTTCCTCCTTGGGGTCCAGACTTAGAGACTTAAGTGGTCTGGACCAGGCCGAAGCCCAAACAAACCTGCTTCCTGTGTCTTGTCTCCTGGTGCCCTCTTACCTGTCCCCAAGCAACTGCGTCTCTAATACTCTGTCTTAATATCAGCTTTTTCTATTATTATTACAATATCCACTCAAGTATTTTTATTGATTTTGTAGTTTATGTTTTATATGTTTATCTTCAACTTTTTGGTGCCTTTGGGTTTAAAGTGTTTTTCTTGGACAGATATTCAGATCGTACATTTAAAAATTAATTCTAACCATCTTTCGCCTTCACTGGAACATTTGCAATGCTAACACAACACTGGCATGTAGTTTTCATCCCACAGTACGTGGACGGGCATCTCCACACAGTGCTGAACCTAAACTGATCCTTGATGCCTGCAATTCATTTCTACTCGGAAAAAAAGAAAAAAAAATCTTTAAATAACTTACCGTTTCTTTTTATAACGTTTTCCTTTGCATTTAACAATATATTTATACATTGCATGGATTCTTAGAATATATTATCCAACGTTCCTAGGAAACTCCATAGGTGCATCTCTCAATTTTGATCCAACTTTCTTACCATACATGAGGCACGTATTGGAAAGCATGGTTCCTGTGACTCACAACGCTAACATGCTGACCAGTAGATGGCACTCTTGCATTTTTAATCGCTGTGGTCAGACAGCTTTGCCTTCAAGAAACTGCAAATACTTCTTTGATCGGTATTAAACAAATGTACATTTAATCTGGTTCCTGGGAATTATTTAAGCTAATACTGTTAATTTTTACCAAAACAACAAACTTATTTTTTTCTTTTAGATAAGGTCTGGTGGCTCTGTAGCCCAGGTTGGACTACCGTTCATTATGTAGCTCAAGTTGCCTACAGACTTGGGGGAATCCAATTGCCCTAGCCTCCTGAATGCTGGAATTATAGGTATGAGCTACCATACACAGCTATCATCTGATTGATATTGATTGATTGATTGATTATTTGATTGATTTTGTTTTTTAAAGACAGGGTCTATGTAGCCCAAGCTGGCCTCAAACTCACTAGGTAGTAGACGATGACCTTGAACTTATGATTTTCTTGCCTCCACCTCTTGAGTTCTGGGATTATAGGAGTACATCATGACCTCTACTTTATGTGACCCTCGTGATCCAACACTGAGCTTCGTGCCTGTTAGGCAAGCCTTCTGCCACCCAAGCTATGATACATCCAATGCCCTCTTGGTGGTTTTAAATGTCACTTCATGAGTCTGGGTCTTCTTTAAGTCATATTGAAAATATTTTTTTAGTGAATAATTAACTTCATTAAATTCAGATTGCATTATCTCATCAGATTCCAATATTGTAGAAACAACGTACCCCTGAAACTGCCTACATGAGACGTTCTGCCTGGCTGGCCGCAGTGGGAATGGCTGGGCAAACACACAGGGCAAAGCAATGTCAGCTGGAGCAAAACAGAGTTAGCCTTGCCATTTCATATAAACATATGTATATATGTATAGGTGTATAAATACTCCTGTTGAATTTATGTTCATGTGTATGAATTCACATGTACATGTGCATATACATGTACACAGAAAAATGTGTTTTTCTGAATATCCACACAAATTTACATACAGAATTTAGAAATACAGCTTTTTATAGTCATCTTTAAAATTTACATTTATTTATTTGTGCATGTGTATTTGTGTGTGTGCACACCAACACATGCCACAGCATGACTGTGGAAGTCAGGGGACAAGTTGTAGGAATCAGTTCTCTCCTTCCACCATGTGGGTTCCAAGGATCCAACTCAGGTCATCTGGCTTGGTGGCGAGTGCCTTTACCAACTGAGCTATCTCACCAGCACCTATAGTCACCTTTTTGTTTAGGTTTATAACTTTATCAGTATCCTAGTCAAGTTACCAGTAAATCTGGCTCTTTTAGAAAAAAAGAGACCATTTATATGCATTTCCTATTGGCTTTACTGATTTAAAACTATATTGAACTATCTGGACATGGTTGTACATACTTGAAATTCCTGCACTGGGGAGGCTGAAGCAAGAGGGTCACTACTTCAAAACCAGCTTGGGCTTCATGGCAAGCAAGACACTATTTTTAAAAATTCACTAGGGACTGGAGACATGGCTCAGTAGTTAAGAGCACTGACAGCTCTTGCAGAGGACCTGGGTTTGACTCCCACCACCCACATGGCAACTAACTAATGTCCCTAACTGCAGTTCCAGGGGATCTGATACCCTCTCTGACCTCTGTGGGCATCATACAACACAGGTATACTTACACATATGCAGGTGATGCACTCATACACATAAAAATAACAAGCAAAATTTTAAAATTTGCTATATTGCATTATGTAAAAACATCCAACTCTGGTATGATAAGAATAGGAGGTAGGAATTGGCTAGGCAGTTAGGGTAAAAA
>NW_008337055.1:707222-708054 GCF_000622305.1 Nannospalax galili
ACAAGCCTCTCTCTCCAGGATAAGTCGATCTTCTCTTTCTGGGGTCTCTCCGTGCCTTGACTCCCCCAGCCTCATTCATTCTCCCATCTCCCCCACAGGTCTCTCCTTCTAGCCTGGATCCTGTCCCATTAGCAAGCCTCTCTCTCCAGGATAAGTCGATCTTCTCTTTCCAGGGTCTCTCCGTGCCTTGACTCCCCCAGCCTCATTCACTCTCCCATCTCCCCCACAGGTCTCTCCTTCTAGCCTGGATCCTGTCCCATTCCTTGTCTTGGTGCCCCAGACACCTGGGGAACCATCACTGCTTCCTGATCCTTTGCATCCAGACCAACTCAGTTCCTTCTCGGGTCCCCAGGGCACTCTGGGCCTGGCCCCACCCTCACCTCCCTCTGCCTCCCTGGGTCTGCATAACCCACCAACCTCTTTCCTGGACGCCAGGGCTGAACTTTCCTCTTCCTGGTCCTTTGCATCCAGACCAACCCAGCCCCTCAGGGCAGTCCCCAGGGTCCCTTGGGGCTGCTTCCCGCCCCCATCTTCCTTTGCATCTCTGGGTGGCATGGCCGCCAGCTGCCCTAGACCAGCATCTTTCCTGGGCCTGGCTCCAAGGCCAGTCCAACCCCCAAATTCCTGAGGCCAAAATCTTTCCTGGAGGGGTCCAGACCTTAGGAGAAAGCCTGAGAGCATCTGGTCCTCATCTGACTTGGGCCTCTGTGGGAACTCCTGAAGACAAAAGCAATCTGGTGACTCCAATATAAAATCAAAAGAGAGAACTGGAAGCTTAGAGAACCAGCCTTTCATGCCCAAAAAGTAAACCACAAAGACACATAAAGTTAAC
>NW_008337055.1:708744-709534 GCF_000622305.1 Nannospalax galili
AGTTCCCAAAATTAAGGAAAGATATCCCCATACAAATACAGGAAGCACATAGAACACCAAATAGATAAGATCAGAAAAGAAACTCCCCATGGCATATCATGGTAAAAACTCTAAATGGACAGAACAAAGAGAGAATACTGAAAGAAGCAAAAGAAAACATCAAGTCACATATAAAGGAAAGCCCATCAGGATTATAGCTGACGTTTCAGTGCAAACTATGAAAGCCAGAAGAGCCTGGACCAAAGTATTCCCAGTTTTAAATGACCACAGATGCCAACCCAGATTACCCAGCCAAAATGACTATTATACTCAAAGGGGACAGAAAAATCTCCCATGACATAAATAAGCTGAAGGAATTCATGTCCACAAAATCAGCCCTTCAGAGAGTTCTGGAAGCAATACAAAGAGCTGAAGAAAGGAATGACTGTATCCAAGAGGTTGCGGAAAGAAATTCAATGAAGGTATATGGGGCACGCGGTGATCTCGGGGCACCAGCTACTAGCGTGGCGCCGGTCCCCTGCGCGCACCCTGGAGCAGCGGTGGGTCGCGCACCGCGTCGCTGTCTGCCGCTGGGGTGCTGAGGGTCTTGCGCACCGCGTTGTTGGCTTCTCTCCGCGTTGGCAAAGCTCTCTGCTTCTCCGCTGCTTCTCCGCTGTGGATCCCTCTGCTACCGGGGCTGGCCTGGTCGAGTGCCACCCTAATTTCCCCCGTGCACTCTCTCTCTAGAGATTCAGGACCCGTCAGCTGCCGGGTCATGAGGAGAGGTGCGGAGCGGCTAAAGCTAGGTGTC
>NW_008337055.1:709801-711096 GCF_000622305.1 Nannospalax galili
TTTCCAGAGCCGGAGGCCATGTTTCTGTGGTGGCTACTTCAAAAGATGAGTCAGGAAGATGCCAGGAAGGCACTCTGCTGAAAAAGGAGTCTCTGCATTTGAATCCGAGCCCGTGGGCTTTCCGGACATGGAGAAACTGCTACTATACACAGCAGGAGTCCCCAACAAAGGTATAACTGTGGAAAAGCACAGCTACATCAAGAAAGAATGTAAACAGAAATAAAAATGACAGGACTCAATATTCATCTGTGGGTCCCTCCCTCCCCTCGAGGGCCATTGGCCACTGATCCACAAGGACAAAGGGAGCAGAAGTGATGAATGGGGTCAGGATGGACAGTGAGTACGGATGAAAAAGACTTTTCCAGGGAGTCAGATTCAGTGATACAGCTTCCTTTATTCAGTGGAGGTCAGGGAAAATATAGTGTGGAGGCAGCAGCCAAAGCTTCAGCTGATAGGTGCTCATAGTATGCTTTATTTACATGTGGTGGGGGGATCCTATCATCCGACTATAGGGCAATGCCTAATTATCATATAGAAAAAACCTGGGGGCAGTTTTTTTGCAGGTAACTATGCCAAAGCTCATGTTTCAAATAAGGTCAGGCATCTGTGCTTGGAGGCACTTTCCTGATAAGTCAGGTGGAGAACAGGAGGCCCCCGCTGAGAAAGGGAGTCCTTCCATATAGTGACAAACCCCTGAGAGCTATCCAGACATGGTGGACTGCAACCTTAGCAGCAGGGTCCCCCAACACTCATCTTTCACTAATAACTTTAAATATTAATGGACTGAACTCCCCAGTCAAAACACACAGACTACATGAATGGGTTAAGAAACAAAGCCCATTTTTTTGTTGTCTGCAAGAAACTCATCTGACTTTCAAGGACAGACACTATCTCTATAGTGACAAACCCCTGAGAGCTATCCAGACATGGTGGACTGCAACCTTAGCAGCAGGGTCCCCCAACACTCATCTTTCACTAATAACTTTAAATATTAATGGACTGAACTCCCCAGTCAAAACACACAGACTACATGAATGGGTTAAGAAACAAAGCCCATTTTTTTGTTGTCTGCAAGAAACTCATCTGACTTTCAAGGACAGACACTATCTTAAAGTGAAAGGATGGAAAAAAATATACCAAGCAAATGGCACTAAGAAAAAAGCAGGTGTAGCAATTCTAGTATCTGACAAAATAGACTTTAAACTAAAACTAATCAGAAGAGATATAGAGAGCCACTTCATTCTGATCAAAGGAACAATTGACCAAGAAGATATTACTGCCATGAACATATATTC
>NW_008337055.1:715579-719228 GCF_000622305.1 Nannospalax galili
AACCTCATTTAATTTTATGTCTTATAGGGTTTATACTGAGTACAATATTGTATAACTTTAATAATTCAACTGTAAACCTAAAAATGTACAGCCGATTTTGTGAGAGATGTATCCTAGCTCAGAAAATTGTTATTGAATATGTCAATGCTGTTGTAATGAAATGCTTCCTCTAAGTATGTGGTTATTAAATAAATAATTATCTGGGAAAAAATAAATGAAAGAAGGAAAAAGAAAAGAAAAAGAAAAAAAGTAATGGGGAGATATGTGAGGTTTTGGACGTGTTGATCAAAACACCTTATATGCACGTATGAAATTCTCAATAAAGTTTTTGTTGAAAAACAAACAAGCAAACGAACGAACAAGCATCCAAGTCAAATGATAGATGTGGCTTGTCCTCTGTGACCATCTCTACCTTCCCGGAGTGAGGCCCTCACCTTCTCTCAACTGCATGTCACTGTGTCTACTGGGGATGGCTGGGCCTCTTTCAATTCAGTGGGTACCAGATGTCAATTATTAAGTTGAGGAGGGTTGGTGGTTTGTGATATTAAACTTCCCCATCGAAGAATACAGTAATTGGTTCCATGTGGGTGGATTTTTATTTTATGTTCTTTAATAAATATTTATTGCTTTTCTTTTCGTATCACACTTTTATTGCTCACATAATTCTGGAAAGTTTTAGTTTTTGTTGCAGGGAACGTTACAACATTTTCCTATTTTTCCTTCAGAAAATCTGGTTCTACTATTGGGGAAAGCAATTGAATTTTAACAATGAATTACCATATTTCAAGTCAGTCCGCCAAAGGGTTCATCCTCCACCACGGTGAACAGTTCTTCGGTGGCTCCGCTTTCCGGACCATCCTTCCTCTGTGATGCTTCGTCTCACAGTGCAGAGCCCCACCTCCTCCTAGACGCCTTTCCTGACACCGGTGTAGCCAGGGTCCTTGTTTGCTCTCTCTGGATACTTACGCAAGCTTGTGTGACTTTCGTTCACCTCCGTTCGTCCTAGGAGTCTGTCTCTGTGTACAGCCTCTCTCAGTGGACTTTGAACTCTGTAGGCATTAAACAAAGTGACATTTTCAGAAGTTAAGCACCATGTCTGAAACACAGCAGTTTTTTAAATAAAAAGTGTGCAATTACACCACTTTAATTGGGAACTGCTCTTAATATCAAGCCAGAGGGACTATGTTTTTAAGGACTTACCAACTCTTGGTGTTTATGAATGATATAGATGTAAGATATTGAATCCTCCCCCCAGGAAGAACCCAGGGCCTCATGCCTGATAAGTGAGCACTCTGCCATCGAGTCTCGAGCTTTGCTATATTCTAGCCTTGAACTCCTGATCCTCCTGCCTCAGCCTCCCAATATCTAAATTATTTAACTCTAAAATTGAGTTGATTTATCAAGGCTTTGTTACATGAGAATCACAGTAAGGGTGAAGAGTTTGGGTTAGCTCCAGAAATCTTTATTTTTTCATTGAGAGTATAACACAAAAACTCATTTGTCAAATAAGCTATCTTTTGTTGAGCATATACTGTCTTTTTTAAAAAAATTATTTATTATTTTTATTTTATTTGTATGAGTGTATTGCCTGCATGTATGTGAGCATAACCATGTCTTTGTACAATGCCCTTGGAGGTCAGAAGAGGGCATCAAATTGCCTAGAACTGGAGTTAGGATGGTTGTTAGCCACCACATGGGTGCTGGGAACCAAACCTGGGTCCTCTGCAAGAGCAGCCAATGCTCTTAACCACTGAACCAGCTCTCCAGCCCCAAGTACACACTTATGCCATTCACACTGCTGTAAACTACCACAGCAAGCCTCTGGAGGGAGCACAGCCCACTTTGGACTGTGACCTCCAGGACTGTGAAAACAAGTGTATGTGTCTTTGAAGTCCCCTAGTTTGTAGTACCTAATAGAGTACCAATGCAAATTATGGGGGCTGGAGAGATGGTTCAGGGTCTTAAGAGCAGGAGTGCTCTTCCAGAGACCTAATTTCAGTTCCCAGCACCCCCATGGAGCCACTCACAGCTGCCTGTAACTCCAGCTCCAGGGATCTGATGCCTTCTTCTGGCCGCCTTGGGCACCTTCACACATGTGGCATACATTCTCACAAACATACAGACACATAAGCAAAAATAAAATGAATACAGAGACCAGACCGACTGACTAAGAGGCTGGATAGTGGGCCCCTTTGGGGATGATGATGAGAAAAGAAACCCAGAAGAGAGGTTCTGATAGAGGCAGAGAGGAAGGGACCCCCACCTCATTTTAGTAGGGTTAAGAGGCAGACTAGGAGGATCTAGTACCAGTCACTTAATCAACAAAACAAAACAAAACAAAACAAAACAAGACAAGAACCACAAAACATAGACCCAAGTGTCAGGAATCAAGCAAAATGCACACCTGGAAGGATAGAGAAAATGGCAGAATGGCTGGCACAGGGTGACTCACACTGGTTCACAGTGGGCACCTGACCTGGAGGAAGAGCCCTGGCAAGAACATCTCCTAAAGCTGACTGCCTTGTGAGCAACAGATTTCATCTCATTTTTCCCATGCCCCCATACACTGGGCATTTTAACACTTGTTTCTTAATGCAGAAGTCAGTTCTAACAGACGGTGTGCTTCGTCTGAGGTTACAGAAAACTCTAGGCGTGAGGTGGGCACAGCCTCATCAACAGCACAGCCTCATCAACCTCTGGCTTCCGTGCCAGGCTACGTTGGCTTTCAGGAAAATGGCCTGTTGACTGAGTGGTTGTGTGCACAGTTCAAAGCAAAAAACATAGTGACATCTTTGAGATACTCAATCGGTGATAACTTTAAAAGTAAAGTTAAAAATTAAGCGGCTCAGACGAAGGCAGATGCCCTGCCCTGAGAGCGCAGGGCCAAATCTGGCGGTGTCCTACTGCAGTGTGGCTGATTATGTACCCCCATGAAGGGAAGAAGGGACAGGAATGCCCTCTTTTTCCAAATTGGCCATCTAGTCCAGGGCTTCAAACACTGGTTTAATGGTGAAGGTAAGTGTTTTTATTCTTTTTCAGGCAGACGGTTATTACTAATTTATCAGAGCTCCATTAGAAGGGGAACCACAACCCAAGGATTGCCATTTGAGAGTGTCTGATTCCAAAATATTAGAGGCTTTCTTACAATGTAGCTAATCCAGCCAGGACCTAAGGCTTGGGAGGACACTGGTGGCCAGTGGCTACTAGCCAGAGGAGCTCGTCTGTACTGACTGTGGTATATAGATGAGTTGGAATGGTTTTGCCTGTGGAATGAAACACTGGACCAGAACTGACAAGGTTTAGCTTTGGGACTGGGACTAAAGAGTATTTCAGATTTCAGTGTATTTGAAATTGCCTCTCAAGAAAAAGAGACTATGGCCAAAGTTTGCGTAAGACCCAAAGCAAGAAAACGCGACTCTTTCCAGAGGTCCCCTGACTTGCCATCCGTGTGTGGCTAAGAAGTCCGCAGAGAGACTTGGTGGGCACCTGTTGATAAAGTGACCGGGTGCCAGAGGGAAAAGGGTTCTGCGAGTACATCTCCCAGCCTACCCAGAGTGCACCCTGATTCGGAAGCCCAGCTGCTGGCTGGGAGGAGGAGGGGAAAGACTCTGCTGTGTTTCTCCTGAGCTGTGACCCCCCATCCCCCTCC